>NC_061797.1:50900781-51248281 GCF_021462225.1 Girardinichthys multiradiatus | reverse complement strand
CCTTAAACTTTAAACCAAAGATCTGAAAATGGGTCCAGTGTATTTGTGTCTTTTTTAAAATGACTTTTTTATTAATCTTGAAGACAAAACACATGGACATAAATTTTCACACCCGGCTGATGAGCTACAGAGCTTACATATTTATTGAGTGTGTGCGAAGCGAACACGGGTTAAAGATTTAGACACGGGGAGCAAAGCGTGTAATGTTTGAGGAGATTTCCATAATCTGAAGGATGACTATGATGATGTTATGGGTTCCTCTGGATGAGACTAATCCATAATCAGCACAGGGTAAGTTATGGATGTGGGACAGTGAAGGCTATGGACATGTTGTGGATTTTCTAATCAAAGTGGGAGAGAAGACTACTCATTAACAAGAGAAAGACCGAACTTTGTCTTTATAAGTTTATTCAATGGCAAACAGCATTTGAAGACCCTGTCACTGAGCTTAGTCAGAGAAGCAGAGCCCCGAACAGAATTTACAGACAGTAGTTATACCAGTATGTGGATGTTATCTCAACTTAAAAGAGTTTGGAAATATAGCCCCTAGACTCCACCCCGGGTCAGAGGTAACAACGTTATTCATGAGGGCACCCATCTACCATCCTTGAGATACAACACTTCAGGAGTGTTAACCATAAACTCTCCTGATAATGAATTTAGAACCCATCTCCTCTAAGTAACCAAACACAGAGGTCATAGGTGAGAGGGGTAAAAAAAGGTCAGAGCATTAAAATAATTTTCCACAACAGACATTAATCACAGGCTGCACTGTTTGTTGTTTGTTCCTGTGCCAGACGGACCATTTCAACAGACTTTGTGTCTACTTTGGCCAAGCATCAAGACTTCCTTCAATCTTTAAATGTACTCCTGGAAATGGATTAGTCTGCCCTCTTTCAACTGCCACGCTGGGAGCAGTGGGAAGATGAGCTGGGATTTGTAACAGAGGCTGTGCAGAAATGACGCAGTGCAGCAGGACTTTAGAAAGTTGCTACCAGACATGTTCTCCACCTTCTCCTCGGGGATGCAGAATTTGTAAGAAGCCCATGACAGAACAAAGCTGCAACTGCTTCAAGAGCAAACTTCCAAATCCCAGATGAGGAGGTCCACTGGGATTTGTGGAAAATTCACAGAAAGTTGCTCCCTGCTGTTTGATAAAGCAGCTCCAAGACTCTAATAATGCTTCGACAGCTAACAAGTTTATAACGTCTGCATGCCCACACTGAAATGACTGACTTGTCTCTGATTTGTGGAGCAATGAAGTTAAAAATGAGCTCACAGGTCCAGAGAAGATTTAATCACACAGCCTGCTTCCAGTCAAAGTGGGGAGTTTCCCAGAACTAATAATTAATCACTCTGTTTGTTGGAGTCTCTCTGACCTTTAAAAGCAGGCATCTGGAATTGGTCTTTGGAAATATGATTAATTATCCCAATAGGAAATTATCCATCATAATTCATTGGATCTAAACCAGGATCGAAGAATGAACAGTTCCAGCATGTGTTAAAGTGTCAGATTGTGGGTCTGTTCTTCATATCTGGACAATGACAGGTAGATGTTTATTTATACTTTTAGATTCTTAACTTTGCATGTACACTTACAGGCCACATTATTAGGTACACCTGTTTAATTGCTTGTTAACACAAAGAGCGAATTAACCGCACAAGGCATTCAGCCTCCTAGATGTGGAGGAACTGCATCGCTGAAGTTCAAAGTGAGCTTGAAGAAACGGTTGGTCAACATGAAATCATGGATTCATCTGCCTTGGATCAGGAGCCCAGGCTGCTGCTGGTGGAATAATGGTGTGGAGGATGTTTTTGTTTGCACACATTCACCATACACTAATGGTTTAGGAATGTGGTGGAATGGGAGATTCCCCTCATAAATGTGCAGGAGAAACATTTGCACCAGGCATGATGCTATCTATCATGTTAATGTGGACTAAGATCTCTGAGGAATTTTTCGAGCACCTTCTTGAATCTCTGCCATGAAGAATTACAGCAGGGTTTGAATGGAGTGAACAGTTTTCGGAAGGAGTGTCGGTTAAAGACGCCCCAGGAGAAGCTTGCTGAGGGGAAGACTGATGCAATTTTGTTTCTGTTGCATATAGCTGTTTTCAACATGTGTTCCTTGTGTGCTTTTTTTTTTTTCAGAGGTATTTAAGGAGGTTCTGACTGTTTGTTTGATTACTGAGTTAGGGAGGCTCATGAGAGATGCGCCCCGCTCGCTCGGCTGACGCCTCAGGGCTTTGAGGTCGATGGGATTAACATTTTTAAACCTGTGCTCCTTAGATCTGTGGAAGGAGGGAGATGGTGGGGCTCAGACAACCTGGCTGGTGGAAAAATGGGATCTTTTGCCTTCTTTCAGCTCCTCCTTGTCTCTTTGAAATATTAAGTCTGGATAGGGAGGAGAACTTCACCTGTCTGAACACCCAGTGAGGATATCTATCCTCACAGTTCTTTCTAACCACGCTTTTAGTAGATTTGAATGTTCTGAGTTTGCCAGGAAGATGAAAAAGCTTTCCCCAGCTGCAATTACATGTTCAGTTTGTGTAAACACTCAGATATGCAGAAAGTGATTTCCATTTACACCTGACTCAATCTTTCTGAGCTGATTTAGGAGCCTAAAGGAAAACTACTAGCATACCAAGCATTTTTCTGCAGTGAAATTATCCCATCTCAGTATCATTCCATCAGTCGTCTATACCCACAGGGTCACGGGGGGGCTGTTGCCAATCTCCAACGGTCACAAAGCGAGAGGTGGGGTACACCCTTGAGATGTCGACAGTCCATCACAGGACAGACAATGCAGTAATACCTAGTGGCAATTTAGAGAAAGCAGTTAACCTCACAGTCATGTTTTTGAACTGTGAGAGGAAGCCAGAGTACCTGCAGAGAACCCATGCATGCATGGGAAGAACATGCAAACTGCATGCATAAAGATTCTAACCCAGGACCTTCTTGTTGCAAGGAACAACCTTTCCACCGTGCATCCCCCTGTCTCATTATGCCATGATTAAATGTATAGAAGGTAAACAGACCAGAGTAAAGTATTGCAAACACCATGTTTGCAAGCAAAGCAAAAGGTAAAATAGAAGGTCCCACGGGGAGATCTAATAGTTTCTAAAAGCGGTTAGAAGGTGGTTAGATGGGGTAACCAAGGCTGGCTTTGTTTGAGCTAAATTTGGACAGGACCTGTGGACTAAATTAAGATTAATAAAGACAAGGACTAGGTTGTATTGTGTCCAGTTACTCTGCTGTGGAGACAATCTTTGCAATAAAAATAAGTAACACCATATCAGACACGCTGCTTCCCAAAGTTAAATATCTCAAATCAGCATTTACAGGGTTTCCTCCTCTGTGGTTAGTTTTCATTCAGTTTAACCTTGAGTGTGTGTGTGTGTGTGTGTGTGTTCTTGTACTTGCTGCTGAGTGAGAACCATTTTTCGTATTTTTATCGCAAAGTGAGGACATTTTAACAAAGTGAGGACATTTTCCTGGTCCTCACTTTTTCAAATTCTGTTCTTGGGACAGGGGTTATGTTTAGGACTAGGGTATGAATTGAGTTATGGTTAGGGTTAGGGTTAGGTATTAACTGGTTAGGGTTAGGGTTAGTGTTAGGGTCAGGGTTAGGCACTAAAAATCAAGGAAAATGAATGGAAGTCAATGGAAGTAACCAAAAAGTCCTCATAAAGATAGTAAAACACGGATATGTGTGTGTGTGTGTGTGTGTGTGTGTGTGTGAGAGAGAGAGACAGAGGTTAAAGGGAGGCCGCTCAATGCTGCCGATACTTTGATTGTCTCAGTGTGAAGCGATTCAGACCTGGCAGCTGTTGTAGATTATTCTCTTTATTTTGAGCTGCCAAACTAAACATCCAGCAGCTCACATCCAAAACCAGGTCAGAGGTGGAGAATGAATCCAAATGAGATCAAATGTAATAAGTTATGGAGGCGGGTCGGTCTGATTTACTCTCCTTTGAAATTTCACTGGGTTTTTTTCAGGCCAAATGTGTATTTTCTTCTGTTTAAGGTAATAAAAGGAAAGAAAACCCCGAGCCTTGGTTTTAGTTTGCATTTAAAGCACAACAGACCTCAGTAATCCCTTCCAGTGACTAATCCGCCTTTTCTCCGTGTCTAATTACAGAAGTGGAGGCAGATGTTGTTGGGGAACAGACAAAGTGTCCCATCAGCTACAATTATTCAGTAATCAGGACCTTTTTATGGACCCTCTACAACCTTATCCATGCTGTCAGATGGTGAACTCTCTGCTTAGTGTTTAACCAACTTACAACCAGACCAGAACCTTGCTTAGCTTTTGAAGTGACTCGGTTATGTTATGCTCCTGCACCTTCTGCAGTGAGTTACGTTTTACATGCAGAGATTTTCTTCCTGCTAAAAGCCTGCATTGTGGGCTCAGATGTTCTGTTGCTCACTACATTGTCAAACATGCTGGATTTCTGTTTAAAATTCAACAAGCACCTGCTCTGAGCAAAGCTAAAACTTTATTTTAAGGTTTTTGCAGATTGTTTCAGCAGTGTAAACAAGCATAGATCTCTGTATCAGGTAGCTTGGAGGTGGTGACGTGACTGTCAAACAACAAGCAAAAATGTGTCCTCCCCTTGACTCAATCTTCATAAAATACTCATGAACCACCTGCAGCATTTACATTTTTGAAGTATGTTGTGCAGTAGCGGTCTGCACAGGTAGGTGTTAGAACTGCTGCCTCGCAGAAGGAAACTCCAGGCTCCAATCCTGCCTGGGACCTTTCCATGTGGAGTTTACCCAACCTCCCCCAGCGTGCATGGGTTTCCCCAGGTACTCCATCTTCCTCCAACTGTCAGAACCATGCATCCTGAAGGAGGATTAGTGGTATACCCACAGTTCATGGCAGCATCAGTGTTGGGTTCCTCGCTGTCTTTATATCTACATTTGTCTCTGCATACAGCCAAAGCCCAGTGAAAACCTACACTGCTCCAGAATAAAACATTCCTATTCTCATATAGGATCATTTAGTACACCAGTTACATTAAGTAGTGCCACTGTAGCCCTAAACACAATCATAGGATTCAATCACATCTATGAATAAACTTTGTCTCTGAAAGTTTACCCTCACCTGCCCTGAGTGAAATCACCTTCCTAATCCATAGCATTTAATAAGGTGTTTAATAGGCTTTAATAAGGAGCTGGAGCAGCTTGGCCTTGAGGAATGGGCAAAAATCCCAGTGGGAAGACGCGGTAAACTCCTACAGACTAATCCACAGCCACTTGCAGCTGGAATTACTGCCAAAGGTTGCTCTACTAAGTGCTAACTTGAGGGGAGGTGAACAATTATTCATGTGAAGTTTTCTGTTGTTTTCTCCTACTTGTTGTTTGCTTCACAATCAACAAAATAATCCATCTTGAAAATTGTAGGAATGTTATAAATAAATAAAAGGCGTAAATAAAAGGTTTTAATTCCAGGTTCTGAGGAAACAAAACATGAAAAATGCCAAGGGGGTGAATACTTTTGCAAGGCAGTGTAGGCAGGAAACTAAAGATGTGAAATCAGCAGCAAAGTTCTGATTGGTACTTATCTACTGAAATCTGAAACCTCATAGAGTGGAGATCCTCCGTCACGTGGTTCTACCTAAAAATTCTGGCCATAAAAGTTCTGGACATAATCTGTCCTAAAGTCAGACCTGGCTTGTCCAGCACTTCCTGGGTACGATGCTGACTCCTTAATTCATTAATGCTGATGGTGAAGAAGTCCCAAACATGGAGGAGCGTTTGATTTACAGCAACATGAACAGAAGCTGTGAATCTGCACAATGACCTAATGACAGGGATTTTTAAAATTGACCATTAGAAGTTACCTGCATTGGTTTTAAGCAGGAGCTACTAGACTCAAATCTACACTCTAATTCATGGCAGCACAGCACCCCTGCTTGGAACCACAATCTGCTCAATGCTGACATGCTTTTGCAGTAAAGAAAAGCTTTTTTTGAATTTGCAACCTAACAGGTTGTGAAATATGGGGTAAGAACGCTGTCAAAAACAATGTGTATGTAAAGACGGAAATGTGTGCATATTAGTCAATAGTTGTGCATAAGTAAAATCCAAAAGAGGTTTTGTATATTTTCTCTATAAGAATACAAAATAAAATGTTACAGCTTCAAGAAATTACAAACACAAAGTTCAAGTTTACAGTTGTGGTTTATTCTTTATGAATACAATATGCTATAACAGTTTATGAATACGATTTATTTTCTATGAGAATACGAATTTACATCAGCGACTTGGCGTCACGTGATCTCAGGCTCAGAATATAGTGGGTGGAGTTATACAATGATGTACAGTAGGTGGCAGTATGCACTTCTGAATTTGTGGCGTACCACCAGCAGAACAAGAGAAGAAGAAGAAGAAGCAGCACTCAGCGCAAAGATGACAGACCAACAGCATTTATTAACGACATTAAGACATATATATAAACTTTTCAACATTACCTGGCTTTGTACCGTAGTTTCTTGGTCCATCATCTTGGCGCTAGTGCTGCTGCTTCTTCTTCTTCTTCTTCTCTTGTTCTGTTGGCGGTACGCAACAAATTCAGAGGTGCATAGCGCCACCTACTGTACATCATTGTATAACTCCACCCACTATATTCTGAGCCTGAGATCACGTGACGCCAAATCGCTGTTATTTATATTCTCAAGAAATCGTATTCATAAACTGTTATAGCATATTGTATTGATAAAGAATAAACCACAACTGTAAACTTGAACCTTGTGTTTGTAATTTCTTGAAGCTGTAACATTTTATTTTGTATTCTTATAAAGAAAATATACAATACCTCTTTTGGATTTTACTTATGCACAACTATTGACTAATATGCACACATTTCCGTCTTTACATACACATTGTTTTTGACAGCGTTCTTACCCCATAGTGAAACGCCACCTCAGACCTCCTTTCAACTCAGATGGTCCAGCTCAAACTTCTTCTCATCTTGCTAAACCTTCTTCACACTTTTCCACCCAGACTGTGTCATTTCCATTCATACTCTGTGCTTGTTTCACAGCATTTCATCAGACTGGGTTACTTTTCTCTCTGCAGCTCACGTACAGTACAGGTCTGGGGCTGCAGGGCTTTTCCCCCTGGGCTCACATCCTTGTGTATTTATTTATGTGTGTATGTATGCATTTGTAAGCATTAGCATTCCATTTCTATCGCTGTGATTAATGATAGCATTAATGCTGATCATATCTGTCATGAAGACAATCAGCAGCTCAGGCCCTCCGGCTTTCAGAGAGGAGCAGGAAGCTGATAAGACTACATTAGATTCAAAGGGGTAATATTCAGGCAATTAAGATGTCAGAAAGCCATTCTCACTGCATGAATGAAGAGAAAGTAACTCAGACCAGGAGCCGAGAATAAACATTACATCAAGGCCGTCTCCAAAGTTTCTGTTGTTGCTCTGAACTGTTGAAAATGCTTGAGCTTCTAAAGGCAGCTTTTATGATTGGCTTTTAATAGTTTTTATTTTTTATCTCCAAATACGATACTGAGGTCTGGCTTGCATTTATTTTCAACCCCCTTTCCTCTGATACCGCTAAATAAAACCAGGTCCAACCAGTTGCCTAATCAATGAATTGTCATGATGGGGTTTTGGGTCGGACCAAAGTGCAGAAAAGAGCTTGGGAGGCGCATCTGAATTTATACTCGTTTATTTAAAGGCTGCAAGGTGAGAGCAAAAACGTAGCAAAACACACTGCAGGTATGAAGCATAAGTACAGTCCAAACTTACATGACCTCTCCAGGTTATTTAAGGCAAAAACGTAGCAAAAATGTAGCATAGTTTCCAAGCGAAGCAAAAACAAAGCATAGTCATGGTGGGGAACGGGGTAGTGACGAACACAAGGAACCAGCGACGGACAAAGACACCAAACCAACTAATATACTGTGGGATAACAAGGGCAGGCAATCAAAGGAACGGGGAACAGGTGTGACAAGGAGGCAGGGAGGCAGAAGGAACAGGTGAAACAAATACAAAGGCTGAGGAAGAGTGAAAAGACTAATAAACAATAAACAGAAAACAGACTAAGCAAGATAATTAATCAGAGGAGGAATGAGGAAACTAGAATAACTCAGAACTAAAGTAAACAGATAAACTAGAGGGAAACATAGGAACACCAACAACAACAACCTAAGAACAAACAAAGAGCCCATAAGGAGAACCTGATTTACAAAAGTTAACAACCCAAACGTAAACAATAACTAAAGCTGGAATGAGAACAATTACCTAACCATAAATAAACACAGAGATACTAAATGAGAATCCAAGGACGAATAATAATAATAATAATAATACCACACAAAGTAATAAAAAAGCGACCACAAAAGGAACTAAGAGCAAGAGGAAGAAAACACACACTAGGAGGTGGTTGAGGGAGGAAAATAACTAATAAACATGATGCCAAACCCAAAATGGAAACAACTAAACCAAAGTTAACACAAAGCCACAAACTAAGTCCAAAAATGTCATATTCTGACATGAATGTGTGCAGAAAACTAACACTGTACATTATAAGGTCAGAATTCTGCCAAAAGGCACATTCACAATAAATACTCATATGAGCAGTTTTATTTAATTCACACGCACACAAACTACTCTCCACGTGCATTTTGATTGTTTTACGGGCAGGGATTCAGAACCACGAGGCCCCAATATAACATGCATAAGTGGTTGCTCCTCCTCTGCGCGCTCGTGGCCTTCTTTCCAAGTGCGCGTAGCTTACTCGTGTGTGGACCATTTTCTGCTTGCTCGTCAGAACTTCTGTCATTTTGAGGGTGGTACACACCGGAGAAAGAAGACCGCCTGTGATTGGCTACTGTTCAGAAAATCCCACCTCTTGAGACTTGTGTTTTCCTCCTCGAAGGAGGTCTTCCCCGCAGAAGACTTGAGACTGGGGTGGAGGTTCACCTTCCAGCAGGAGAACAACCCTGACCATACAAGCAGAGATACTATGGAATGGTTTAGAGTAGAGGGTGACACGGGAGTGGATTTTCTCTCCTGTCCCATCCCGCTCCCACATAAAAAAATCCTGTCCAGTCCCACTCCTGGTAAATTGACTCCCACTCCCGTCCCGCTCCCATTCAGAACGACTCCCACTCCTGTGCCTCTCCCATTTTTGTTTTCTTCATTTAGTCTTTTGGAAATTTCTTTCTTTGAAGGACCAGTTAGGTCCCTGTTTTTAGCTGTAATAAAGGCCAGTTAAAGTAAAAAGAATAATAATGAAGAAATAATAAAATATCAAACAAGGAAACAGACCATGCCTATCTTAGTTGAATAAACAAAATGTACATAGTTGTATTTTACTCATTTATTAAGTGATCGTTTCCTTTGAACAATGACATCACTTTTATGTTTCAAGTCGCTGGAACGAAAGAAAAATGCACCTAGTAAGAGAACTGTACTTGTTGAACAAAAGGACAAAAAGGTATTACCTTCATAATTTAGAAACTGTACCTCAATGGTTCACAGCCCTGGTCCTCAGGGACCTCTTCCCTGCAAGTTTTAGATGTTTGTCTGCTCCAGAACACCTGATTTAAATTCTGACATGACCTCTTATACAGGCATCAAGAATGGAGGGTCAAACTGGACAAAATTCATTCAATAATATCATCATTAAATAAATAAATGTTTTGAATGTCCCATAAGTGAAGCAAATGTAACATGAAAGAAATGTAACATTAAATGTGCCATTAAATTAAAGGTACCATTTATTTATTTAATACATCATTAGAAACAATAAATGTACCATTATATAATGAAATGGAATATTATGCAATTAAATGTGCCACTGAATAATTAAGTATAATTTTAAAGATGACATGACGTAATTAGTGGTACAGTTAACATTTAATCAGAATCAGCTTTATTGCCAAGTTCGTACATACTGGTCCTTCTCAAAATATTAGCATATTGTGATAAAGTTAATTATTTTCCATAATGTCATGATGAAACTGTAACATTCATATATTTTAGATTCATTGCACACTAACTGAAATATTTCAGGTCTTTTATTGTCTTAATACGGATGATTGTGGCATACAGCTCATGAAAACCCAAAATTTCTATCTCACAAAATTAGCATATTTCATCCGACCAATAAAAGAAAAGTGTTTTTAATACAAAAAACGTCAACCTTCAAATAATCATGTACAGTTATGCACTCAATACTTGGTCAGGAATCCTTTTGCAGAAATGACTGCTTCAATGCGGCGTGGCATGGAGGCAATCAGCCTGTGGCACTGCTGAGGTCTTATGGAGGCCCAGGATGCTTCGATAGCGGCCTTTAGCTCATCCAGAGTGTTGGGTCTTGAGTCTCTCAATGTTCTCTTCACAATATCCCACAGATTCTCTATGGGGTTCAGGTCAGGAGAGTTGGCAGGCCAATTGAGCACAGTGATACCATGGTCAGTAAACCATTTACCAGTGGTTTTGGCACTGTGAGCAGGTGCCAGGTCGTGCTGAAAAATGAAATCTTCATCTCCATAAAGCTTTTCAGCGGATGGAAGCATGAAGTGCTCCAAAATCTCCTGATAGCTAGCTGCATTGACCCTGCCCTTGATAAAACACAGTGGACCAACACCAGCAGCTGACACGGCACCCCAGACCATCACTGACTGTGGGTACTTGACACTGGACTTCTAGCATTTTGGCATTTCCTTCTCCCCAGTCTTCCTCCAGACTCTGGCACCTTGATTTCTGAATGACATGCAGAATTTGCTTTCATCCGAAAAAAGTACTTTGGACCACTGAGCAACAGTCCAGTGCTGCTTCTCTGTAGCCCAGGTCAGGCACTTCTGCTGCTGTTTCTGGTTCAAAAGTGGCTTGACCTGGGGAATGCGGCACCTGTAGCCCATTTCCTGCACACGCCTGTGCACGGTGGCTCTGGATGTTTCTACTCCAGACTCAGTCCACTGCTTCCGCAGGTCCCCCAAGGTCTGGAATCGGCCCTTCTCCACAATCTTCCTCAGGGTCCGGTCACCTCTTCTCGTTGTGCAGCGTTTTCTGCCACACTTTTTCCTTCCCACAGACTTCCCACTGAGGTGCCTTGATACAGCACTCTGGGAACAGCCTATTCGTTCAGAAATTTCTTTCTGTGTCTTACCCTCTTGCTTTAGGGTGTCAATAGTGGCCTTCTGGACAGCAGTCAGGTCGGCAGTCTTACCCATGATTGGGGTTTTGAGTGATGAACCAGGCTGGGAGTTTTAAAGGCCTCAGGAATCTTTTGCAGGTGTTTAGAGTTAACTCATTGATTCAGATGATTAGGTTCATAGCTCGTTTAGAGACCCTTTTAATGATATGCTAATTTTGTGAGATAGGAATTTTGGGTTTTCATGAGCTGTATGCCAAAATCATCCGTATTAAGACAATAAAAGACCTGAAATATTTCAGTTAGTGTGCAATGAATCTAAAATATATGATGGTTAAATTTTCATCATGACATTATGGAAAATAATGAACTTTATCACAATATGCTAATATTTTGAGAAGGACCTGTACAAACAAGGAATTTGACTCCGGTACGCTTTGCTCTTTTGTTCTGTTTTTGCATTACAGAATATAAATATTTACAATGTACAATATACACATATCTAATAAAAAAGGTGCATTTGCAACATCTGTATGCTGTTGTTTTGTACTCTATTAAATGTTCATCAGAGAAACAGCCTGGGGGAAGAAACTGTCTCTGTGGCGGCTGGTTTTAGTGAACAGTGCTCTGTAGCGGCGGCCTGAAGGTAAAACTCTAAACAGTTTATGTGCAGGGTGTGTGGGGTCTGCAGAGATTTTAGCAGCTCTTTTCCTGACCCTTGACCTGTATAAGTCCTGGATGGAGGGAAGGTCAGCTCTGATTATTCTCTCTGCAGTCCTGATTATTCGTTGCAGTCTGGACCTATCCTGTTCTGTGGATGATCCAAACCACACTGAGATGGATGAAGACAGGACAGATTGAATGATGGCAGTGTAGAAGATGACCAACAGGTCCTGTGGAAGGTTGAACTTCTTGAGTTGCCTCAGGAAGTACAGTCTCTGCTGGACCTTCTTTCGAACAGTGTCTATGTGCGAAGACCATCTCAGGTCCTCAGAGATGGTGGTTCCTAAGAACCTGAAGTGGTCCACGGCCAATACAGTGTTGTTGAGGATGGTGAGGGGGGTGTATGGGGGTGGTGTTCTCCGAAAGTCCACCACCATTTCCACAGTCTTGAGTGGGTTCAGTTCAAGGTAGTTCTGACCGCACCAGTGTACCAGCCGATCCACCTGCTGTCTGTATGCAGACTCATCACCGTCCTGGATCAGTCCAATGACAGTGGTGTCGTCTGCAAACTTCAGGAGTTTCACGGACGAGTCCGATGAGGTGCAGTCATTTCTGTACAGAGAGAAGAGGAGTGGGGATAGAACACACCCCTGGGGGGCATCAGTACTTATTGATCTGGATCGGGAGAAGATGCTCCCCAGTCTCACCTGCTGCTGTCGGTCCGTCAGGAAGCTGTTGATCCACTGACAGGTGGAGGCTGGGATGTTAAGCTGGGTGAGCTTCTGGTGGAGGATGTCTGGTATGATGGTGTTGAAGGCCGAGCTGAAGTCTACAAACAGGATCCTGGCGTACGTCCCTGGATGGTCGAGGTGTTGCAGGATGAAGTGTAGACCTAAGTTAACAGCATCATCTGCTGACCTGTTTGTTCGATAAGAAAACTGCAGGGGGTCCAGCAGGGGGCCTGTGATGTCTTTCAGGTGCTTCAACACCAGCCGCTCAAAGGATTTCATGACCACAGACGTCAGGACTACAGGCCTGTAGTCATTTAATCCTAGGATGGTGGGTTTCTTGGGAACCGGGATGATGGTGGATCGTTTGAGGCAGGAGGGGACCTCACATTTCTCCAGTGACTTGTTGAAGATCCTTGTGAAGATTGGAGCAAGTTGATGTGCGCAGGCTTTCAGACATGATGGGGAGACGTTATCAGGTCCTCCAGCTTTCTTTGTTTTCATGCGCTGAAAGAGCCTGTTTACATCTTCCTCGGAGATCTTTAGTGCAGGTAGAGGATCTGAAGGTAGGGGGTTGGTAGCTTTATGGGAGGAATTTGTTCCTGAATGGGATGTAGAGGAGATGATTTGAGGTGTGGATGGCTTCTTGTCATGTCTGCAGTAGAAGCCATTCAGACGGTTGGCCAGGAGACGACTCTGTTCAGGATGGGTGGGGGGGCTCCTATAGACAGTCAGGTTTCTCAGACCAGTCCATACAGCTGAAGTGTCACCAGTAGAAAGGATGTTCTTCAGCTTCTCACTGTAGCTTCTCTTGGCTGCTTTGATCTCCTTTGTTAGTCTGTTCCTGGCCCGCCTGTACCTCGCCCAATCTCCACTGCTGTGAGCTTCTTCCTTTTCCCTGCGCAGATTCCTGAGGTGTGGAGTAAACCATGGCTTGTTATTCCCAAAGGTGCAGAAGGTCTTGGTCTGCACACACATGACCTCACAGAAACTGATGTATGATGTCACCACATCAGTTAGTTGGTTTAAGTCAGTGGCTGAGGTTTCAAAAACAGTCCAGTCTGTGCATTCAAAGCAGGCCTGTAGCATCTGCTTTGATTCCTCAGTCCACTTCTTAACAGTGTGAACCTTGGGTTTGGAAGCTCTTAGTCTCTGTCTGTAGGTTGGGATGAGGTGGATTAGATAATGATCTGAAAAACCCAGAGCAGCCCTGGTAACAGCATGATATGAGTCCTTTAAAGCTGTGTAACAATGGTCCAGTGTGTTTTTATCTCTGGTGGGACTTAATATGCTGTCTGTATTTGGGGAGTTCATTTGAGAGGTTTGTTCTGTTAAAATCTCCCAGTATTATGATGAAAGAGTCCGTGTATTTTTTCTCCAGGTCTGTAATCAGCTCAGCAAGATGTTTATCAGCAGCAGAAGTGCAGCCATGCGGTGGAAAATATGAGCCAATTATTATAAACGAGGAAAACTCTCTTGGTGAATAAAACGGTTTACAGTTTATGGAAAATGACTCCAGATCAGGACTACATGTTTTTCCAGAACTTTTACGTCTCTGCATCAACCTTCATTTATATAAAAGCAGATTCCGCCTCCTCGCCTCTTCCCCGATAGCTCCACGCTGCGATCCGCTCTGAACAGCTGGAAGTCCGGCATCAGCAGGGCGCGGTCCGGGATGTTTTCACTCAGCCATGTCTCGGTGAAGCAGAGAACCGCTGATCCGCGGAGGTCCGTGTTTTTACTGGTGAGAAGAAGCAGCTCGTCCATCTTGTTGTTTAGAGAGCGGACATTTGCAGGTGGATTGAAGGCAGTGGTGTGCGAAGTCCTCTTTTGCGGAACTTTACCAGCACGCTTTCCCCTCCGCCGTTTTCGGCGCAGAATCCTATATAGAGCCGCAGCTCCACTTGCCAGAAGCTCAGTGAACCTCGGATCGATGAAAGATGGTGAATAAAACCCAAGAGTGGACTCTCTGATGTTGAGAAGTTCCTCTCTACTGAATGAGACCACAGGACTGTGGCTCGAAAAACATAAAAACACACAAAATACAAAAAAAAAGAGAGAGCAAAGCTCCGAGGCTGCCATCGTCGGCGCCATCTTGGAAACAAATGATGTATTAAAATAAATTGTACATTTAATGGTACATTCAATTTTTTTCTATTTCACAACATATTTATTTAATATCTTCCCTTGATGAAGCCTTTCTATACGGAGCCCGCGAGGGGACACGGGGGTATTTTTTTCTTTTTTGCGTTCTCACACAATAGTCTTTGCGTTATTTCGCAATACTTTCTGGGATAATTTCCAAACCAGAAAACTGCAAAAATGAAACAAACACTACAACCGTTTTGAGATTTATTGAGTTTTATTTTGAAATCAGCCTTAAATAAAATTATCTTCAAATCAGACTAAAAGACAGTTTTTATCCACAAGCTGTCGAACTACTGAACTCTGGACAATAATGCTGCACGAAACCACATCTGTGACACTTTGTTTCCTTATTACTGCTGCATGATGTGTACTTTTTTTTGTACGCCATTAGTGTTTTTTTTTTTATCGTGATTTGAACGATTCTTCTTATCCTAAACATTTCATCGCATTGTTTACTGCGTGTTAACCTGTATATGACAAATAATCCATATCAATGACATATCAGTGCTGTTTGTTTTATGAGCAGTTTGTCATCTGTGCTGTTGCTCCAAAATGCCGAACGCAAAAGTATTGCGTGGAGAGGCAAAAGAAATAAATTTCCCCATGTCCCCTCACGGGCTTCCGTACCTTACCTCTTAAATCTTTAGAGCACATGCAGCAATTTTGTTGGTCAGATGAGAATTGACACATGTTGGTACTTTTGGTTTGATGAATGAAGAGATGCAGGACTGATTTAATCCAGAATCTGTCTTACAAGTGTCCCTTAATCGCTGGTGAACTTGATTACATCTAAACACGTTTTACAAGCAGCAGACTGCGTGTTAACACCGCTACATTCAACTCTCCTGAAGTTCGGTAATATTTGCTCTATGAGTTTAATAGATAAGTCTTTACTTCTGACTTTACGTTGCAAATCCAATTTTAACACGTCCAGTTCTCCACCTGCATTTGCTCCTTCCATTCTGAACGCAGGTGGAAAACATCGAGCAGAAGCACTGTTGGCTTGTGGGTCGTGTAGTTTGTTTGACTCGCATTATAGTATAGGTTTCTTAGAAAAAAACTACACAATGGCGGCGTCGATCCAAGTTTTTTTTTTTTAAAGTTTATAACAAAGTCTCAGTTTTACATTTCCAAAGACAATTGATCCTAGTTTATTTTCCCTCCTATTGGTTAGCTCCTGCTCCCGTCTGCTCCAGTTCATGTTTTATCCTGTACCGTCCCAATCACGTGATCTTTACTGATGCTGTCTCCCGTCCCGCGGGATTCCCGTGGGAATCCCGTGACCCGTGGGACTCCCGAAAAAATGTCAGCCTCTAGTTTAGAGCAAAGCCAATTCTTTTAGACATAGAAAAACTGTGATGAGACCTGAATATTGATGTTTATAGACGCTCTTCATCTAACCTGACTGAAAGCTTTTGTTATCTAGCAAAGAATGGGTGAAAGTTTCAGTCTGGAGTTCTGCAGAGCTGGTAGAGACAGAGCCCAAAAGGTGGTTCTACAAAGCATCATCTCAGGGGTGCTCAATACCACCTTACAGAAAGTTCATTTAAAAAAAAAAATCGAAACTATGCACAACTTGACGTTTTTATAACATACACCAAAGTTTGTGTTTGTAACGCGGCAAAATATGTGGGTTTGAGGGGTGCGAATACTTTTGCATGGAAGGTAGGTGTGAATTTCAGATGAAGTTGCAGAATTTGATGGTAGCCCTTTTTTTCATAAACTTTGTGTAATGCAACAGTACCACTCACAGCCAGACGGTTCCTCAACATGATGCCACCACCACCATGCTTGACATTTAGTTGCACAACCAAACACACTTGTCCTGTTATTGCAGCCAAACAGCTCGATCTTTGTCTCTTCTGACAACAAAACCTTCATCCAGAAGGTGTTAGGCCTTCACCCAGCTGGTAGGTACGTTAGAACAGCACCTCTTTCCTGGTTAGATCTTCTTCCAGACCTCTCTATAAAATTTTCTGAGCTGATGATCTTGGAATCCATAGTTTTAAACTTATGTAAATCTACAGTTCTCCTAAGATCTTCAGTGAGGTTCTTGGACATTCCCATTGTTCTTCGTGTTGGTTAGTCCAATGAGTGCTTTCAGAAGTTGCTTCTCTTTAGAAGCTTCTATAAGTCTGAGCTGTTCAAACTTTATATTTTTTTATGTCAAACAGCATTATTTTATTGTTCTGCTGGACAAAATGTTGTCCACGCCAGTGTTTGGATTCTCGTTTTGAATTCTGTTTCCATAAAACATTGGATTGATAAACGGTTGTTTGTTCCAGCAGATATTTATCTACACTTTGTGTTTTTCTCTCCACCGTCAAATGAGGTGACATTTTCAGAACAGGCGTTTTTTTTATTCAGGACTTTATTATCTGCAATGGTGGGGTCAGACTGGAAACTGCTGTGAGAAATTATCCCATCATGCTGGATTAGACTGACAGCTCAGTGAACAATTGCAACAGAATGCTAGCAGTCTGAAACAATCAAGGATACATTATAATCTGCTGTTGCATCATGGGAAACAAGACTTCCACTGTAATGCATTGCTACACATTCACCATAATTCTCAGTCAATTCTGCTAAACAAGACAGACATGCATACATCAGAAACGAGGATGGAGGGGGAGGTATTGATTAACAACCTTGGGGTCGCTTGTGGGATTGCAGGCGTTACGGGGTTGCACCCCAGCTGGTGTGTGTGTGTTTGTGTGGGGGTTTGGGCCATGTCATGGTGGGTTCCTGGATGGGGGGCTATGGCTCTCGCGGATGTTCTGGGCTAGCTGTGGGCTCTAAGGACTAAGCTGTAGAGTATGGGTCTGCAACTCCAGTCCTCGAGTGCCACTGTCCTGCAGCTGTTGGATGCATCCCTGCTCCAACACACCTGAATCAAATTAGTGGTTTAGACCAGACCTTGCAGAACTTACTGACATGCCAAGAAGGTAGTTCAGCCTTTTGACTGGTGTGTTGGAGCAGGGATGCATCCAAAAGCTGAAGGACAGTAGCACTCAAGGACTAGAGTTGCAGAGACTGGAAACTATCGTCAACTGTGTACCTGGGGAAACTGGAAGCGGCTCAGGTTGATGAGGGTAAGTGTGAGGTTTGCCTCTAGTGACTTGATCCAGGAGGACAGTGTTCAGTTCTGCAAAGTCTGTGTCGATTGTCGGGTGTGGGTGTGGTGGAGGGTGGACAGGGTTCGCTCTAGTTGTCCTTGATGGTTGAAGTTTAGAAGCGGCCAGCTGATGAAAATGTCCGGTAGATCACGGCTTGGTTTCAGGTTGGAGACCCTCAAGTATCTTCTGTAATCCGAGAAGCGAGGTAGGAACAGGAACAATCATTCAGAGGCGAGTCTGGGTAAAAACCAGGTCGTCTCCAGCATAACACTGTTAAAGAGGAAACAACAGGTTAGATGAGAAAGAAGCGAGGACTTAGGTTTTCAAGAAGGATACTTGGCTTGAGCTATACCACGGTTGGCTAACACTCGAGCAGTAAGATGCTGGTCGCTTCCTGCTTAAATACTCCAGGGAGTAATCATCGAGGATGGAGAACACCTGTCACCTCACACCACGGTCACCAGCGCCTACTAGAGGTTAGACAGACAATAGCAGACAGGAACAAAAAACAACCCACACAACCAGAATCCCGACACATGATAGAACAATTTAAAAAAGACTGAACAAGTATGGCTGCTTGGAAAGCTTGAAGGAGAATGGCTCCTGTCTGTAAAATTAATACAGCAGTAAGACTTAGGTGTGCAAAGCTGAATATGAATGAAGAACAAGACTTCTTGGACGACATCCTCTGGTCAAATGAGACCGAAGTAGAGATGTTTGACCATGATGCACCTCCAACCAGCTGCCAGCACAGGGGTGAAGGATTGCTCAGCAGCCAAAGGAAGTGGGCATCTTCCATTTGAATGAAATAATAAATGTAACGACATCAATCTGACCACTGATGCTTGAGCCCAAATGGGCCATCAACAGAACAATGATCCCAAACACAGCAGCAAATCTACAACAGAGAGGGTTGAAATTAAAAGCAAGGCGTTGTGATGACCTAGTCAAAGTTCACCTGATTGAAATGCTGCAGTGAGACCTTATGAGAGCTCTAAAGAAGCAAATGTCTGCAAACCTTACTGAAGTGAAGCAATGATGGAATCAATCAATGGACTTTATTTCTAACCGTAGGTAGATCAGGTCACAGTGAGGTGAGTCGGCTTTCTTTCCATAAAACAAGACACCTGACGTAGATTTACAGCAGACAGAACGTAATTAAATGTGACCAGGTGCTCAATACCTTGGAATAATAAAAATAACCCCCCTGCCTAATGAACGGTATCAGAACAACAAACACGAAGACAAGATGAAATAAGACAAAATAAGAAAGATTTAACTGATTTAACGAACATCACAGAATAAATCAGATGTTTTAGATCAGAGAAGCATTAAACAGTTGCATCACGATTATTGTTTCTGATAATGACATCACACTTTATCTGCAGTGAACAGTTGGGTGTTTACAGAGTGATAAATATTCAGCTGTTGCCACATAGTGAGAAAGCCTTCAGCAAACTGGACTCTAATATCAAACCATCTATGTTTGTAAGGATTTATCGCCTCAGAATTAAGCTGCAAACACAACTAATGAATTTGATTGCCTGTACGGGTAACTTTGTTTGCTCCTATCAGTGCCTGCTTCCCCTGCAGCTCAGATTTTTAATTATCGTGGCTGTAATTCAAACAACAAAACTTCAGTCAAAGCAGGAGATTTTCTCCTGCAGAGTCAATGCTCTCCCTGAGAGGAACTCGTTTACACCCTTCATCGTCAAAGCATGAGAAAAGCCGGAATATAATACGATTTTATTTTCATAAAGAACTTCTTGAATTTGACTTTTCAGAGCAGCCGTTGATCTTTATTGTGATGGCAGGGAGTAACATCTAAGGCTCAAAATGGGACAAAACAGTCGGTGCTCCTTAGTCTAAATGAGAGCTTAGAGATTTCTTACTAAACTTGTTCTCATCAGTCTGATGTAAGGAGTTTCAGCTACAGTTCCAGTCTGTTCCACCATAGTAAAAACTAAGTACACCCCATGATCCAACAGCTGATAGAACCAACTTTAGCAGTAATATTTCTCAGTGGTTGGTTCCCATCACATTGTTGTGGAGGAGTTTCTTTCCAGCTTTCTGTCACTTCATTATAGTTTGCAGACTTTGTTTCTGCATCGCTCGCTGAAGGTCCCACCACTGCTTTTCAGTCATATTAAGATCCAGACTTTGACTGGGCCATTGCAGCTTCTTGCTTATTTTTTGATTTCAGCCATTCTCTTGTAGATTTGCTGCTGTGTTTGGGATCATTGTTGATAATCCAGACAGTCACACATTTGACTCTGGTGTACAGAGGAGCTCATGGTCCATTATGTGACTGCAAGATGTTCAGGTTTGTGGCTGCAGAACAAGCCCAAATCAACAGCTGTCCACCATGGTGCTTGACAGCTGGTATGAGGTGTTGGTGCTTATATGCTGTATTTGGTTTTGCACATTATGTTTAATCAGTTTCACTATTTATCATAAATAAGTCTGAAGGATGAATTCTTTACCAGCTACTGAGCAATTTGACACAAATAAAAGAAGGAAGGAGATTTTCAGTTTATTTATCTGGAGTTAGATTAATTTAGGATCACTCAAAGATAATTGCACTTAAATAAAGATTATACTAAAAATTAACAGGAGCTGGTAATGAACAGTATCAAGAAATTATTTTAATTAGTTTGGGAACTGTTACCGAAGAATTTACTAAGTAAACAGAAACACAAAGAGAAATTAAGGTAAGAACAAAAGAAATGAACACTAATTTTACAACCATAAAAGCTAAAATGAAATATTTTATCATAAGAAGGGAAAAAGGAGGAGGTATTCCAAGTCCCAGAATCACCTTTGACCTATCAGCCTTGAAACTCTAGACCCACTATGATATAACAGGAAAAAAATGCCTTTCTGTGCTCCGAAATCACTCTGTTGGCTCATTCATGGAACCAACAAGTGTGCGGTTCTGTCCAGACCCATCACTCAGTTGTAGTTCCAGCAGTCGGAAGATCACTCAGACTGAAAGACAGTCGGTTTTGGTTTAGTTAACTAGAATGTCTTGGTGGTTCCTCAAATATTACAGAACCCAGTTTGGCAAAGCTTCTTGATGGTTCTGGTTCTGGTTTTGTTTCACCCTGTCTCAGTCAGTAACCCACATCTAGGAGAGGAGACGTCATGAGGGCAGAACAACCAATCAACGATAGACTTAGGATATCATGTGGGCTACACAGCCAAGGAAAAACTGGTTCTATCATTTTCGTAAACCACATTTTTTAGACTAAAGACACCAAATAATCAATAACCACTCATTTTAGATAAATCTTCTGGCTGAAGCTGTTCCATTTCTGTCTACTGAGATAGTTCCTTAGTTCAGAGTTAAATGCATCAACACAAATGTAAAGTTATCAGTAATTATAGTCTATTTCAAAGCTTTCTGAAATCTGAATGAGCAAAATGAGATCTAAGAAGTCTGGTAAAGACATTTTGAAGTGACCTGGAGGAACGCAGTCAAAGGTCGGTTGTGTTTGGTCTCATCGTTCCAGAAGTTGTAAACTTCATTCAGATGTATTTTGAAGGGTTTTATCACCATATTCCAAATGATTTCTAAGACTTCATTGGTCTTCTAACCTTTACTCGATCTCGGCTGTTTGTTATTTTTTTAATTAAATCCTAATGACTTACACAAGGCAGTCTTTTCTTAGTGCTTTTCTGGTGTCATATGTGTGATTTAGGCAATTAAAGCTCTCAGTTTGTGCTGACTTTGTATTTTCTAGGTAACATTGCTTTATTCTGGTTTTATTTTCGGTTTAAATTGTGAAATTTGTAAAAATGTAAACTATCAACCTTCCAAGTCTGAAGAAGGCAGAGATCTGCTTCAGTTGTTCTCTCAGACAGATATGTTGCGTGGAAGACTCCTCTGTGTTTCAGCAGCTTCCCTGATGCTCAACACGTTTCAACCTTTCCCAAATACGCCGGTGTTCAGGGTTATCCCCGTTTTCGAAGCTCCATTGTGTGAAGCTTTCATCTCTCCTGGAGTCCTCATCTTCCTCTCCGTCTTCCTTCGGCAGCCGGCGAAGACTCTGATCGCCCGGTCCAATCTGATGTTTAGGGCTGCCAGAGGAGGAGATAAATGGAGCAGCATCCTCCTTGGCAGCGATAAAGCGCACCCATCGTGCCCCTCAGCTTTCCTCCGACGCCGTATCCAAATGGATCTGTCGCACTTCTGTAGAGATTAGATTAAATTTGGTAGTAATGTGAAGCCATTTTGTGAAGAGAGATAAACTACTATCTGCTCTTCTATCCCACAGTTTGTTCTCTCCACTTTTTCACTCGTATTCTCAGTCGTTATCCCTCTGCCACATGATCTGTACGTGTCTCAGATTATAAAAACTAGTTCTTGTTTTCCAGCTTGGTGCTGCTGGCTGCGTAGCTTCGGTACAGAAGTGTCTGTCTGGGTTTGATCTTCCTTCAGGGGCTAAGTGTTGGGCAGCCGCGGACGCCTGTAGCTGCCAGCTCTCTGCAGAATGCTGGTGGGCAGTGTAGGCACCAGCCTCATGCTGCTTTCCTCTCTCATGCTGTTTGTTTGTCTTGTATGATTTCTACTGTTCTTGGCCGAACAGCTCCTTGCAGACAAAGAGAGTCAACAGGTTCATCTTCTCTAACTCCTCCTTCTTCACTCAATTGTTTAGCTGAAAATATTAAACTTTGCACAAAGCACAAATGTTTTTAGGGTGTCTGAAAGCCTCCCAGCTTCATTCATTGATCTCTACAAAGCCTTTGATACAGCAGATTATGCAACTATGCACACTAATTAGTGCTCCCACAAACAGCAGTGTGTACATGTTGATGGTTTCACATCATGTGTGTTTTTTGGTTTCATACACTCCCAGTAAAATGCAGATGGCACATATTTACCAACTCAGCTTTGATTCAAATTGGATGCAGACTTTGAGTTGGTTGAATTGGGCTTAAGCTAAGTGATCCATGCTGCAGTTCAACACCACCGCTGAACTGCAGGAAGTCCAATTTTTTTAAAGTTAAAACAGATAAAGACAGCAGAAACCAACTGAGCATGTGCCAACACCGATCAACAACAACAAAACATTTTTCTCCACTTTCTAGTTAATTTCAACATTGAACTGTCTTAACAATAAAATGTTTCAAGCAGAATAAAACAATGATATGTGAACCGGTACACAGTTACAGAACTGTCTCCCTGTGCATTACTGGACATCTGCCATATATAGAAAAATCCTCAAGATTACAGAGCAGAAGAATCTATAAATACAGCCTAACTGACAGGCATTATTTCTTTACTTTTTCATATACAAATTAAAACTAGCAACCTTTATTGTGTTTCACAGCCATGACCATCTGAAAATGTAGAACTCCATTAAATCTTAAGATAACATTTTATTTTCTACAAATCCATTCAAAAATGAACATTTGTCCAGCATGAAAACTCTGCTTTACTGTCTTGCATTAGATTGCTAAATCACTTTAGCAGCCTTCCTGCTGGAATCAATCAGGAATTATTTCTATTAGGAGTAGAGACGACGTCACACTGTGTGTCACATAGAGCAGTCGCTGTTTAACAGCTCTGCAGTTGCACAGGATGTCTATGTTATGTGAAAACAAAGACAGGAGGATTACAGTTTTGACCTTTGAAATTGTTTTTAGCATCTTATTTTAGCAATTAGCATGATTAGAGCAGTTAGCATCACTGGTGGTTGCCTTTGTGTATTCTTCATACAGATAGCAGACCTTTAACTTAATGTGATAATGTTTTGCTTTAAGATTTGACACCTTTTGCTTTTCATATTCAGTTGATTCCTTAGTTTTAAGGTTTCTTTTTCTTCTGTGCTTCAGTATTTTATACATATTTCTATTCTGTTCCCTGTCTTCCTCAGTTCAACTTCAGCATTTTGTTTCCCTCACAGCTGCACCCTGTTTCTTTTCACCAACCTGCTCCTTGTTCAGTAATCACCTCTCCAGCTTAAATACCCCTCAGTTAGTCAGATCCTCCTGCTTCCTTATGCTCCTCTTGTGATTTATTATTTTGGATTCCTCCTTGGACTTTAGTTTTTGAATGAAGTAAATTGTCCTGTTCTTCATCGTTTAATGACAGAAGGATCTGAGCACTATGGACCCAGCAGGAGAAATGATTACTCTCTTTGAGTACTTCCATCAGGAGGCAGTGAAGAACATGGTTTGTTCTGAGGACCACCTGGAGCCACGTTCACCATGCTAGGGCACAATAATGGCAATAGCTCCCAGAGAGCATGGACCAGGATGGTATGGTTCTCAGCTTAGCTCCAGCGGCTCCAAGGAAGCTGCTGCTGCCTCACCTCATGTTCCTGTTCCCAAGTTCTCTGAGGGGGTCCAGGTGGCCTTGCCTCACCCTCTAGTTCCTGTCCACTTGGCACCAGGACCACATCCTGAGCTCTAATGCTGGCTTCTGCAGCACATTCATTTCCAAAAGATCCAGCATTTTCTATGACAGGCATAACTGGACTTTTCAGAGGAAAAAAACAGAACATTTTTGCTTTAACATGTTTGATTGTCTTTCAGAGATGCCTGTTTTATTCCTCATGCATTAAATTACAGATCAGATGCTCACTTACCTTTTACCAAGTAGCCAGGTGCTGTTTGAAATAGGAGTTACAGCTTTAGGTGTCTCCTTCAGAGTTAAATGTTGGACCAGTGCCTCTAGATTCAGGTTCTGGAAGTGGAAACAGTTTGAAAGTGAAGCAGTGTATGGGACATTAAAAGAGACAAAGATTGTTTTAAGCAGGAGGTGATTAAAACTGGAGTGCTTTATGGGCAGGCAGCCAGCAGACTGGAGAGCTCAGGAAATTGTTTCTGAACAGAAGGAGTTGTGTTAATTACAGTTAAAGCTGGAGCTGCGGATATATGGAAAGTCCTCACTTGAAACAGTATCAAAATGCCAAAGTTTAGTGATCAAGTAATGCTTAACATAAATAATCCTACACAGAAAATATGCAAATACACAATGCAGACTTTCACGGTGAATGTTGGCGTAAAGATTGAAAAACGTTTTGCTTGGTCAGAAAACCCCACATCTGCTCATCTAATAATGTGCACAGTCTGTAATACAGCTTTGTGAGCTGCGCAGATTACATTAGCATCATTGTTTAAAAGAAATCTAGCTGTGCCAATTCTTAGTATAATGTTCCTCATCCATGAAACATGAAATAAAATGAAGCTTGTCCATTTTATTTGTAATATTGTATTTACAAATAAAAAAGGCCAAATTAAACAAAGTCAAATATGTTAAGACTGAATTAGAAGTTCAAAAATAGTCCTCAGTTCAGTTATAAGTTCAACTCCAAAGGAGAAAGAATCTGTTTCTGTTACACCTTTTACTGGTTTTTATTAATCATCAATAATTTTATTTATTATTAATCAAAGTTTGAAAGGCTTAAATCTTATTCATTGGAATATTAACACTTTCTGCACAATAAATGATTAAAGCATGAAATATAAAAGATTTGATTGGTGCACATTAACTCACAAACATGGATCAGATTTTTTTTATAAACACATAACAACCAGACTAACATGTAAAACCTCTGAATATAGCAGCTTTTACAAAATCAGGCTGATCAGAGGCACCTGGGTGTCATCTCTTCAGCTGCTCATTGTGCATCGCCTTAATAAAATGAATGGCTCATTGCCTCTGCAAAGCTGGTTTACTGCTGATGAGTCACGCGATTTGTGTCTGGGCCAACACATACAGGCCACACCCTTGACCTTGTTTTGTGGTTATGGACTGAATGTGCTGCTGACTGAAAACAGGGTTCTACCTATTTTAAATGATTCTGTAATTTTATTTGATATTTTATTTCCGAAAGGTGAAAAATGCCCCACAGGCCATCTCGTTATATCGGCCCTGAAGCATTGCTTCAAATAACCAACGTCTACCTGATGTATTGGATTCCATTTTTATTCATGAATTAGGTACGACTGTGAGCTTTAACAATGCCCTTCTCAATTTATTGGACTCTCTCGTAAAGATCTTAAAAAGCCTAAAAAGAACCCCATGCCCTGGCTTACTGAGAAAGTCATGAACCTGAGGTGACCCTGAGCGTCGTTGGAGACGTTCTAGATTATACGTATTTCTACAGGCCTGGGGCCTCATATACGAAGCGTACTTTCGCACAAAAACCTTGCAGCGCAATGTTTTACGCACAACTCTGCATGTACTACAATGAACGTTGCGTGAAAGTGTGTAAATCCATGCAAACTTTTTTAATCGACAATAATAAACTACAGAAAACTAAAACTCTCCTAAATACAATGAAATATTATTCCATTCAGTTTATTTAATTCATGGAGCATCAAACCTGATGTTTCTTCATGACTTTGAGCTTTTATGGTTTAAAACAGAGCGATGAAACTGAATCACATTTAGCCTCAATAATTTAACACACCTCAGAAAATGATGGAAACAACCTCTGTCGGATGGAAACTGTGAAACTTCCTCTGTTTCTGTCTCTTGTAGATGGAAATGCTCCTCAGCCTGAGTGCTGAGGAGCATGAAATGCATGTGAATCATCTAAGGGACACTTTCATTCTCACTGAGAAGAAAACGATGTCAGATCAGCAGATTAGCTCCTAACAAGTCGGGTTTGATGATTCCTAAGGTGGACAAGCTGGAGACAACCACACATGTCCATAAATTGCTGCGTAAAGTTTTGGCTTATTGTGGAATGATGGAAATAATCAAATCCATAATCACCAAATAATCTGTTTGAACCATTACTTAAACAGATGCTGTTAGATATAACCGCTCAAAACAGCATTAGTCAAAGTGGTTAATGATCTGTTGGTAAATGCAGACAGCAATCCTACTTCTGCTCTACTACGGCTAGATCTAAGTGCTGCATTTGACACTTTGGACCACTGTATCTTTTTGGATAGACTTGAACACCTTATCGGAATAACAGGTAATGTACCCTCATGGCTGAGATCTTATCTGTTGGAGGTCCCAGAAGGTTAATTTGAATAATGATCTCTCCAAGACATGAGCTGTCTGGCTCGGGGTTCCTCAAGGGTCTGTGCTTAGCCCACTGCTACTTTCTCTCTATCTGCTGTCTCTTGGTCCTATTCTACATTCTTTCAGTGTAACCTTCCACTGCTATGCTGACGACCTGCATCTTTATGTGCCTTTAACCATTGACAACTTTGCTATGTCAAAAAAGAAACCCTGTCTATCTGCAATCAGGGCTGATTGTCTAATAATTTCCTGCTTCTTAATTCTTTTAAGACAGACTTCTTGGTCACTACTTGTCCCAAAACGTCACCTTGAAAATTGACAAATATGTCATAAAATGTAGGGACAAGGTAAAGAACTTGGGCATCTGGTTTGACCTGGTTCTCTCCATCATTTCTCAACTAAAAGAGGTAACTAGGATTGCCTTCGATCACCTCAGGAACATTTCTAAAATCAGACAGGTTTTGTCCTTTGAAAATGCAAAGGTTCTTATCCACACATTTGTGTCTTTATGTATCGATTACTGCAATGCTCTCCTTTCTAGGACACCAAAGAAAAGATTGAAATGTCAGCAGATGGTTCAGAACGCGGCTGTTCGCATTTTAACCAAACTGGGAATATGAGCACATTACACCAATATTGTCATCTCTGCTTTGGTTGCCTTGTCAGTTTGGAGCAGATTTTAAGGTCTTGTTGCTCACCTACAAGGCTCTAAATGGTTTGCCGCCTTCTTATCTCTCCAACCTTTTGCATCTGTATGCCTATTGTTATAGACAGTATTGTTTAAAGTAATTTATTGTTTTTTATCTTTCTGTCTTGGGTAGGCACTTTGTTTGAAAGTGCTTTACAAATAAAGTTA
The DNA here is from genome assembly GCF_021462225.1 of Girardinichthys multiradiatus. Classification (NCBI taxonomy): domain Eukaryota; kingdom Metazoa; phylum Chordata; class Actinopteri; order Cyprinodontiformes; family Goodeidae; genus Girardinichthys; species Girardinichthys multiradiatus. The sequence goes on along the minus strand of NC_061797.1, from coordinate 51,220,649 downwards.
TTATTATTATCATTATTATTCTAAATGTATGATTCATTTTGCCATTTAACTCAGGTCTGTTGGAGCAGGGATGCATCTAAAAGCTCAGGATGGTAGCTCTTGGAGACTGGACCGAGGCAGCCCTGCTGTATCTCAAACAGAGCCAGCCAATGAATGAAGTCAAACCCACCTGCACTACTACTTCCTCCAACATCTTACGACCTGCTTTCAGGAGGAACAATCTTGGACAACCAGACCTGAGAATGTTGTCAGATGATTTTAATGTCCTCTAATTTTAGACTATTTTCGATACAGTGGAAAAGATTATTTAGAGACCTCTTTAAATCTCTTACCAGGCTCCTACACTGCTACAGTCTTCTCCCTGAAGGCCTCAGATAGCTTAGTAACAATGTTCTCATCATGATTACCTGATGTCAGATATCTGTCGTTAAATGTTGGGCTGACCTAATTCCTTCCTCAGCAGAAATCGGCAGAAATTGCAGATTTTCGTGGCATTTTACACAAATCACAAATAGTTTTTTATTTGTATTTATTTATTTTACTCTCAGTGTTGTTAAAAATCAATGTTCAAAATCCATTTTTCCAACACACAGGCTGTCCTAAGGTGTCCTAATTTTTTCATGACTGTATGCAGCGAGCCAATGCAGGCAGCCTTTAGTTTCTCCTCACACCCTGCGATTTGGAGGACAACTGTTGAAAATGAAAATAAATTCATAAAAATCATGTTGGATTATTATAATTGACTTAATTGATGTCAATTAGCCTCAGCAGGTCTTTACCAGATATTTAAAAATGCCTCGATCAGGACGCTGTTCTGATCGTACTCAAACTAATTTTGTTCTGCAGACTTGGATTTTAAATGCTGCTCATCTCACAACCTGGCAGGGTTACCACTGAGTCACGCTCTTCATTCGTCTGTTAGGAAACTTTCTAAAACTCCATCACTAACCCTGGGAAACTTGGACTCAGCTGACTTTGTCCCAACCTGCTGTCCCCTGATTATGCAGTCAGATTTTGTAGAGTCTGTACAGTTTGCTGCCGAGTCACTTTCCCCAGCTGCTTCTGTTGACCCTGCAAGTTCATCTTGTCCTCAGCTGTCTACCTGAACTTCACATCAAACCCAGAAAACTCTGCAGAACTGAGCCGTGCAGGACAAGTTACAACATGGTAGAGCAAAGATTTCTCACCTAGAAAAGTGTTATTAAGGCACAAAATAGTATGTGAGAGTTATTTAAAAGTTTGCTTCCATGCAAAATGTTGAATGTGCACATTTTACGAACCTGATTATTGCTAATCTTTGTAAATATGATAATGTTATGCAGGTTGCACCAGGAACAAACAGCCACACTGGTTTATACTTTGTGCAAAACATAATGAAGTTGCTCAAGCAATATGATACCAAAGTGATAAACATCATCTTCACAACATTAAAAAAATAAAATTATAAGAAAATAAAATGGAATAGCTATAAATTTTACTTAATCTAACCTGGTATATCCTTAATTATTTCACATTTTAACTGGAAACTGAGAGTCTCACTCAGTGTTGCATCTCTCCTATCCCTGAAACAATAAAACAAGTCCTGCAGAGCTGCTGTCCTGCAGCTTTTAGAGGCATCCCTGCTCCAGCACACCTGAATACAAATGAATGGCTTGTTCAGTTATGAGGCCTCTGCAGAGCTGAAGGACATGCTGGTGAGCTAATTCAGCCATTTGATTCAGGTGTAGAACAATAGAAAACAGCACAATAAAACAAATAAAGCAACTAAAACAACTACTAGACAAACTTGTTCAGGTCAACTTTGTGTTTGTGCAGATCTTACATTTAGACCTAGACTATTCCAGAGTCTGGGACCTGCAACAGAGAAGGCTCTGTCACCTCCAGGTTTGAGTTTAGACCCTGGAATGAATAACATCAGTTGAAAATGGACCTCAGGTAAGTAAGCAGGAGCTCAGCCGATGAGGGATTTAAAAACAAAAAGTAAAGTTTTAAATTGGTTCCTGCAAGTAACAGGAAGCTGGTGTAGAGAGGCCCAAGCTGTGCTTACGTGCTCCTTCTGTTACGTACCAGTCAGCCAACCAGAAGCTGCATATGGACCAACTGGAAACAATGAGCAGAGGTTGACTGTGGTCTGCATCATCAACCATGATCATTCTGAGCAGCTCTGGTAGCAACTCTGGTTCTCTGTGAAGGTGACCACAGCAGAGACACGAGCAGCAGACAGATCCTGCAGCAGCTCCGCACTCAGCATGTTTTAAACCCCTTCTGACAATGTTTTTTTTTTTTTTTTATAGGAGAGTGTTCATGAATATTTAAAATGCTTCTGGTTTTATCCTCCCAGTCTTCCATCATTAAATATTCTCAACTTCAAGCCATCCTCAGGTATTTTATGTGCTTGTTTTTGCTGTGAAGCACTTTGGAGCTTAGTGAAAATGGTACCAAGTTACAACCAAGCTATAAAAGTTGTTCTGTTTCTTACTTTACTGACAGAATCCCGAGGTTCACATTGGTCTCTTCACCACTTTTCCACGGGCCAGCTCTGGACCTGCAGCAGTGGAAAGGTCGATAATCACTGCAGACATTACAGCAAGTTAATTCCCAGTAATGGTGGGTTATTACTGAACAGATCTTCTTAAAGTGGAGCAGGTAATGGTCCATGCTGCTCTGGGTGCTTGTCCAGGCTGCCTTTTAGAGCGTAATGTGATTTACGGCTGGAGAATAGAGGAAAAGAAGAGTTAAATCAGCTGCAGAACCGTTCTCTCCAGGGCAGATGTACCTGAAATGTGAGCTGCAATCAGTTTATGAAGGAATTTTAAAACAGGGATCGGTTCCTCTGAAGATCCTGATGAGAAGAAGCAACATTTGCTCAGTAAGAGTCAAAAAATAATCCAGGAAGATAAACATTAGTCGTGTTGTAAGCTAAGGTTATTCTGCAAAAGCAAGACATGCTCTTATATCCAGGCCAGCATTCTAGTTTATTACACAGGTGTGGAATACGTAAAATTGCTTTACAAAAACTTGACTTCTTTGACTTTAGTTTATAAATCTTCATTTTGTTAAATGAACATCAAGTTAAATTACAGCTGGAGAATTTTTTTATACCCACATTGAGTCTTTTTCCATGTTAAAACTCATGACCTGTTTCAGTACTCCAACTTACTGTATTATTCGTTGTATTTTATTTAAATATTTTATTATTGGGAAGCAGCGTCTCCCAACCATAATAAACTCAGTCTCTCTCCCAACCGTACCAATATGTTCACATACTTATTAATTTACACATCTTTAAGTGCAATAACACATTATCCAAACAGTGGCTCATTGCACATGTATTCCTTTAATTAAATTACCTCATCCTCTATATTTAATTGCATAAACCTAGTGAAGATGTGTTAAAAGCCTTTGAATTAAATGCATTTTTTGCAGCAGCAGCACATTTTCACACTGGAAAAATAAAATAAAAGCCCACCTTCAATTTAAGTACATTTATTTAGAAGGGAGGAAACTCGTACTCGTACTCGTCGTCTTCCGCTTTATCTGGGACCGGGTCGCGGGGGCAGCAGAGACGCCCAGACGTCCCTCTCCCTAGACACCTCCTCCAGCTCCTCCAGGGGGAGCCCAAGAAGTTCCCAGGCCAGCCGAGAGACATAGTCCCTCCAGCTTGTCCTGGGCCGTCCCCTGGGCCTCCTCCCGGTGGGACGTGCCTGGAACACCTCCCGAGGAAGGTGTCCAGGAGGCATCCGGTATAGATGCCCGAGCCACCTCAACTGGCTCCTCTCGATGTGGAGGAGCAGCGGCTCTACTCCGAGCTCCTCACCCTATCTCTAAGGGAGTGCCCGGCCACCCTACGGAGGAAGCTCATTTCCGCTGCTTGTATCCAGGATCTCTTTCTTTCGGTCATGACCCAAAGTTCATGGCCATAGGTGAGGGTAGGAACGTAGACCAACCAGTAAATCCAGAGCTTCGCTTTCGGCTCAGTTCTCTCTTCACCACAACGGACCGGCACAGCGCCCCCATTACTGCGGCAGCCGCACCGATCCGTCTGTCGATCTCCCGCTCCATTCTTTCCTCACTCGTAAACAAGACCCCGAGATACTTAAACTCCTCCACTTGAGGCAGGAACTCCCCTCCAACCTGAAGAGGACAAGCCACCCTTTTCCGGTCGAGAACCATGGCCTCGGACTTGGAGGAGCTGATCCTCATCCCAGCCGCTTCACACTTGGCTGCGAACCGCCCCAGTGCATGTTGTAGGTCTTGGCTAGAGGGGGCCAGCAGGACCACGTCATCTGCAACAAGAAGAAACGAAATCCTCTGGTCCCCAAACCAGACCCCCTCCAGCCCTTGGCTGCATCTAGAAATCCTGTCCATAAAAGTTATGAACAGGACAGGTGACAAAGGGCAGCCTTGCCGGAGAACAGGTCCGACTTAGTGCCGGCAATACGGACCAAACTCCTGCTCCGCTTGTACAGGGACCGGATGGCCCCTAGTAAAGGGCCCCCGATTCCATACTCCTGGTGCACCCCCCACAGGGCATCACGAGGGACACAGTCGAATGCTTTCTCCAGATCCACAAAACACATGAACCCTCGAGTACCCTGTAGAGGGTATAGAGCTGGTCCAATGTTCCACGGCCGGGACAAAATCCACACTGCTCCTCCTGAAGCCAAGGTTCGACTATCGGCCGGACTCTCCTCTCCAATACCCTGGCGTAGGCCTTACCAGGGAGGCTGAGGAGTGTGATCCCTCTGTAATTGGAACACACCCTCCGGTCACCCTTCTTATGAAGGGGGACCACCACCCCAGTCTGCCAGTCCAGAGGCACTGTCCCCGACCGCCAGCAATGTTGAACCATGACAGCCCCACAACATCCAGAGACTTGAGGTACTCAGGGCAGATCTCATCCACCTGCGACGCCTTGCCACCGCGGAGCTTTTTAACCACCTCGGTGACTTCAGCCTGGGTGATGAAAGAGTCCAACCCCGAGTCCCCAGCCTCTGTTTCCACTATGGTAAGCGTGATGGCAGGATTGAGGAGATCCTCGAAGTACTCCTTCCACCGCTCGATAATGTCCCCAGTCGAGGTCAGCAGCTCCCCACCCCCACTGTAAACAGTGTTGGCGAAGCACTGCTTCCCCCTCCTGAGGCGCCGGACGGATTGCGACAATCGCTTCGGGGCCAACCGGTAGTCCTTCTCCATGGCCTCACCGAACTCCTCCCAGGTCCGAGTTTTTGCCTCTGCCACCATCCGGGCCGCGGCACGCTTGGCCTCACGGTACCCGTCAGCCGCCTCAGGAGTCCCACAAGCCAACCACAGCCGATAGGACTCCTTCTTCAGCTTAACAGCATCCCTTACTGCCGGTGTCCACCACTGGGTTCGGGGATTGCCGCCGCGACAGGCACCGCAGACCTTACGGCCGCAGCTACGGGCAGCAGCATCAACAATAGATGCGGAGAACATGGTCCACTCGGACTCTATGTCTCCAACATCCCTCGGCATCTGGTCAAAGCTCTCCTGGAGGTGGGAGTTGAATACATCCCTGGCCAAGGGGTCCGCCAGACGTTCCCAGCAGACCCTCACTATGCGCTTGAGCCTGCCAAGTCTGTTCGGCTTTCTCCTCCCCCAGCGGATCCAACTCACCACCAGGTGATGATCAGTGGACAGCTCAGCCCCTCTCTTCACCCGAGTGTCCAAAACATGCGGCCGAAGGTCTGATGATACGACAACAAAGTCGATCATTGACCTCCTGCCTAGGGTATCCTGGTGCCAAGTGCACTGATGGACACCCTTATGTTTGAACATGGTGTTCCTTATGGACAATCCGTGACTAGCACAAAAGTCCAATAACAAAACACCACTCGGATTCAGATCGGGGAGGCCATTCCTCCCGATCACGCCTCTCCAGGTGTCACTGTCGTTCCCACGTGGGCGTTGAAGTCCCCCAGCAGAATAATGGAGTCCCCAGAAGGGGCACTATCCAGCACCCCCGACAGGGACACCAAGAAGGCCGGGTACTCTGCACTACCACTAGGCCCGTAGGCTGAAATGATAGTCAGAGACCTCTCCCCAACCCGAAGGCGCAGGGATGCGACCCTCTCATCCACTGGGGTAAACCCCAACACGAGATGGCTGAGCTGGGGGACGACAAGCAAACCCACCCCAGCCTGCCGCCTCTCCCCATGGGCCACTCCAGAGTAGAAGAGAGTCCAGCCCCTCTCGAGGAGACGGGTTCCAGAGCCCACGCTGTGCGTGGAGGCGAGCGCGACTATTTCTAGTCGATATCTCTCGACCTCCCGCACAAGCTCAGGCTCCTTCCCCCCCAGCAAGGTGACATTCCACATCCCTAGAGCCAGCCTAAGCATCTGGGGATCAGGCCGCCGAGGTCTCCACCTTCATCCGCCGCCCAATCCTCTTTGCACCGGTCCCTCACGGTTCCCCCTGCAGGTGGTGGGCCCACTGGGGGATGGCCTCCCGTCTGTCGTTCTGGCTTGGCCCGGCCGGGTCCCGCAAGGAGCGACCCGACCCCAGGCCTGGCTCCAGGGTGGGACCCCAGCTCTGCCGTACCGGGCGACGTCACGTGCCTCGATTTTGTAGTCGTCATGGGGGGTTCTTGAACCACTCTTTGTCTGACCCGTCACCTAGAGCCTGTTTGCCATGGGTGACCCTACCAGGGGCATTTAAGCCCCAGACCACATAACCTCTAGGATCATTCAAGCACTCAAACCCCTCCACCACGTTAAGGTGGCGGTTCAAGGAGGGGAAGGGAGGAAACCACATTAGGAAATAAGTGTTTAAAAAACAATCACCAATGGCTGTCCTAAAATACTCCATTATCATAAAAATTATGAAAGTATTTTTTATCATTTACACTGGACTTCTGATCAGTCAGGGAAGTTTTGATTAGTAATCCCTGACTTTCTGTTTTCTTGGGGTGTAAAAATGACGTGGCACAGAACCTCATTTCTCCAAGCCGCACTTAAAAATAGGAAAAACAGGACAACATGCTTTTCAGACAAGGCAGACATTAATATATTGTAGATCTTCATGAAATGCCCACATTTTCTTGAGTTTAACAGCAACAAACACCCCAGACGGGTTTGTTATTTAGCAAAGAACCTCAGGTCCACTGTTATGTATGTTGGAGGGTCTGTGATGCTGTGGGCCTTTTTTCTTCCAAGGGCCTGGTAACTTGGTTAAGAAGCTGGGCATCATGAACTTTTTGAGACACCAAGACATCTGAAATAAAACTCTGGTGAACTTTCAGTAGAATAATGGTCCAAACTATTTGACCAAATCACCAAAGAGGTTCAGCAGACACAAAACATGATGCCTCCATGACCTTCTCAGTCTTCAGACCTAAATCATAAAGAAAACCTGGGGACTAAGCTGCAAACTCTTCATACCCTGAAAACCTTTACACATGTTGCCACATTACAACTACAAACCTCAGTTTGTTTTATCAAGACTTTCTGTTACAGGCCTTCACCAGTCAGTGCATGATGTTAAGGCTGAAGGAAAATTTTGTCGGATGTAAGCAATTTTTACAAACAAAAATCTGAAAGTGTGGTGTGCATTTGTACTCCGCCTTTGTAGGTCAGTATTCTGTATAACCACGTTCGACAGCAGGTCCAGCAGCAGGTCTTTTGCATGATGTCTCTATCAGCTTTAAACAACCTTTGCAAAACCGCTGCAGCTCAGTCAGATTGGCAGAGCATCTGTGAACCTTACTTTTAAAGGGAGTTTTTCCTCTCCACTGTCGCTACATGCATGCTCAGTATGAGGGATTGCTGCAAAGTCAACACCAGAGACTGTCCACTGTCTCTACATGCTCATCCAGGAGGAGTGAATGCTGCAAGTCACTGACTGGATGCAATCTGCTGGGTTTCCTTAGATAGAAAAACTTTTTATCCAATTTGAATAAATAACTGAATCTGACTGAACTGTTCAATGGTTACGATTAATTGGAATGTATGAACCTGACTGTTGTGAAGAACCTTGAGACGATATGTGTTGTGAATTGCTGCTATATAAATAAAACTGAACTGAATTTAATTGAATTGAAAAGTCTTGCCTCATATTCTTAGTTGGCTTTAAGTCAGGACTTTGACTAGCCCATTCCAACACAAAAATATGTTTTGGTTTGTATAGAGGCGACTGTGGCTCAGTAGGAAGAGTAGTTGTCTTGCAATCAGAAGGTTGATGGTTCAATTCCAACTTCATCCTGCCATATGTCAATGTGCCCCTGGGCAAGGCACTTAACCTCAAGTTGCTTACCGATCTGTGTATCAGTTTATGAATGTGTGAGCGTTAGTGAGTGCAATTGGGTGAAAGTGGCTCTAGTGTAAAGCGCTTTGAGCGGTCTGTATGACTGGAAAAGTGCTATATAAGTTCAGTCCATTTACCATTTATACCAGTCCTTTGTTGCTGTGGCAACAGTTGTCTCTGGGTAAACGTCAGTAGATTTATTTCTCCTGTTGAGCACATTTTGAGGTCAAACTGGGTTCATAAAAACCCAGGTTGACCTCCAGTTTAATCTAAATTTGTGCTGATTAACCTCTACAGCATTTCTGTCCCCTGTTCCTACCTCTCCTGTGCCTGTGTGCTTCCTGTTTTCTTCCAACCTGAACCCTCCTGTCGGAAGAAAATAGATTGCTCTCAGACAGTTATGTCCATTTTCAGATATCGCTCCCATTCCTCAAATATTCAACGAACCGGGTCGAGATATCAGCTGTGAGAGGTCAAACTCAGAAATTACAAAACTTGAAAAAAGTTGAGGAGCTGCAGAGATCTTAGAGGTTTCTCCATACTTGTCTACAAGAAGCTACTGTTAATGCATCAACACCTGGGCTGCGGATGAGCAGCCAAGCCGCAAGATTTTGTTTGCTTTAAATCATATTTAAAATGAACTATTCCAGAAAAAAGTCCAATAAATAAAGTTACTGTAATTGTGTTGAAGCAGGTATGCTTCTGTCTGACTGTTAAAATATCTTGCTTGGTCAGCCTTTTTAACAAACATAAAAAATATAATGACATATGATAATGACATGATAAATACAAAACAAAACAAAAAATAGTAATATGAAAATGAAGAGCCATCTGGGTGTTAAAACAATCAGAAAGTTAATTGGGAAAATAGAAATGCAGGAAAATGATCAAATAAAAAAATCTAATATAGCACCATCTGCTGAACTCCAATGTATTAATTGAGCTATCTAAATATTATTCTTAAGGGAGAGAGCTAGATATAAAATATCTGTATTTAATAGAAATCGCTGTATTGTTTGTCAATTAATTTCACCTGTTAAATAGTTCATACTGATTTTGGCAGTTTCTGGTCTCCATACAATCTGCATGTGATTTGTTTTCTGTGAGCTGCGTGTGAAGGACCATCCACCAGGCTTTTTCCCATTAAATCTACATTAACAAGACTGTAATGGGATTTTAATGATGGAGAGAGACAAACACAAAGACGAGCCCAGCCCAGACATCAGCAGGGAGTCGTGTCAATCACCTTCCTCCTCGTTTTCTCCTTCTTCTGTCCACAGGGACCAAAATGCGAGCGTTTTCCCAAATTATTCTGACTGTAAACAAGTTTTGTTTTACATGTGAATGCCTTCATCTTTAGTCAGCCATGTTTAAAACCTCCCTCATTTGTCTTCTGTGGATATTTAAGGAACAAGGCGAGCTGCAGCAAACAGAGATCTGCTGATGCAGGCTGTCTCCTGTGTGAAAGCTGTTTTGCTTACATTTAATCTCTCATTAGCAATTTTTTTGAATGAACGGTAAACAATTTTTCATGCATTGCTGATTAGAACTCTTGAGGAACAACAAAAGCTATCATCCTCGTTTTTACCGGAAGCGTTTTATGTCCCCCGACTGTGTCAACTCCCAGTACAGGAGTCCAACAAACAACATTAAGTTCCTTTTGTGATTAGTAGCTCGGAATCAGTCCTGGGTGGAAGTCGTTTAGGCTGCAGCAATTAAACTGAGAAGTTGGTGTTGCACAACAACAGGTTTGGTTTGGCTGTAAATGACTATTACGTATTTTACATAAGAAAACTGATTAACCCACAAAATGATGCATTGATGTCACAGTTTGATGTGAATATGTGTTTTTAGGAATCAAAGTTTGTTTTGAGGAATCAAAAATGAGGCCAAATTAGCCATGGAAGCTAACAAAGTTTCCTGGTGTTCAAACAACTTGTTCACAATCCAAAGCAGAAAAAAAGCATAATTTTAATAAAATAATGTTTCAAAAATCAATCCTAAAATTAGAAATCAATAAAATTTTGGACAATTGATTCCTTATGTTGTGTTAACTAGCCATCACAGTGACGGATCAAATGGAGTGATGAACTACCAAGATGGCGGCCTGCTACAACCAATCGCAGCACGAACTTAGCATGCTGTGTTGGTGACACAGCAGACTTAATGTCTTAGCCACAACAGAGCTTTAATTGTAGCATGGGCAGCTGGGATAACAGAGACAATTTAGCAAGTTCATGCTGACATATTTTATGATATGAACACACTGATAAATGGAGCTAGCTCATCAGTGTTTAAACCGCCATTGACATAAAGTTTGTTACAACTTTAAAGCACTGCCAAAAACTAATTTTTAGCATTAAGTTCAGTGGCCTATTAGCACTCAAGCTAAGTACCACAAACAAAGCAAATGAAATTAAATCGCCAATATTTAGACTGTTTTATCCTACTGTGAACCACGGGCTGCATGGGGGAGAAACATCGTCTTGATCTGACGGGTTGAGTAAAAAACTATCTTTGAAGAAACTTTGGATCCAAAGTAAAGTGCAGTCTGCTGTATGTGTAAAACAAGACTAGCTGCTTTAACCTTTCTGTCTGAGCTTCTGCAGAAAAGGATCTGAGCCAAAGATTTTTTAAGTAGAGATGTGTCCTTAATTCAGTCAACAAAGCATTTTTTCACTACTGCCTGAGGAAAACAGCATTGAAACAACACCACACGCTGCCCACGTACAGTGAAACATTTCATCTGACTTGGCTGCAGTCAAGATGTACAGATTTTTGTGTCTCTCTGGCCAAACAGATCCAATCTGCCTACCTCCTAACACCTGAAGGAAGACAGTACTTAGGAGATGTTCTCCAGACAAGGAATATGCAATATTGTTTCATTATGTATTTTTAATATATATGATAGGAAAAATAAACTACTTGTCATTAGTATTCCTTAATGGACAGCAGCAATTAGCCTCATGCTAACTGCACTGTGTATGGTGAGGTGCTATAATTTGTACAAGTTACACTTAACTGATGTCTTCTAAAAGTGAGCTCCTGTGACATTGTGACCCCACAGTGCATGGGTTACAAAGACTGTGAGCATGCGAGGCGTGCACAAACCCCAGTGGGAGGTGATTGATCTTTGTGCCATCTGTTTCTACAACAACAACCTGAAGAATGCAACGAGCTAATAAAACCGGCAAATCAATCATAATTACCCTCTGCAGAAAATATTAACAGTGGTTCAGACCAAACTCTTTTTTATCTCTAAATGAAGAAAATAATGGCAGCACAAGGTCAATTTCTTTGGATCATCAGCTTTCAAACCCCTGCGCTCTGCAGGCAACACAAAGGCTCAGCTCCACTGATTAATACACATTGACATCAGAGAATGAAAGGTTGAAACAGCCTTTCACCTTGAGACACATTAATCTGGAATGAAAAGTTCAATAGAAACCAGGAGGCAAACAAGACTGTTCCTGGAAAAAGAAAATCTTCATAAATTAGTTCCTCTTTGAATGATGAGATGATGAAGGGAGCATGAGAGCTATGCAGAGATCAACGAGGCATTCGGGTCCTAAGGTCTTTACAAGAACTGACAATCAGCTTTCCTTCAAGTCAGTTTAGGACCACAAGCATGCAGTTTCTGCCTTGTCATGTCTATGTGTTTGCAGGACATTTTCTCAAAAGTTACAGAAGTTCAGGGTAAAATTTATTTTATTCTAAAATTGAATGTACAGTTGGGAGTTTTCTTAAGAGTCTTCCTGTGAAAAATAAAATGCATAACTTTTATTCTTGGTTTGATACTTTATACTCTTCCTTCTTGCATTCAATCGCCAACAAACAACCACAGTGAGAAAGTTTCATGCATGCTTTAAACCTCTGCGACTTTCAGAGGTCATACTGTGGAGCCCATTGGGTTGCTATTATGCCCCTGAAGAATTGACAAGGACCCCAAAAGACCTTTCACAATCTGGTTGCTTTCTTTATGCTGTGCGAGGTTTCCATCCACTGTGAAAGGATGCTCACTACCTTTCTATGCTATTCACAGTTCCTTTGGGTCCAGACCAGAGTTTATAACTCATAGAAAATGGTTGTTGACACCAGATTTGCAAACGCTCAAAGAAATGGTTAAGTGCATCTGATGAACCTTTTCCGTGCCTCTGTACAGATAATCTGTCTTGCATCTGACTTGTGTTTTTATCACCTATTTCAAAAGATTTTAAAATCATATTACTGAACAGTATGCCCTCTAAGGCACAAACTGTATTTTCTATGCAGATTTAAAGAAAGGAATCCAGAGTTGTGCTGGTGATAAATTTTATATCTTCTATTTGGGAGAGGACAGATGAGTGTAAGGGGGACTGAAGAGTTGAAGGAGGACCTGGTAGTGTGTTCCAGCTCTAAAGAGAATAAATATTCTTAGCCTTTGTTGCAAACTTTACCCAATAGCAGAATTTCTCAATCCTGGTCCCAACTGTCCTTCGTTTTTTAGATGTGTCGCTGCTCCAGCACGCCTGATTCAAAGAACAGCCTAACCTCCTGAGGAAGCCATCAGGTGCTGCAGACAACCACTGCTTTACAAGGTGCAGGGAAGGAGGCTCTGGCTGATTGTTGAACCTTGGATTCAGCAGCAACTGGTGGGCCTGAAACAGTGGACCACCCATTATTCTCAGGGAACTGCTAAGTGGGTTATGAGCATATGGTTGTTTAACCCAGGTACGTTTGGTGGATTAGGTGACAGCTTGCAACAGAGTTCCACGAGGTTTGTTGCTGGAGTACTCGAGAGGCTTTTAATGGCCTTCTGGTCCTTGTATAATCTATCACAGAGTTGTGTCGGTATTATTGGCACCAAGTCCAGCTTGTTTCCAGTGCATGTTGACAGGCTGTCCCTTATCACTGATCTGTTTTTCAGGTGTTAATGGACAGGCTCATTAGAATGTTACGACCTAATCTACAGTGTTCCACAAGGCTCAATTTTAGGTCCTCTTCTTTTTAATCTTTATTTGCTGCCAATTGGGTGGTTTCAATCAGGACACATAGCATACATTTTCACAGGTCTATATTTTCGTGTCTCCAAATGACTCCAGACCCATTGAGGCACTTCTTAACTGTGTTTTAGATATTAAGTCACAGATGGTGGAACATTTGCTTTAGCTCAATCAGGACCGAACAGAGGTTTTAGTTGTTGGGTCAGACATTCAGAGAGAGAAACTTAACAAACTCACCCAACTTCAAATACTGGCAATGCTTCACAAATTACATAGAAAATCTTACAAAAATCCCTGTTACCACATAAAGAACATTGTAAGGGTGTGACTGTTTCTCTCCCAGTGCAATACAGAGACTTTGGTTCCTGCTTCTATAACTTGTAGAATAGATTATTGTAATTATCTGTTCTCTTGACTTCCTAAAAGAACTTTAGCTCCATAACTAATTCAGAACAATAGATAGATAGATAGAGAGAGAGAGAGAGAGAGAGAGAGAGAGAGAGAGAGAGAGAGAGAGAGAGAGAGAGAGATAGATAGATAGATAGATAGATAGATAGATAGAGAGAGAGAGAGAGAGAGAGAGAGAGAGAGAGAGAGAGAGAGATAGATAGATAGATAGATAGATAGATAGATAGATAGAGAGAGAGAGAGAGAGAGAGAGAGAGAGAGAGAGAGAGAGAGAGAGAGAGAGAGATAGATAGATAGATAGATAGATAGATAGATAGATAGATAGATAGATAGATAGATAGATAGATAGATAGATAGATAGATAGATAGATAGATAGATAGATAGATAGATAGATAGATAGATAGATAGATAGATAGATAGATAGATAGATAGATAGATAGATAGATAGATAGATAGATAGATAGATAGATAGATAGATAGATAGATAGATAGATAGATAGATAGATAGATAGATAGATAGATAGATAGATAGATAGATAGATAGATAGATAGATAGATAGATAGATAGATAGATAGATAGATAGATAGATAGATAGATAGATAGATAGATAGATAGATAGATAGATAGATAGATAGATAGATAGATAGATAGATAGATAGATAGATAGATAGATAGATAGATAGATAGATAGATAGATAGATAGATAGATAGATAGATAGATAGATAGATAGATAGATTGACAGCTTAGTTTGAGGCAGGAATCAAATTGAAGGCTTATTTTGTAATGTTTTCAATGCTTCACAAACAGCTGCCTCCTCACATAACTGGTAAAAATATTGAGAGAAACTATAAAACAAGTGGAATATATAATGCAAAATGAGAAAATGTACATTTGGCAGCTGGTGTCTGGAATGTTTAAGGTGAAGCGCTTACAGAGCAGCTGAATTTGTTAAATCTGTGTAAATTTGATTTAGCCACCTTCCAACAGCTTCAGCAGAGAGTTATCATCACATAAAAGTAGAACCTGATTTAAAAGTCTGTTCACACTATTATTAGCACTATAATTGAGCAGATTTATTTTTCCAGAGAGGAACTTCTTACAAAGTTCAGACAAAGGTCACTGCAGTGGAGCCCCTCTGAAGTGAAAAAAATCATCATCCAATAACTTCTTCGGCCAGATGAAAGGCTGTAGATAATTTCAGCAGGTTCACCAGGCTGAACAAATGCATCTGAAACATGAAGAGCAACAACAAAAAGAAATGAGTCAAAGGCAACTAAAGCCAAACAGAAAGAAAAGGCAGAAAGACAAGGCCAGATCAAAAGGAGGCTGCAGAGAGCCTGTAATACAGCTGCACTTACCAATAATTTTCTCATTATTTCCTATGTAACCCGCCAGGTAGCCGCAAACATAATAAGAGTATAGTAGCAATAATTTTCTCATCAGAACTGAACAGAATGTGCACCTGAAAGTATGTTTGGGTGCAGCTGCCGTCTGCTCCGCGTCAGGACACATTTCCCCTGAGGTTCGCAAACTTTGGGAGGAGTGATGTTCGACTTGCGGAGGTACATCTTGTCTCTTTTATTGCACTGCTACACAGCTGCTCCCGAATCCTATCAGACATATTAAAAATGCACATAAAAAGCTAGATATAAAAGTGCAAGCTGCGCTGAAAAGCTGTTAACTTTACTGGAGCGTCATGCATCTGTTTGGTCCCTCTTTATTCTTTTTTTTTGTGGTTCAGGTGATATTTTGGTATTTACTGCATTCATATAAGATAATTTTTGAACAAGATAATTAAAATATTGCAGAGACATATATTTGAATGAGCTGAACAGCAGCCCTGATTTAGGCTCGATTATCTTCTTTTATCGAACATAAATAAATTAGACTCCAGTCAAGCCTTTCAGTCATGAAAAGAGAATGAAGACAGTTAATCGGAACTAAACTCGAACTAAAAATTCAT
This sequence comes from Girardinichthys multiradiatus, assembly GCF_021462225.1. Classification (NCBI taxonomy): domain Eukaryota; kingdom Metazoa; phylum Chordata; class Actinopteri; order Cyprinodontiformes; family Goodeidae; genus Girardinichthys; species Girardinichthys multiradiatus. The sequence goes on along the minus strand of NC_061797.1, from coordinate 51,205,031 downwards.
CAATTTAAAGTTTGAGAACATTTTTCACTAATTTCTTAGTTACCAGTGTGACAAATAGTTCTGTTGAAAGCAATAAAAAAATAATTGCGACATGTAGGCGACTGAATTTTGCTTTGATAAACCATAAATTAAAGAAGAATTAGATGTTTCGATGTTTTTGGACCCAGAAATCATCACTGAGATACTGCAATTAATATAATGGTTGTGCAGGAATCCGTTGCAGTGGTTTTGATCAACATTTCTATTGTGTTGCTCTTTTTGGAGAGTGTTACAAGCTTCTGGACAGAAGAAATCATAAAGAAATCAAACAGACAGAACCTGAGAAATGCTTCATGGTTTCGGACGGTCATCATCCTTCATCCCATTGCTCTTCTGGATTCACCTTGCTTATCATCTGACACTGTGCTACCTGATCAAACAGTTAAGCATCCAGAAGGAATTGTCAGATTTGGACATCTTTGGAGCACATCCAGACCACCGATCCGTATATGACTCATTTTACTTGCAAGAAGCTTGCAGGTGCAGAGAAGACACCTGTTGGGATTATGGTTATTGATTAATTAATATTTATCAAGAATTATAATTAAAAATAATAATTTGAGAAAATTAATTTCTTAACCAAAAATCCTCATTTATGAATCGAAATCAGAGATGTCCTCTGGTGTTGTAATTGTGGCTCAAAGCTCTTGATAATTACTTGATAATTATTAAATTCTCAATAATAGTTGATAACTATTACTAGATGTCAATGTTTAATCAACCGTTTCTGGGGAACTTTAACCTTATTTTGACTGACAAATCACTCTTGCACAAAATAAACACAAACAACTTCTTTTTATCTACGTGAATATTTATTAAATCAACAGCCATGATACAACTCTATCTCCGATTCAATAATCTTCACCTAATCAAACATACAAAGTTCTACTCAAAAGGGGAAAAATTATCTAACTAAACACAATAACAGCCTTGACTCTGGATGAAATCAAACCAGCAGTTATGACAGTTATGGCAAAATACAAGGAGAATATTATGCTAAGCGAATCTTTGAGTGTAACTTCCCCCACCAGGAGTCAAGGGTCGTAAAACTTCCCCCAACACTGCAAGCTCAGTGCACACAAAGAGTTTTAAAACTTTTGGCGGCAACCAATAAAACATGAAGTTGAAGACAAAGAAAATGGTTGATTTTCACCATAAGGTTATTATAGCAGCTCAGCTTTACAGCGAACTTGCGCTCGGGGTTCACACAGTAAAACACAACTTGCGAAGCTCGGCGGCTTCAGAGTCCAGCAATCATCAGAATTCAATAACACTTGGCATGCAAATACACTTTGAACACATTAGACTATAAGTGGCGATTCTAAATCGCCCTAAAATCCTACATTATCCTGCCCAAGCTATTCCTAAAAAACAAAAAGAAAATAAAACGGGATTACTTGGTTGTTGTCTCCTCTGAGCAGAGGGAGAGAAGGAGGGGGAAAAGTTTCCACGCGTCCGTGGATAACTCAGGAGAGCGGTCAGTTTCGTCCTCTGGCCTCCTTGGCGAAAAGGAACAATATGACAGACCGTCAACAGTCGACTGGAACAAAAACAAGGGTGGCGATTTCGTCTCCTTGAACCCACCGTGGGGTTTTTCTTCTGTTACGTGTTAAACTCACGTCTTCGATCGGTAAAGTGAAATTTATGGCCTTCCTGTTCCAGAAACTTCTTTCATGAATTTCTTCTCGTTGGCCAACAGGGAGAATAAATGAAAGTCCACTTGGGATTTCTTCTCCAGAATGACGCTCCAGTTGCATGCTAACCGCGTCTCAGTTCCAAGCTGAAAAGCAATGGTGGACGGTCTCAGAGTAAGTTGTATAGTCCACTGTGACATCAGAGCTGCAACGCCCTGTCCTATCAGCCGTGGTGCCCGCTGGGATTTGTAGTAGCAGACTATCCTGGGGTACAAAATGGCCAATGACGCTGAATAGCATAGTGGCATCCAGCAACGTACAAATGGTCCAATATTCAGCAAACAAATGGTCCAACACACCAGAGGGAACAAGTGGAGGCATCTGTGTTTGGAGAGGAGCCACATTGTTAAAAGACAGTTACTGAAGTTTCTGACTTTAATTTAAAACACTGCGTGAAGGTCAGCAGACACAGACGATGCCTCAAACAGAATTATTCTCATTTGATAGAGATTGATAGTGATCAAATTTGGGGTTTGCTTGACCTTTAGCCAAGGGCAACAGAACTCTGGAGGTTAAGAAAGACAAAAAAGCTACTGCTTCAGCCAACAACCATCCCTCCCTTGATTGTCTATACCTACTTCCCCATGCAGGGTGGCAGGGGGGCTGGTACCTATCACCTGCAGTCATTGGGCGAGAGGCAGGGTACATAATTGACAGGTCCCAATGAATCCCAGGGACACAGAGCCATCTACACACATTCACTTCTAAGTGCAGTTTCAGAGCAGTCAATTGAAGTTAGATGCATATTTATGGATTGTGGGAGGAAGCCAGAGTACACGATTTTGCAGTGTTGTGGGAGGGCTGGTGCCTATCTGCAGTGATCATCAGGGAAAGGCGGGGTGCACCCAGGACAGGTCACCAGTTCTTCACAGAGCAACAAAGGGACACACAGAATAAACAACCATGCATGCACACTTACTCTTACCTAAGGGCAATTTAGGGAGACCAATCAACAGTCAGAGGAAGTCAGAGTACCCAAAGAAAACCCACACATACACAGGGATAACATGCTGACTCCATGCAGAAAGAGCCCGGGCCAGGATTTGAACCAATAACCTTCTTGCTGCAAGGCAGCAGTGCTACCACCATGCAGCCCAGTATAAAAGTATAGATATAAATGTTACTTTATAATAATTTTAAGAATAATTTTGGGCTTAACTGATGCACCACATGGTGGAGGGAAAAACACTGAGCCAATACAATAAAAGTAATACAATAGAAGACGATAGAAGAGAAACATAATGATCGCCATCTACTGTCTGACACTGACAGCACTATGGAGAACTGCTTGTGATCAAGAAGACTTCTGGCTGTGTGAAAATTAGAGTAATTTACTTCAACAGGACATCTTTAACTGTGGAGCATTGATTCGTGGTCTTGTCAGTTTGTACAAACAGGAAAAATGAGGATATTAGCAGACAAATCCTCAGAACAACGTCTGACATTAACCTTGGAAGTAAAATGAGGTCTGTATGCTTTCCGCCCATCCGGTGTATTTATTTGTGTCTGTTAAAAAAAAAAGTGACCATGGAGGAAAGTTGTCAAGGTCAGGTGCTGAGAGAGTTTGTTGCTGTTAGTCGTCTCCTCGTTAAGCCATGGGCTTCATTAGCAGCCTGATTGGCTTTGAGTTCAGCACCCTGATGAATCTGTTTTGTCCCAGAGTCATTATCGGCTCCTGCGGTCATTCATAAATGGGCCACACAGACAGTTACCAACGACTTTAACATCCCACTATAACACAGGGCTTCTATAGCTTTCAGTGACAAATATGGCATTATGGAGAAGCCTTGATTTGGTTGGAATTTGATGCAAATTAGAGATCACAGCATAATGAAGGCTGGAGACAACAAACAACCACACTGCGCGCACACATAGACAGCCAGCCTCACACACTATCAAAGGCTTTGAGGCTGCTGACCTCTGAGTATGAGATTTTAATTGGAAACGAACGGTGGAGAGATGAAGACGTTGATATTGTGGAGTTGATGGTAGTAATGTGTCCTCCCACACCCCGCCACCACCAGGTTGGGGGGGCGTTGTGCCACAGGCGGAGGAGTTTTAGATTCTGGGGGTCTTGTTGAAGACTTGAGTTACGATGCAGTCGGAGATTATCGGGTGGATTTGGGATTTCAGTTTAGCATTTGATATGTGCTCCAACCCGCAGCTGTGCTCATCAGTCACTGGTGATGACCAGAAGACTGAAGACTTCCTCTCCACGGTGGCTGGAATGGTAGGGATAAGAGGTGGAGCACAGAGTAAGGTCAGCAAGGTCAATGCAAGTGGTTTGGGCATCTCCTTATTTTACTCCATCATTTTTATCATTAATTTTTATTCTCTTTAATTATTAGTGTTCATTAATTATTTAATTACCTTTATGCCACTAAATGTACTTTTCCTATTATATCTCATTCTCTTTTTCATTAGAGATAGCTGTCAGATGCTCCATGCTAGCAACCAGGCACTAACTGCTTGGTGCTAGTTGGGGGTTTTGTCCCTTTTGTGTGCTTTTGTCTAAAATAATGCACATATTTTGCTTTGCCGGAGAGTTCCGTGTCTCTGTCCGCTCTGTAGAGCTGGAATCCTGCCAGCTGCAGCGCAGAGTCCGGTATTAATCCACACAGCCACGTCTCCGTGAAGCACAAAACTGCAGATGAATAAAAGTCCCTGTTTTTCCCCAACAGCAGTTGTAGTTCCTCAATTTTGTTGGGAAGTGAGCGCACGTTAGAGAGAAATATTCCAGGTAACGGTGTTCGTAGTCCACGCTGGCGAAGACGTACCAGCACCCCAGCCCGTTTCACCGCGTGAACAAAGGTGAGCGCACCTTTGACCAGAATGTCCAAAACTTCCAGAGCAGTAGGCAGAAAAGTGGGAAATAACTCCTCTGGTGTAGTAGCCCTGATGTTCATGAGTTCTTCTCTGGTGAGAGAGCTCCGGGTACCATCACAGAAGACCGTTTTAAAGCAAAAAACAAAACAAAACAATGCGCACCAACACGCCGAGGCGACCATCTGCGGCGCCATCTTGGACCTTGGATCCAAGATGGTCATTGGGATGATGCTCCCAGGCTTGGAAAGTCCCCCTTTTCCCTTTCAAATGTAACAGAGGTCATTATGGCCAAATACTGAACCTTCAGTTTCATCAGACCACAAGACGTGTCCAAAAATCGTGTTTTTTTCCTTAAGTGCATTTACAACTTTAATCAGTTTTTTTTAGGTTTTCTCTGGAAGAAAATACCAGGGAAGACCCAGAACTAGGTGGAGAAAGTCTCTATCCCTTCTGACCTGGGAATACTTGGCACCTCCCCAGGCTGAGCTGGTGAGTAGGATACTTTGGATTCCCCCCAGACCCAATCTCCGACAGGCGGAGATCAAGAGGTAGATACATTGATAGAGTAACATGAAAGTCCTCAATCATAACTAGATCAGACATTCACAGAAAACAAATACATAACCACATATCTCATGTGGATGAGTTTTGAAGCACTGTTATTAATTTGTTTGCCTGTGAGGAACGGATTTTCCATCCTAAGCTGCAGCTTTGTCTCATTTTACTCTTCTATTTATCTTTAATGCATAAATAAGTCCAGCCTAATAAGCTCAGACCAAAATGCTTAGAAAGTGTGTGATTCAACTTCACCTAAAACCCTAAAGGATATTACAAATAAATTGGCATGAAAGTTGTTAAAGAAAAAGCTTTTTATGTCCCTTTGCTAAGACGTATTTGTTGTTACTTTCTGCTTCTTTCACAAAAGCAATTTTCAATGATCGTATATCAAAGCAGTGCTGAAATTAAAATTGTCTGAACTCTTTTCCATCTGAAATGACATTTTTGACTAGTTATTACAAGGCTGGCTTTACTTGACCTCAAGTTTCTTCCTCTTTGTCAAAACACACAAAAATCAGACACAGTTCAGCTACAAGTCAAAGCAACCCTGAAAGGAGTGGCATAACTTGCCCAGATTGAAGCTACATAGCTTGTCGAGCAATGAAAAGCCAACTTACCCTTTACATCTTGCAAGATGAATATATGATCTTTATTCATATATGGCCACTTCTGCTTCTCTGAGCAGTTTCTTTGTAATCAGGGACAAAAAGGTTTTGTGTTGAGAGCTTTGCATTTGGCCCTGAGAAATTGAAAGTGTTTAAACATGAATGTGATCCAACCATGATACCAAAGCCACATTTCACTATAACATGTTCTTCTCAAGTTGATGTTTCATAAGGAGACAAATATTTGGACTTATCATCATCTTTCTGCATGAAATGTGAGTCTGTAGTCGGTCCATCTGTCTGTCCCTCTCTCCCTCCCTCCCTTCATCCATCCATCCATCCATCCATCCATCCATCCATCCATTCTAGACCATATGATCTACATCCCATGACTTATCTGGACCAAATTATCTCCAGATCAAAGCTTTTCGTCTGGATGTTGTCGGTGTGTTCATGTGCATTCACTGTAAATATAACTGAATGTCCCACTAGTTGCTGCAGACATTCTTTGTAATACAAGCAAACAGCATAAATATTGTCCTTAAACACAGCGCCGTGCTAATTTCTGCTAATTTTTGCACTGTTCTTCCTGCTTTTTTAACCTCATTTAGAATTAATATGTGCAAATTCCTGTTTCCAGAAAAAGCCTGAAGGAGCTAACAAACATCTCAAGGTGACAAACTGGCACAGAGCATGCAGGAAGCAGTGCGGGTGGTGTTTATGTGCGCTCCTGTGGTGGATACAGATTTAAAAATATATAGTTTGGAAAAAGAGAAATACTAGTTAAGGTAGGAGGCAGGTTTGAATAAACAACTTGTCAAAAGTCGCATTATTAGTGAAATACAGTTCACCTGTGTTAAATCTAAGTGTCACATGATCTGTCAGTCTCAACACACCTTTTCTGAAAGGCCCCAGAGGCTGCAGCACTACTAAGCAGGAGGCATCACACCATGAAGACCAGGAGCTCTCCAAACAAGTCAGGGAGTTTGCCAAAAGGCACGTGGGTGACTTCAAAATATGCAGGGGGGAGCTCTGGTCAGATTAAACTAAAATTTACCTTTTCAGCCAGCAAGGAAAACGCGGAGGTTCACCTTCCAGCAGGACAACAACACTTCAGTGGTTCAAGGGGAAACATTTAAATGTGTTGGAATGCCCTAGTCAAAGTCCAGACATCAATCTAACTGAGCATCTGTGGTTAGATTTGAAGATTGCTGTTCACAAGCAAAAACCATCCATCATAAAGGAGCTGGAGCAGTTTAGCCTTGAGGAACGGGCAGTGGAAAGAAATGGCTGGCTCACAGAGACTGGTCCAAAGCCACTTTCAAGCTGTTATCCACAGTGAAGCTTTCTGTTACTTTGTCCTAGCTGTTGGTTGCTTCACAATGAAGAAAAACACATGTTCAAAGTTGTAGAAATGTTCTGCAAATGAAATAGTGACAACTCTCAGACAATCCATTATAATTCCACATTGTGAGGCAACAAAACATGAAAAATGCCAAGGGAATGAATACTTTTGCAAGGCACTGTATCAGATTTCATTCAACCTTCGTTTTAGTCTTTCTGTTGTTTCGTTGTTTTTGTGTTCTTTGTTTTTGCTCCAGATGACTCCTTGTGGTCAGTCTATTCACCGCTGGAAATTTCGATCCCTCTGCCCTTCAGCCTCAGCGGACAAGTTGTGTTTTCTAAAAGAAAAAACAATCAATCATTTCTTCTTCATCTCCTACCACCTTCTGTTCATCCTCCCACGCCAGGCCTCGCTATGCGGAGGCTCAGAGAGTCAAGCAGATTGATCGGTCGGGCTCGTGTCCCAGTCGTTGGCCTAGGAGTTGTCTAACTAGGGGTCTTCTGTAAAAAGTGACGAGGCCTGATTTTTGTTGATAAGAGACTCTGATACACTTTGACTTGCATGTGACCTTTCCTTATTTCCAGAAATGTGTGGCGTTAAAGGCCACAATGAGGTGCTTCATATATGGGTGATCTGGCATGTTTTTATTGCTTTTAAAAAGAAAACTCTTTATTCATTACTTTAAATGGATCGAACTGTTTCAAGGGCAAACATGCCTGAGACAAATATCAGGACTAAAATGTGTCTAAACTGCTATAAATGGTTTACCACAGCACCTATTCCTACATTAATACATAAGTATAAAGTCTGTCAATTTGAGGTTAAAATAAGATTCACTCAATGGGATGATAACTGGAATAAACAGACTGCTCAGGAATTCGGATTCACCAAATTGTAATTTTCATGTTTGTTGAAGGTGACTAGTAGAAGGGTGAACCAGACTCATTTCAGCCGAAGGGGGTAAGACTAGCTGTTAGGGGGTTTAATGTTTGACAATATATTCCATTTAATGAGCAAAACAATGATGTCTACTGCAGTTTAAGTGCAACGAAGTGGTACATTTCTAAAAAAGATTAGCCAAAATGTTTTCAACATTTATTTGGATTTGTTCATTTTTTCTCAGCTCTAAAACAGAGAGAGAGAGAGAGAACTTGTGTTCAATAAATCGCATTTAATTGTTCTGTTTTTGTTATTTCATGATCAACTGAGCTGAATATAAGGACAATATTAATTACAACTGATGTTCCCCTTTGTTTCTCCAGGTCTGGTTTTCCATGACAATGAAAAGAAGTGTTTGCTAACCAGCCAGAAGACATGAGAATATGTACGCTAAACACGGCTCCTAACCCTTAATGTCTGCTAACATATCTCCTCCTTAATGGTTATAAAACACTTAATATCTATATTTGTTATTCATTTAAGAAGCTTGAAATGCTTTATATCTCTGAGCTATTTAAGAACAAAACGGATGTGTCAAAAACCAGAAGAATGTGATTTATTTAAGAGTCCAACTTAATATGCAAGCCATCCATCACCACATATTCGCTGTTTTAAACGTGAGTTGTATATCTTATCCTGCTTGATGGGTCTGCAGCAGATACCAGGTTGTGCCAACATAAATCTGGGCCGTAGAAGCTGTCAAAAAGCCATGCTGGATTTCTCAGAAAAGGCGAAAAAACTGAGAATTTTCCTGTCAACGCCATCTGTTTTAGTCATTACGGTGCTTTAATCTATATGAACAGTTAAACCACATTCTCTCATTCAATCAATCCTAATGTGACAATATTTCATCTTTCACTAAACCAATGGTCACATAATCAATGGTCAAAATGGGGTAAAATTGTTCTAATGTTGTGAAATAAGGAAGACTAAAGAAAACAAAGTTTGAGCTCTGATTAGTTGAACACAGTTCAAAGTTTAATCCACTGCCGTTTAGCCTTCTGCATCTGTGATGCAAAAATAGAAGCTAGGATGTTTGATTCTGAAGGTCTAATTTGTTACAATTAAGAAATCCTGCAGGGTTCTAAACAGTTCTGGTGACTCCATGTCCAAGTTACAAAGTCCAGGTTTGCTGGTCTGCTTCACATTTACTTTAAAAATGACAAAATAATAATGAAAATATACAACTAAAACCAGATATTTACATACAGTCTGTCACATTCCACAGGTGTTTCTTCTGTTTTATGTCAGGGTTTGGACATTTTGGACTTTGATTTTGTAATCATGGTTGTTTATTTCCTCTTGCCCATGATTGTTTGTTTCCTTCTACTTCATCCTAGTGTTTATTTATGGTCAGGTATTTGTTCGCTGTGCACTCTTCTTATATTCTTATATTCTATGTTCATTCCCTTTATACTATTCTTTGTAGCATAGTTCCCTTATGTTTCTATAGTTCTAGTTCTCCCTCCTGTTTGGCCAGCTTTAGTTATTCTTACATCTTGGTTTGTATTTAGTCCTCACATTCCCTGCTTCTTCCTCAGTTTGGTTCAGTCAGTGTTTGTTTAGGTTTGTTTACAGTCAGGGTTCAGGCTTTTGGTTACGATTTTGTTTAGTCTTTAGGCCTTAGGTTGTTGGGTTCCTTGTGTTGCAACTCGCTCACACTCACTACCCTCGTCCATGCCATGATCCTGCAGTGTTCAGCCTTGTCAGTTTTGGATTCCACTCTGGTCAGTACCTGCAGTATGTTTTTTGTTATGTTTTGATACTTTGAATAAAGCTCTGGATTTCACAATGCTGCTACCAAGCTCTTGTCTGCACTTTGGTCCAACCCAAAACAACTCCGTGACATTTTAGTGTTGTGATCATTTCCTTGTAATGTTCTTTAGGTCTGTTGGTATTAGTTCATTCCTTCGTGTTTAGTTTCTTACTTTATTCTTGTGTTTGGGATTTTTATTTGTTTTAGATCATTATAAGTCTTTCCCCCTCGGTTGGCAGTTTCTTTGTGTCTCAGTTCAGCTCCATTCGTGTTAACTAGTCTCTTCCTGCTTCCATTCTTCCACGCCTGCTCAACATCTCCTCTGATTAGCTCTTTAAATATATATATACACGTGGAGGAGAAACCCAGGTTTTTATAATGCCACAGTTTGAAGAGTTTAGGCCACTGGGCCTAAACAACAACTTCTATGTTTGGTTTATACTGTGCAGACTAGCATAGGTAAAGCCTTTTGCAGAAGCCATAAAATCAGAAAATAATCCTTTGTTTCAGAGCCTTTCTGCACCACTCCTCTGGAGTGGCCAACGGCACCACAGCCTCACAATGCCCAGGTATAAATGATCTGAATTTGGGTGTAGCACACAGGAATGCATGTTGGATGCAGTGCTATATTAATGCAAAGGAAATTTCAGGAGAACAAAAAATGCTTGTGCAAGTGAATATGATAAAGAGCTGATGCTGTAGTATTTTCTCAAATTTTTTGATACGCCACAGAAACACAAAGCAAATACATCAATTTCTGATCACTTTATAGTCCTTAATTCCTGCCTATGTCTCCAAGCCCCAATTTAATCTTCTGCATGTATCATATTTGCGTGATTTTCAGTTATTAAGCTTATTTTGCTAGTATTACCGATCCTGCACTAAGCTCTCATACAGTAATATTCAGAATTAGGCTCTCACCTGGCTTGGCTCAATGTACTGAACCAGATTTCAATGGCTCGGCACATTAGAAAGGAGTTTGCATGTGTGCATGGAGCCTGTGTATTTCCCTGCAGGGGTTTGCATGCTGCACTGCAGCTGTAACCAATGAAGATGGATTAGTTTCCCTGTCTGACTGTCTTGGGGAAGCAGAGCAGGGTTTGGGAAGCACCAACACTCACAGCAGAAGAAGCACATTACTCCACCTCTCCAAAGTCCCCAGATAAAAGGTTCTGCGATTTTGTTGGCTGGTTATCAAAACCAAGATGCAGCAGTTTCCAGTGTTCCTCCTGCTTCATCCCCATCTGCTGGGAGACGGTCCTGCTGACTCAGTTGATGAGCTGCAGTTTTTCTGCTGTTTGACGTTCTGTGTCTGTATTTGGGTAAGAGTGTCGAGCTTTTGCTCAGAGGAAGGGGTTTGCCTTTGCTTATCTCAGACTTGAAACCATCCTGCATAACTTAGGGAAACGGTGTCCTTGAGCAGGACTCTGTTTCACCTTGATGTCCCAGATATTCTTATCAGTGTATGAGTGGGTGTATAAAAAGTACTACAGATATTGTGTACAAAGAGCACTGTATAAGTGTGCGTTTGGGGGGCGGGGGCTATAATACAGCACCCTCCACACAAATGGCTTCCCCTGGTAAAGATGTGTGAAAGACCTTCATATAAAACATTTTTTATTGATGTAACTCAATGTCACTGTGCAAAATGTTAGAGAAAGCCTATCTTTAATTTCCGAACATTTATTTGATGGGGGAAAAAAATCCTATTTTAAGAAATAATCTTTTTTTAGTATTAGTGTCAGAATTATTGTCACTTTTTAACAATTATTGCAATGTAAATATAACTGAAATATGTATAAATCTGTAATTTTAATTAGTAATCTATGATCTCCTGGGATACAAATATGATTTCTCTAAACCACTCTTCAAAACGAGAAAGATAAAATAACCTCAGATGGAAAAAAGACTGATGTGTTTATATTAATAACTTAACAAAACTTAACTAATAAAAAATGGTTTAAACTGCAGAGAGGAGCGAACAAAGATAGCTGTGTCTGTATGATCTGAGCTTGTGAAATGTGGGAAGTGCTTCCTATTGCCAAAAGAGAATTGACAAGTATTTGCTCTTGTTTCTCCTCTTTTAAATTCAATTCAATTCAATTCAGTTTTATTTATATAGCGCCAATTCACAACACATGTCGTCTCAAGGCTCTTCACAACAGTCAGGTTCATACATTCCAATTAATCCTAACTATTGAACAATTCAGTCGGATTCAGTTATTTATTCAAATTGGATAAAAAGTTTTTCTATCTAAGGAAACCCAGCAGATTGCATCCAGTCAGTGACTTGCAGCATTCACTCCTCCTGGATGAGCATGTAGAGACAGTGGACAGTCACTGGCGTTGACTTTGCAGCAATCCCTCATACTGAGCATGCATGTAGTGACAGTGGAGAGGAAAAACTCCCTTTTAACAGGAAGAAACCTCCAGCAGAACCAGAACCAGGCTCAGTGTGAGCGGCCATCTGCCACGACCGACTGGAGGTTTGAGAGAACAGAGCAGAGACACAAAAAGAACACAGAAGCACTGATCCAGGAGTACTTTCTATGGGAAGGAAAAGTAATTGTTAATGGATGTAGCTCCTTTAGTCGTTTCACCTAGAAAGAAAGAACAGATAAATAAATTCTGAGCCAGTTTTCAAGGTTAGAGTCTGAAAGAGAGAACATAGAGTTAGTTACAGTAGAAGCTCAGTCAGTAGCCATGTCTAGGAGAGAGAAAGGGTTAAACACTAAAAAGACAGGGCCATGTGGATCATCTGTAAAGGGTGAGCATTAAGTTGTTTCCAGCAGAAGCTCGGACGATTCCCCTCTCCAGAAAGGTGTCACAGGTAGACACAGAGTCAGGCCAGGTGTACCTTCTAGGAAGAGAAAAGAGAGAGAACACGGTTAAAAGCTGAAATAACAGCAACTAATGCAAAATTGGAGAGTAGTATGAGAATGTAGCGAAGATGGTGAAAGTGGTCATTATGTCCTCCAGCAGCCTAAGCCTATAGCAGCATAACTACACAGATAGTTTCAGTTCAGATTATTTAGTTAAACGGAGCTTATTTAGAACAATGTCGTCTCAAGGAACCTCACAAAGGGTCCCACTGATGGTCATTGTTCTACTAAAAACCACAAGGATTGGGATACCTCTCTCTGTCAGACTGATTATAACCATTGGAAAAGAGAAGGGGTCATACAGGTAGCAGAAATGGAGGGTGTGTTTGCACCTCAATCATAACTGAGCTGGTTTAGGCTAAACCTGACTCCCCCTTACTCCATCCAACGGGGAGGGAGGAAGACAGAGGTACAAAATAAGGAAGATAGCTCAGGATAAACTAAGCCACTCTAACTATAAGCTTTATCAAAAAGGAAAGTTTTAAGCCTAGACTTAAAAGTAGACAGGGTGTCTGCCTCATGGACTAAAACTGGGAGCTGGTTCCACAGGAGAGGAGCCTGATAACTAAAGGATCTGCCTCCCATTCTACTTCTAGAGACTCTAGGAACCATCAGTAAACCTGCAGGCTTTAATCAGGTTAAATTAATTTAACCTGATTAAATACAAAAACTAATTTTTAAAGAAAATGCATAAGGGCTAAAAGATCACAGTCTTCAAGCAGAAGGATAATCAGACCTATGAAGGTCTGGACAGAGCCAATGAACTGAACACATTCTTCAATAGGTTCAGTTCAGAAACAAGTTTCGCATCCTCCTCTCCTGCTCACAGCCAAACAGACATTCCACCTTCCTTTGACCCACAGGACCCACAGCTGTCCAGTAACACCTCAAATGTTTTATCTTCCACCTCAGCCCTAGACCCTTCAGCTTCTACATGTTTGCCTTCAACCAAATCAGAAGATGCTGATGCTTCCTTTGCCTCCACCTTCCACCTGTGTCTCTCAAGAAGTCAGGTGAAGAGAGAACTTGAGAGACTGAACCAGCACAAGGCTGCAGGTCCAGATCATGTCAGCCCTAGAGTCCTGAAGGTCTGTGCAGAGCAGTTCTGTGGGATTCTGCAGCGCCTCTTCAACCTTAGCCTGGCCCAGAAGAAGGTTCCAGTGTTGTGGAAGACCTCCTGTCTTGTTCCGGTACCAAAGAAACATCATCCATCAGTCCTCAATGACTATGGACCTGTTGCCCTGACATCTCACATCATGAAGGTCCTATAGAGACTCCTGTTGGCCCACCTAAGTAAGCAAACAGTAAACCATCAGGACCTCCATCAGTTTGCTTATCGCTGTGGAGTTGGAGTTGAAGATGCCATCAAACACCTGCTTCAACAAACCCACTGTCATCTGGACAAAGCCAGCAGCACTGTGAGGATCATGTTCTTTGATTTCTCCAGTGCATTTAATACAATCCAACCTGATTTGCTTTGTCAGAAACTCCAGAAGACTCAAGTGGAGGCCTCAACAATCTCCTGGATCAAAGACTACCTGACAAACAGACCACAGTTTGTGAGACTGAAGGGTTGTGAGTCTAACCAGGTAGTCAGCAGCACAGGAGCTCCACAGGGGACGGTACTCTCACCATTCCTTTTCACTCTGTACACCTCAGACTTCCTGTACAAGACAGACTCCTGTCATCTGCAGAAATACTCAGATGATTCTGCAGTCGTGGGATGGATCAGAGATGGACAAGAAGCGGAGTATAGGAAGGTGGTGGACCGCTTTGTGGCATGGTGTAGAAACAATCATCTTATTTTGAACGTGACTAAAACAAAGGAGATGATTGTAGATTTTAAGAGAAACAGGAATAAGTCAAAAACTATTTCTATCATGGGAGAAGAAGTGGAGGTGGTGGAGGAGTATAAATACCTCGATGTTCACCTGGACAACGGACTAGAGTGGAGATGCAACTGTGAAGCCTACAAGAAGGGACAGAGCAGACTGTACTTCTTGAGGAAGCTTAGGTCCTTTGGTGTTTCCAGCAAGATGCTGCATATCTTCTCCAAGTCTGTTGTGGAAAGTCTGAATCTCTTCTGCCATCATCTGCTGGGGAAGCAGCATCAGAACCAGGGACTTAAAAAAGCTCAACAAGCTGATAAAGAAGGCTGGTTCTGTTCTGGGGACTCCTCTGGAACCTCCGGAGATCATTGTGGAAAGAAGGATTCTTCATAAAATGAAGAACATTATGGAGAACCCTGATCATCCTCTTCATGAGACTGTCCTACAACAACAGAGTGTCTTCAGTCAGAGGCTTCTTCAGATCTGCTGTAAGACGGAGCGCTACAGGAGATCCTTCCTGCCCACAGCCATCAGCATCTACAACGACTCTTTGAAGAAACCTTCATAATATGAGATATAACAACATTTAATTTCCCTTTGGGATTAATAAAGTATTTTTGAATTGAATTTGAATTGAATTGAAAAGGATTTTGAATCCATACCAGAGTCTGGCACAGCATGACCTGGATGTTTATTAGGCAAAAACATTTGTTTTTGTTATTTTTTATTAGAAAATCCTAAGTTTTCTATTACAATTTTGTTACATCAGGGGTCCCAATAATTATACAAATGGATTGCTTTCCATTCTTGTGCAAAGACAAAGAACAGATGTCTACTGGTATTACGTTTATATGGCAAAGGAAGTTCATCACCAGTTTCTGTGTTGAAGTGGTCATCCAGGGATCATGAATTGGTTGTTGGGCTTATTTAGTTAAACTGGATGCAGATTTTAAAACTTTACAGGAACAGAGAGAGATCGTATCCGTCTGTGTTGCCATCCTTTGAAGATATGCCCTCTGAGTTGGTGATTCTGACCCAACTTGGCCTCCTGATTGGTGTTTGTTAGGTTTCTTAGCAGTCCACTGCTTTCTGGGATCAGTCTGTCTGACAGGTCATTAACCCCGGTGAAGCAGAGCAATAAGCCTTCACCGAACCCCATCCAAAAGATCAGGGAAATGTCAGCTTTATGCACTGCCTTACCTGATGGATTCACCACCTCCACCTCATTGTCCAACAAATAACTGCAGCTCATACACCTGTCATCTTTTCCATCCCCTTTAGCTCCAACCCCCTCAGGGCCCTTTTTGATGTAAGAGAGGTGGGCTTCTAGCAGAGAGGATGATGACTGATTTGAGACTTGGTATTTGTCTTTGACCTTTGACAGCTGCTATCATAATTATACCAACTTAAGAAAAAAGATCTTCTGCTGTAGTCTCTAAATATATCTCTGACTTTTCTATTTGTCCACAACTACATGGAAAATAGCTTGATATAGAAAATAAGGTTGTGACATTTAGTGCAAATGTCAGGAAAATAGAAACGTTTACTGGTTTTGACAGGTAAAAGGGTCAAAATTAGCATGCTGATAAGATTTTACACAACTGTCAATCATGTGGTGTTCATGGCGAGGACGGGGCGTCGTTGCTCCACACTGTCAGGGTAAAAAAAGAGCTGAGCTGAAAGGTAAAGCTCCAGATTGGCAGGTCCATTTCCAATCCAACCCTCACATATTGTCATCAGGTATGGATCATGACCAAAAGAATGAGATGCCGTTACAAGCAGCTGCAATTAGCTTCAATGGTTGGGTTGTGGACTCTACCTTAGAGAAAAAATTAGGAGCTCCAATATCTGTAGGGTTCAGTCCTCAGCAGTTAAAGGAGACAGTGAGGTGGTTTTTTCATCAGATCATCAGATCAAAAACTCTGATTTTAAAAACTCGTGTTTCCTCCATTGTAGATGAGGCTTCCAAGAGCTGTTAGGTGAACTTGGCAGCAAAGACTGTACCTTTTGGTGGACACCAGCACTGATGGAAGAAGCTGAGCTGAAGAATGAGGTCTTCATGGCTTCAGAGACTCCTGAAAAGCAGACAAGTACAGGTCAGCCAGAAAGATTGCAGCTTCGGCGGCTGCAGAATCAAAATTTAATGTGGAGGATTTGCTGTTGTTGTTGGCCTCAAGGAAGTTCTGGAAAAACGTTCAACAACTCAGAAAGAAGAGACAACATGCTGGATGAAATGCAGACCCTGAGGATGTTGCTGTTTTAGAAGGAGCACTGAGGATCTCTACAGTCCATGCCCTCGAAGAAAGGAGGCAGAATGTCATGGGAAGAAAAGTCCATATGGCAAAGGTCGCCGAGGTAGTTAAAAAGCTGGTGGCAGGGAACCAGGACTGCCCCGATCCTATGGGTGGTGTTCCTGCACAGGATCTCACAGTGTAGTCATGGAGAGGACCTATAGTTTGGAAACCTCAGGGTGCAATAATTGCTTTTTGCAGGGGTCCTGGTTCTGTTGGTGTTCCCTGAAGTGGGTCACAGCTGAGTGTGAAGTGGATGGAATGAGAGCCAGCTCCTTCAAGCCTGGAGACATGATTCTAAACCAGAAAACCAGGACCGGTTCCTCTGGGTTCAAGGTCAGTCTCTGTCTTAAGAGCATTGGCTAAAGTCACTGGGTGTCGTGTTCTCAAGTGATGTTAAAACGGGCCGAAGATGGACTAACAGATCTGGGCCTCATTTGCAGTCATGTAGGTATTGCTCCAGTCTGTAGAACTAGAAAAATGAGCTGAGTCAAAAAGCAAAGCTCTTGATTATCGTTCTGTCTACATTCAGACTCTCACGTAAGGTCATGAGGTCATGACCACAAGAACGATTCCTGGATACAAGTGGCTGAAACGAGCTTCCTCCCTAGGGTGGCTGGACTAGATATGATAAATACTCCATCATCTGGGGTGGTTCCAGCATCTAATCAGAATGTCTCCAGATGCCTCCCTTTGGAGGTTCTCCAGGCCCCTTCCACCTTGACTCGATCCTGGGGCAGACAGAATTTGGTGGGTATCCCTCCTAATCTGAGCCTTGATTAGGCTGAGGAATGGGATATGCTGTTGTGTTTTTGATTGTGTAACATTCCCCTAACATCCAATAGTTCTGTATAAACTCTTTAGGTTTTCATCACCTAAATAATTTTGAAGCTAATGTTTTTTGATCTTCTAGTTTGTGTGAAGTGTCTTACTCAATCAGACTCTGAGTAGAGGAGCTAACTGCTGCTATTATTCTATTTACAATATTTCTTTATGGGTCCCCTCCCCTACCCACCTTTAACTTCCTCGTGTGCGGCTTCATTTCCAGATTGTTTGTCGGTATCACACTGAGCTTTCCAGTCAGCAAACTTCAGCTCAATATGTTTGTTGAAAGAACAAAGGAGAAGGAAGGAAACTCACAGCTCGCCTTGTTAAACCTGCAGCTGAAGTAATCAGACAAATTGATGCTTTCAGCAGTCTTAAATGCTGCCATTTATAGTGCACAACAGCATTAACATCACCTTCAACTAGTCCATTCCATCTGTCGATCTGACACCCCTAGGAAGCATTAGTCCTACAATGAAACCTCAATCAGTTTTTGAACGAGCTGCTTGAAACTAATCAACCAATAAAACCTTGATTTGTTGCTGAAATAATTAAAGTGTTTAAAAACCTACATAAAAAGAATTGAGTCTTGAATTTGTGAGAAATGGTTATTTTACTATGATTTTACTTCAGATTGTTTGAAATTGAACTGCCAGATAATCCAGAATTACTGAACTATGTGGACTTTAAACTATCTGGGTTTTTTCTACAACTGGAAACTGAAATGTATTTCATTAGGATTTTATGTGACAGACCATTACAAAGTAGCGCCTAATTATAACGTAAAAGGAAAATAAAACATGGTTTTCAAATCTTTTTTACTATGAAAATCTGAATAAAAAACAACACGATTAAATGAGAAGTTCCCAGTATTAGTAAAAACAGTCTACTGCCTGTTTAGAAGAAGAGTCTTTATTGTCACTGAACAGCCAGTGTACACAAACACAACAAAAATTGGGGCAGAGTACTTTCCTCAGTCCAAAACATGTAAAATAATAATAAAATAACTGCATAAGACATGCATTTATAAAAGATAAAAACCTGATAAAAAAAAACACTATATGCAAATTAAGAGACAGTGGGTCCTGTAGAGGTCCTTGAGGGAGGGAAGAGGGTGCCTCATGATGTTCATGGTAGTGTTAACAATCTTCTGAAGTGCCTTCTTGTGTGCTGTGGTGCAGGTGGGGAACCACACAGAGATGCAATACATCAGCACCCTCTCAATTGAGCAGCGGTAGAAGACAATCAGCAGATCCCTCTTCAGGTTGATCCTCCTGAGGATCCTCAGAAAGTGGAGACGCTGTTGTGCCCTCTTTATAACCGCCAAGGTGTTGGACCTCCATTGGAGGTCTGCGTCCATGTGCACACCCAGGAACCTGAAGCTGGGCGCACTCTCTGTTTATGGAGATAGGCTGCAGATCAGTCTTCCTCCTCCTGACGTCCACAATCATGAAAGAATTTTTTCACCTCTATGTAAAACACTACATATGTGTGGAGGAAAACTAATACTGCACATCACCCTGAACACACAAGCTCCATTGGTGAAACATAGAGAAGGCAGCATCATGCTGTGGGGATGCTCCTCTTTAGTAGGGACGGGGAGGCTAATCAGAGTTGATGTGAAGATGGATGGAGCTCAATCCTGGACCATCCCAGAAAAAAACCTGTTAGAGACTGCAGAAGACTTGAGACTGAGGTTCACCTTCCAGCAGGACAACCACCCTGAACATACAGCCAGAGAAACAATGAGGTGATGGTTTAGATCATCAAAGTATCTTAATTTGTTAAAGTGGCCTAGTCAAAGTCCAGACATAAATACAACTGAGAATCTGTCAAAAGTTAAAAATTGATGTCCACAGCAGAAACACCACATTTTACAGATCTTTGTAAAAATGTAAGATGTTAGAAAAGAAAATTAAAACCATTTATTACTTTCCTTCCAAATCATCATTATGCCCGTCGTCTTCATGTTGGTGTATCACCCTTAACCCCGAAAAAAATCACTAAAGATTATGGTTGTTATGTGACAAAATGAGAAGAACTTAAAGGGCCTAAATACAAGGCACTGTGCCTTTTTCTGTCAATGTGTTTTATTATACAGTGCCTTGCAAAAGTATTCACCCCCCTTGGCATTTTTCATGTTTTCTTTTCTCACAACTTGGAATTAAAATGGATTGTTTGAGAGTTGTCACCATTTAATTTACAGAACATCTGTACAACTTTCAAGATGTTTTATTTTTTATTGTAAGGCAAACAACAAATAGAACAAAATAACAGAAACGTTGCATAACTGTTAACCCCTTAAAGTCAGTATTTTGTAGAGCAATTCCAGATGTAAGTGACTTTGGACGAGTCTCTATGAGCTCGCCACATATTCCCACTGGGACGTTGGTCCATTCTTCAAGGCTAATCTGCTCCAGCTACATCAAGTTGGATGGTTTTCACTTGTGAACAGTGGTCTTCAAGTCTAACCACAGATTCTCAATTGGATTGAGGTCTGGACTTTGACTAGGCCATTCCAACACATTCAAACGTTTCCCCTTAAACCACTGTTGTGTTGCTTTAGCAGTCTGCTTCAGGTCATTGTCCTGCTGGAAGCTGAACCCTTCGTCCCAGTCTCAAATCCCAGGCAGATTGACTAGTTTGGCCCCAGAATATACCTGTATTTAGGACCATTCATCTTTTCCTCGACTGGGACCAGTTTCCCAGTCGCTGCTGCTGAAAAATATCACAACAGCATGATGCTGCCACCACCATGTTTCACTGTGAGGATGGTGTTCTTGGAGTGATGAGATGTGTTGGGTTTGCTCCAGAGGTGGCTGAAAAGTTCCATTTTAGTCTCATCTGAACAGAGCTCCTTCTTCCACACATTTGGGGAGTCGCCCACAGCCTTTTGGCAAACTCAAAACGTACTTTCTTATTTTTAACTCTAAGTAATGTTTTTTTCTCTGGCCACTCTTCCGTAAAGCCCAGCTCTATGAAACCTTATTGTGGTCCAGTGGACAGATACTCCATACAAACTATGGTCATCTACATGCTTTCATTCAGCTAATGTTGACTATGTTAACATAATAAATGCAAATATGTTCTTATTGGCCTTTTCTGCTTTATTTGTTATATTTTTTTGATTAAGGCAGAAAAGGTTTAAATTGCGTCCCAAATTTGCCAGCAGGGGTCAGTATTGCTACCTGAATGACATAAAGGAGCTTTAATGGGATATATCGTGTTATCGGATCGGATAGTGAGATCATGAGTTTACTGGATGTAGATAGAAGCGCTGTGTAGTCATAACACCGAAACTGAGCCGTTTTATATGTGCCAGGTAAATTGGTGATGCTAGTAATATAAATGTTTGTTAAACCCCAATATTGTGTGAGAAATTCCGTAAGCAGCTAACTTTTTATTTTGTGGGCACCGGCGCAGAATATCTGCGTTCAAGGACCGCGGAAAAGCTCCCTTCATATATAGGAGGTGGACTGGCAGTACTTGTGAACAACAGATGGTGTAATCCAGGACATGTTACTGTCAAGTGTAATCTCTGCTGTCCAGATATTGAACTGTTGGCAGTAAGTTTTCGTCCATATTATTTACCCAGAGAGTTCACCAGTGTTATTTTGGCAACAGTTTACGTTCCACCTTCCGCTGTTGCTGTTGCTGACACTGCATGTGATGCCATCAGCTCAGTTGTTGCTAAGCTACAGACACAAACCCCAATGCTTTTGTGGCAATTTCTGGTGATTTTAACCATGCTTCAATCTCTGCTACACTTCCAACGTTTCAACAGTTTGTCAGCTGGTCTACCAGAGAAAACAAAACATTGGATTTGTTTTATGCAAATGTCAATGACTCATACATCTCTATAGCAAGACCTCCTCTAGGCAAATCAGATCACAATCTTGTTTTTCTGTGCTCGAAATATAAGCCCCTTGTTCAGAGGCAACCTGTAATAAAGAGGACTGTGAGAAAATGGTCACAGGAAGATGAAGAAGCTCTGCAAGGTTGCTTTGAGGCTACAGACTGGGACGCACTGTTCCAGCCACATGGAGAGGACATCAATGCCATGACTGAGTGTGTAACCGACTATATAAACTTCTGTGTGGATAACATCATCCCCACCAGAACCGTGAGATGCTTCCCCAATAACAAACCTTGGATCACCAGTGACCTGAAGGACCTGCTTAACAAGAAGAAAAGAGCCTTCAGAGAGGGAGACAGAGAATTATTGAGGAGTTTACAGAAGCAACTTAAAGTCAAGATAAGAGACAGCAAGGAGGTGTACAAGAAGAAGCTGGAGAGCAAGCTCCAGCAAAACAATATTAGAGATGTGTGGTCAGGGATGAAGAAGATCACGGGCTTCAAGCAGAAGGAAGATCAGACCGATGGAGGTCTGGACAGAGCCAATGAACTGAACACATTCTTCAATAGGTTCAGTTCAGAAACAAGCTCAGCATCCTCCTCTCCTGCTCACAGCCAAACAGACATTCCATCCTCCTTTGACCCACAGGACCCACAGCTGTCCAGTAACACCTCACATTTTTTATCTTCCACCTCAGCCCTAGACCCTTCTGCTTCTACATGTTTGCCTTTAACCATATCAGAAGATGCTGATGCTTCCTTTGCCTCCACCTTCCACCTGTGTGTCTCAAGAAGTCAGGTGAAGAGAGAACTTGAGAGGTCCAGATCATGTCAGCCCTAGAGTCCTGAAGGTCTGTGCAGAGCAGTTCTGTGGGATTCTGCAGCACCTCTTCAACCTTAGCCTGGCCCAGAAGAAGGTTCCAGTGTTGTGGAAGACCTCCTGTCTTGTTCTGGTACCAAAGAAAACTCACCCATCAGTCCTCAATGACTATAGACCTGTTGTCCTGACATCTCACATCATGAAGGTCCTAGAGAGACTCCTGTTGGCCCACCTGAGTAAGCAAACAGTAAACCATCAGGACCTCCTTCAGTTTGCTTATCGCTGTGGAGTTGGAGTTGAAGATGCCATCATACACCTGCTTCAACAAACCCACTGTCATCTGGACAAAGCCAGCAGCATTGTGAGGATCATGTTCTTTGATTTCTCCAACCTGATTTGCTTTGTCAGAAACTCCAGAAGACTCAGGTGGAGGCCTCAACAATCTCCTGGATCAAAGACTACCTGACAAACAGACCACAGTTTGTGAGACTGAAGGGTTGTGAGTCTAACCAGGTAGTCAGCAGCACAGGAGCACCACAGGGGACGGTACTCTCACCATTCCTTTTCACGCTGTACACCTCAGACTTCCTGTACAAGACAGACTCCTGTCATCTGCAGAAATACTCGGATGATTCTGCAGTCGTGGGGTGGATCAGAGATGGACAAGAAGCTGAGTACAGGAAGGTGGTGGACCACTTTGTGGCATGGTGTGGAAACAATCATCTCATTTTGAACGTGACTAAAACAAAGGAGATGATTGTAGATTTTAAGAGAAACAGGAATAAGTCAAAAACTATTTCTATCATGGGAGAAGAAGTGGAGGTGGTGGAGGAGTATAAATACCTCGGTGTTCACCTGGACAACAGACTAGAGTGGAGATGCAACTGTGAAGCCATCTACAAGAAGGAACAGAGCAGACTGTACTTCTTGAGGAAGCTTAGGTCCTTTGGTGTTTGCAGCAAGATGCTGCATATCTTCTATAAGTCTGATGTGGAGAGTCTGATCTCTTCTCCATCATCTGCTGGGGAAGCAGCATCAGAACCAGGGACTTAAAAAAGCTCAACAAGCTGATAAAAAAGGCTGGTTCTGTTCTGGGGACTCCTCTGGAACCTCTGGAGATCATTGTGGAAAGACGTATTCTTCATAAAATGAAGAACATTATGGAGAACCCTGATCATCCTCTTCATGAGACTGTCCTACAACAACAAATTGTCTTCAGTCAGAGGCTTCTTCAGATCTGCTGTAAGACGGAGCTCTACAGGAGATCCTTCCTGCCCACAGCCATCAGCATCTACAACGGCTCTTTGAAGAAACCTTCATAATATGAGCTACAACAACATTTAATTTCCCTTTGGGATTAATAAAGTATTTTTGAATTGAAATGAATTGAATATTCTGCTTAAAAACGGGAGAGGGAAGAACACAGACATAACAGGGATTCCAAAACCACGTTCTGTCTTTGAATGCACCATGACGTCTGAACAGCCTTTCAAAATAAACAATTAACAGCTACCGAGAAATGTATTGGCTGACAAAGTCATGTGACCCTCAAGTCAAGGTTCACTTGAATCAGTGGGCGCCTCTTTCTCAGGCCAACAGCGCCGTTTGTTTGTCTGCTCTTTTTGGAACCATTTTGACGCTGAAAGCCCCGTTGACGCCTGGTTGTTTTGGCCGGAACCAGGAGCATAAAACTATGGGGTTAAATAATCATTGTAGTGGATGCAACACCTGTAACAAGGCTTCTTCCAGGAAGTGGAAGGTCAGGTGACCATGCTGTGATCTTTCTGATCCCTCCCTGAGTTATTTCAGTAAAGATATAATCTGGTTTTTGGGTTGAATCGAATGCAACAGGAAGTTAAAATGGCAGTAGAAATCTGTGTAGTACAGGCGGAGGAGAAATGCATGTTGACGGAAAACACTTCGAGTTCAACGACGACCAATGGTCCAACATGTTATAAACATGTTCCAGGGTTCCTATCTGCATTTAGAAAAAGGACGTCACTATGGAAACTAATAAAAGAGATATAATTTAATGCCTGTATTGACTATCCTTACTGAGAAAATGTTCTGATCTGCTGCTCTGTTGTTTTATACTTTCCCCGTCTTGCGTTAGTTGTTACGGCACCAACAAGTCGGCTTGACTGTGTTGTCTCCAGCTCAACATTATGATTGAGCTGGAGAACAAACTGAACCTGGATTTAAATTCAAGACTGACCGAAAAAGTTTAGGGGAAAATATGTTTCCCACCTCTGCAGGGCTCGGCCTGCTGACTCCAGTCAAGGTTTCATTTAGCCGCTGTCTCTAAATGCAAAACTTGTTCATTAACATGAATGAGCTTTGTCAGCCCGCCCACCTAGCGTTAGCTCGCTGCTCCGACACAGAGATGAGATTTTACTAAATGCATCAGACGGCTCTATAAGTGTAATGCAGCTGCTAACAGGCCTGTCAGCCCCTATATACTGACTGAGATGCTGACGCAGTTGACCCTTTCCACATCCTCTCAGGCTTCACATCTGTTTTCTCAGCACATACGGTTTAATTACTCCGATCATATTAGTTTCTTTAAGGTCATTGTATTCATGTGGCATCAGCTTGACATTGGGAACAACCTTGTAGAATTCAGCATGCAATTATCAGGGACCATAAAGTGAGTGTGCTGTTTCCAATTAAAGCAGCGAAGCTTGTCATTATACTTTCCAGGCCTGCTTGTGACATCCTGTACCCTGAGAATAGCTGCTCTACAGCAGGGTTTTGTTTTTCTGGGAATTTATTGTTTAAATCGCTAAATTTCATGTTAAATGTTAAAGTTCCTGATGGAACAATTAGAAAAAGAGGCCGAAACCAAAGTAGAGATGGCTGACCATAATCTGCAGGACCTGTATATTACCACAACCACTTTATACCAACCGTTGAGCAAGGTGGAGGAGGAATCATGATGAGGGCTTATAAGGGCCATAGGACCTGAGTACCTTGCAGTCAATGAGAGGACCATGAACTCATCTGTAGCAGAATGTGAGTCCATCAACAAAACAGTGATTCCAACCACAGCAGAATTGATCTGGTCTTGAACTTTTCAGCATTTGCACAGATTTGTTTGTACACCGCTCTTAAAACCCCACCACAGCATTTCAGCCAGGTTAGGGTCTGGACTTTGACTGGACCACTGCGACATGTTGTTTTTTCTTTCTCAGCCCTTGTTTTCTAGATTTGCTGCTGTGTCTGCGATCATCATCCTGTTGCTGACCCAGTTTGGGCCCAGCTTCTGTTAGGCAGATGGCCTCACATAAAGAATATACGGAGGAGTTCATGGTCCACTGAATGCCTGGACGGTGCCGAAAGCATCAGCGTGCAGAAGAAGCCCCAATCATGAGCCCTCCACTGCTTTGCTTGACAGTTGTTATGAGGTGTTTGTGTTTATTTGCTGTTTTTGTCACGATCTGTTGGGCTTTATTAGGTTCATTATTTTGTGTCATGTGTTGTGTATTTTGGCGGATTTCTGTGGTTTTATTATATTTCGTGATTTACTCTCTGTCTTCATTTGTATTGAGTTACTGCCGTAGTTTTTCTGTTATCCTTTATCTGTTAATTCTGTCTCCAATTAGCCTGTTTTAGTTTCACCAGTTGAGCTCTCCCACAGCTGCTACACATTAGTATTTACATATATTAACAGAATATGAAGCAGAATTTATGACTAGCATTCAACTTAGCAGGAAACCAATTTAATATCAAAGAAAGAGACAGGTTTGAAACCAACCAACAGTAAAGTAGAGAAAAGTAGCTGCTGGTAAAATGGGTTCAGAAAGTTGAGTTTGTCTGTAACTGGAGAAAAACCTTAAGGCTCTGTATGTTCTGTTAGCAGGATGTAGCTCAGCCTTTCAGCCCTCTGTGTTCCCGTCTCCATGTGATGTATGGAAGGCATTTTGAGGCAGTTCACCCACATGTGGTGATAATGGCCCGGCACTCCTTCCTGGGTTATTGGTGAGGCCCAGAAATGGCTCTGTCATTTCTCACCGGGCCGCAAAGACAGGAGCTGGAGTTCTGTTGAAGAAATGGATGATATAAATCTCCTCCGGGGTGCAGCCCAGCCCAGCTATGTTCGGGGGCAGAGCTGTATATCTGAGCTGGAATGTCATCTGGTTGGCTTCATGCTGAGAACATTTCTGGGTGGAGGCAAATATGTTCCTGCTGGCTTACTGCTGATGGTTAAAACAAATTAAAGTGCATTTATTTGAGAGCTTTAAGAAGGATGTAGCGACATACATGGCATTCTACTTTTAAGGGGTTTTACTGTAAGCCCTCAGGATAAAAGACTTTGTTAGGTCTCAGAGTCTCAGTAGGTTGTTTGAACTTTCTGACCTTCATCCTTTCCTGACTTCAGCTGAGAAGCCCCAGTTCTTCATCAGGTACCACGTTTTCCAGATTTCAGGATAGGCCTCTTGGCTTCTTGTTGCTTCAGGCTTTTATTACTCTAAGAATAACCTCCAAGTTAAAGGAAGACAATTGCATAAAAGACCAAATGAAATGGTTAAAAATAGAGCATAATTGTGAAATTGACATTTTACATCATTTCACTTTTTTTAGGTAAAACTCTGTGATTTATGGGATTCATTTTAATCCCATTTAACCTGATGCCTCCAAATAAACTCTTCTGCAGCAAATACCCAACAAAAACTGACATGATATGTAAATAGTCTGCTTGGTAAAAATTCATCTGATTAGAAATACAGAAACTTCACCCAGTTCCAGGTGAAGAAAAGCCAGAAGGTTGCATGATGCTGCCACCACCATGTTTCACCAAACTTATGGAGACTATACCAGACATTTTTCACACTATAAACTCAAAATTCAATCAGGAAATTTATGTGATAGACCAACACAAAGTGACATAACTGTGAAGTAGAAGCAAGATGAAATGGTTTGAATTTCCTTTACAAATACAAAGTGTGGATTAGATATGTCTTCTGTTCCTTTTACTCTAACACGGATAAATAAAATCCAGTTCATCCAATTACCTTCAAATACCGTCAGAAGTTCTGTTTCTGGCCTCAGGGGTTTGCTGGAGAACAACCAGCATCATTAAGACCGAGGAACCCAGCAGACAGGTCAGGGAGGACGTTCTGGTTCAGTTTAAAGCAGGGTTAGGTGCTACAACAATATACCAAGCTTTGAACATCTCCCAGAACTCAGTTCAGTCCATCATCTGAACATGGAAATGAGCAGAGGAGCTGCAGAGATCATCAGCTCAGACAGCAGAATCTGTTGAAAAGCCAACTATTACTCCACAAATGTGACAAGAAGCCTCTTGTTGAAAGAAAGTCCTAAAAAGTCCTGTTTCGAGTTTGTTGAAAGTCATGAAGGAGATACAGCAAACATGGCACACAACTTATGTGTGGAGGAAAGCTAACACCGCAAATTCACCCTGAACGCACCGTCCTCATGTTGAAACATGGTGGCAGCAGCATGATGCTGTGGGGAGTCTTTTAATCAGTAGGGAAAGAGGTACAAAATGATGGGAAGATGGGTGGAGGACCATCCTGGAGGGTAATCTGTCGCACAATCCTAAAGGCAGCAATGGACCAAAGGTATATTCATGTTGTAATGGCCCAGTTAAAGCCCAGGCCTAAATCCAGCTGTGTATTTGTGGCAAGGCTTGAAAATGAATAATAACAGATGCCCTCCATCCAATCTGACCAAGCTTGAGGTACAGTATTTAAAGAAGAATGGGTAAAAATGGCAGTCAGCAGATGTAGTTGAGACCTTCAGCTACAGCAAACAGCTCTGAAAAGTGTTATTTATTAGAAGAAAATTCCTTGGATCCTTTTCCTTCACCCTTCACAGTTATGCAATTTTATGTTTGTCACTAACAATAAAATCTGTGAATATCTTACAGGCAGCGCTTCAGAACTTAACCAGACTGGCAGAAGTAATATGCATGGAAAACCCTAAGACCATGTATGACATTGGGGATAAATGTGAAAGAATAAAACATTTTTAGACATTTTTAACAAGTTCAGAAACTGTTTGTGTTCATGGAGCTTCGAGGAATTCGGATCACATTCTGGACTCCAGGGAATCTGGAAGGGAGCCTATTGTTACTCCAGTCACACAGGAGATGCTGTGATATCTGCCCAGGAATCCCACATCCACACAGCAGGAGGCCCAGGATGATTTATCTCTAATTCCCTTTCAGCCTTCTGAGTCGTCTCGCTTCGAAATATTTTCTTTTCTGAGGGTGATTGAAGAAAATGTGATGAGCTTATTAAAAAAGCTAAATACAGCCATCATTTCTACTGTACCCCTTTTTCTTGTTCTGTAAACAGACCAGGAAGCAATACCATCAAAAAGGGGGAACTTCACCAGATCATCCATTCCTGGGATTTTTAATGTGCTGCCAGTTATTAATTTTTTATTGGCCTTTACTCAGTTGACTTATTGCTCACCCTGCATCCATAAATCAGAGTCAGGCACTTTAATGGCCTGGGAGCATCTCCCAAAGATGCTGCAGAGATGAAACTGAACATTTCACACATTTCTTCCACCTAAAACTAAAAAGAAGCAGCAAATTTATGATAAAACACTCACTTTTCTCTAGAAACAATGTACAAGGATTGGTATTTTTAATTAATTTACATTTTTATTTGACTCTAAACTGAAAGTAAACTAATGAATATATTTGAATTGCTTCTGTTAGAGCTGTAGGAAGGTGTTAATGAGATGCCATGAATCATGCAGTCATGAGTAGCTGTTGGCATGGTTTCATAGCGATGAGGACTAGCTGATCTTAGCCAGGAAGGTCCTGATTGGAGCTTGTTTGTCTGCCTGTTCCTCACTGAGTTTTCCTGATTTCTCCTACAGTCAAAAACCCAGCATGTTGACCCAAACTGGAGCTTGATGCAATTATTTGTCTTTCAGGTTTTCTTCAAGGCTTTAAAGTACTCACTAATTAGCTCCCTTTTGATGTTAATAATGTTGAGGTTTACCAAAATAAAAGTGTAATGCCTTTTTCAATAATTAAGGATTTTTAATGGGATTTGTTGTCTTATGGGTAGTTTAATGGAACGAGCCGTGAAATTCTAGCCTTGTTCTGTTCTCTGCTAAAAATAAACAGAGCACATTTAAACTGGAATAAAAAAGAATACACTACATTTTAAAGGCAGTAGTAGGACCAAATAAAAGTAGAAATGTATGGTTTTAGAAGACTGTGAAGCATTTTTTGTGACTTTTTTGCTAAAAACATCCTGTAAGTTAAACTGTAGATTTTCTTCCTCTAACATCAGCTCCTGTTGTTTTCAGCTTTACAGCTTGCTGCTAAGCAGTTTAAATATTTGAACTTTTCTGAGGATAATATAAGCAAAGATGGTTGTACAATTAGATTAAAATGCATACATGAAAATAAGTAAATTTTGCCCAATTGTTAACAGTGTTCAGTTTTAGTCAGTCAGTCATTTTCTACCACTTTTTCCATAGTGGGTCACGGGGGAGCTGGTGCCTATCTCCAGCAGTCTATGGGCGAAAGACAGGGGTCACCCTGGACAGGTCGCCAGTCCATCGCAGGGCAACACACAACCAACCAAGCACACACTCATTCATTCATACACCTAAGGGCAATTTAGAGTGACCAATTAACCTAACAGGCATGTCTTTGGACTGTGGGAAGAAGCCGGAGTACCTGGTGAGAACCCACCCATGCACGGGGAGAACATGCAAACTCCATGCAGAAAGATCCCAGGCTGGGAATTGAACCCAGGACCTTCTTGCTGCAAGGCAACAGTGCTACCAACTGTGCCACCGTGCACCCCATGTGTTCAGTTTTATTTAAATGTACTTTTTCCTTCTTTGAGTTTCATTTAATTTTCTGTTAATGTCAATTCTCAATTCACACGTAAATGTTTGTTACCAGAGATGGCGAAGAGGACGGTTGATCTCATCAGTGGTTAGGTGGACAGTTGGATGGTTGGTCAGTTAGATGGCTGGCTGGTTGGTTGGTTGGTTGGTTGGTTGGTTGGTTGTGGTTGGTTGGTTGGCTGGTTGGTTGGTAAGACAGATGGCTGGTTGATGGGTGTTTGGTTTTGTGGATAGTTGGATGGTTGGTCAGTTAGATAGCTAGCTGGTTGGTTTGTTGGCTGGAAGTTTTGTTGGTAGAAGCATCCTGTCAACTTGTGTGGGTTTGTTTCCAAGGGAGTGTTTTCCCTCACACACCCAGGTTTAGTGCGATGAATAAAATGTGCAATCAAAATATATTCCAAGAGCAGCTTCGTCCAACAATCCTGGAACAGTCCACCACCATGAGGCAAAAATAATAAAGTGGCTGAAGGTCGGTTATCAAAAAGAAGGCCAACAACCAGAAGCCAGCAGCCTGTGTTCAAATCCATGTACTAAGAAGACAAGAATAGGATGCCATCTCTCCTTAAGATCTACAATCCATCATATCACAGGGAATTATGCAGGTCTGAAGAAGGACTGACCCCTGGAATTATTGACATTTTGGGTAAATTTCATGTTTTGCTAATACGTCTATATTGTTTGTTAGCTGACCCGAGGAGAAATCTGTATCGAACATCCAAGAGCTGGCCTTTCTGCCTCAGTGGAGAATCTGCAGACAAAGTGCAACAGTAACTGTTGACTCCTGACTGACCCTCCCTCAGCCCCACTTTTAATCTGAGCCCAGAAGGCTTTGACATTTCTCTGACATTTTACATCACACCCTCACTTCATGGGAGTGAAAGGGCCTGGTTACCAGCTCTCAGATCAATATTCAGTTAGTTCATCCTCCTGTGGCGGAGGAATGTGTGTAATCACATTGGTGCTACTTATCATATCCACCAAAATATAAATGAGATGTGACTGCTGTAGGAGAAGTGTGGGTATTTTGAGGCGGTTTTCTTTGTGCTACACCTGGAAATGTACCAGGTTTGATCTGTGCTTGGATTTATAATCACTATAATCACAAGTCCAAGTTAGTTTTGTTTTGACACCCCAACATTCCCCATAAAATAAGTGTAACTGAAGCAATTTTTAACACTTAATATTTATCTTTTATAGTTGACCATAGTGACCATAGTTGACCAAATTTTTAATTAGAAATCCACAAATTTCTGTTTCCCTGAAGTAAACACAGATGCCCATTTTTCTTAAGTCATCAAAATGGGAAAGACAAAAGAACACGTCAGTGCTGATCGTCATCATTTCTACCAGTAGATGGCTACAGCTATTTTTGTTACTTATAAATTGTTGGTTACGTACTTTAACCCCAGATTCTATGAATGTAGGCGCAGCCCTTTAAGGCTAGTGGGTGTTGGGAATAACCTTTCTTATTTTAGCTTATAGATGAGCTTTCACACACCATAAGGATAAAATATAAATTCTAATGTTTTCACTTTTGTTAGGCTATGGATAAGACTCATCACTGACGTACATTACAAGGACCAATGACCTAGACTTTGACATAAAGTTTAGTGCATTGGGTTTGATTGTGGAACAATCTGTAACCGGGTTGATTAGAATGCTGCAGCAGCACTTGGATTCAGAGCCTGCTGTTACACACTCTTATCAGATAGACACCAGAATGGTAACACATAGTCTACCGATGAACACTGGGAGCGTACATTCCTTGCATGGGTGTGCCAGATAAAAAACTATGTGTGACCTTCTTTTGAGGCTGCTTCGTAATTTTGATCACCGAGGGGTTCCAGGACGGGAGCCTCAGTACTGATCTCTGTAACCATTCCTCTGCCTTATTTAAAATAAAACTGTTAAATGTATAGAACAGTTTGTTAGTCATTCCTTTAAGAGACAGTGTTTGAAACAGCGGGATCGCTTCTGAGGAACGTTCCGGTAGGAGCTCCGAGGCGTCTGACTACCAACAGGGTGCGGTAGCTCGGACATTGGTTACTCCAAAAACCCGGCCTCCCCCATGTGTAATTACGCGCAATATTATGCCAAAATGATGTATACCTCTTGCAGATTAGACGTACAGTAATATTTAAATTTTACCATCATGTTTTATCTTGACTGGAAGTAATATTAACATTAAGCTAAAAATTAGGGTGATGGCACAAGGCATTCCAACCACAACGACTTGGGGGTCATCACCATAAATACCAGTGGAGACATGCAAAAAGCAGTTGCAAGGAGGGTTTAATTGCTGTAAGTCTACTACAGATTTTTCCATTGAACATTGAGAAGGGTATAAATCATGTTCAGCATCAGTTGTTTAAATCAAATGTAAATTAAAATATTGCTTTATAATGTGTTGAGGAATGCCTGTCTCATTCCCAGTCAGAATCAAATTTCTTGGTTGAATTAATATATTTATAAATTTAAATCTTCCAGAGGTATGAATACATTTGGGCTCAATGGTACATCAGAACCATGTTCTCTTCTCCCTGTTCATGAATCTCATCTTCACAGACTGGAAATGAAGACGATTAAAGATATTTGTCTGTTTAGGTGTCGAGCAGGGATCAGTAATACGCGGACCTTTTTTCTGAACTGATAAAATGAAAACACTTTGCATTATTTTTCCAGCTGAATTCCCAGTTTTCATCCATCTCTGCTGAGATTCTCTGAAGTTGGTGTTTTCTCCTCAGACCTCTGCAGCAACCAGGATGCTGTCAGTCAGTTTAACCCAACAGATTATCCTAACTATGCTTTTTGGTTTCTTTTTTTTCTTGTACCGCTCTGGCATCCTATACTGCTCTACATTTACTCTCACTCACTTAAAACTGTGCACATATATTTATATTATATTGTAGATATGTTTATACTGTTTAATTTGTATTGTATTGCACCGACTACGCCAAAACAAATTCCTTGTACAGGTCCTTCTCAAATAATTTGCATATTGTGATAAAGTTCATTATTTTCCATAATGTCATGATGAAAATGCAACCATCATATATTTTAGATTTATTGCACACTAACTGAAATATTTCAGGTCTTTTATTCCTTTTGCAGGTGTTTAGAGTTAACTCGTTGATTCAGATGATTAGGTTCATAGCTCGTTTAGAGACCCTTTTAATGATATGCTAATTTTGTGAGATAGGAATTTTGGGTTTTCATGAGCTGTATGCCACAATCATCCGTATTAAGACAATAAAAGACCTGAAATATTTCAGTTAGTGTGCAATGAATCTAAAATATATGAATGTTAAATTTTCATCATGACATTATGGAAAATAATGAACTTTATCACAATATGCTAATATTTTGAGAAGGACCTGTATTTCATTAATACGTCTAAAGCATTTGATCGAGTGAACCAAAGAAAACCTTTAGGTAAATTGAAGCAACGGGCAGGTTCCTAGGGTATATTTTGAGGATTTTCTCACCCTGGTCCACTCATCCAAAGATGTAGGTCAAATGGGGAAGCAGTAGTTCTGTCCCCTTTGGTGTTAGACAAGGTAGATTTCTGTCTCTTCTGTGGAGAACACTGCTCCTCTCATAAAGGTATGGCGTTTCTCCATTAACAACCCTGAGGAGAAGAAGAGAGTCTTTAGATCAGGAAAAAAACCATCTAGAAAAGAGAAGGACCAGCTGCAACTAATCATCAGTGGGGTTTGAAAGAGCCTGAAAACAATTTCAGGTCACGAACCAAACACTCAGGCTATAGGAGATGTAGAGTTGGTGAATGATCTGAACCATTGGTTCAGCAGGTTTAATCACTTGCCCCTCCTGCAGCTTAGTCTCCCTTCATTGGCTCCCTGTTAAATCCAGAATAGAATTTAAAATTCTCCTCCTCACATATAAAGCCCTTAATGATCTAACTCCATCATACATCAGAGATCTGATTGGTCCATATGTTCCTAACAGAGCACTTTGTTCTCAGACTGCAGGTTTACTGGTGGTTCCTAGAGTCTCTAGAAGTAGAATGGGAGGCAGATCCTTTAGTTATCAGGCTCCTCTCCTGTGGAACCAGCTCCCTGTTTTAGTCCGTGAGGCAGACACCCTGTCTACTTTTAAGGCTAGGCTTAAAACCTTCCTTTTTGATAAAGCTTATAGTTAGAGTGGCTTAGTTTATCCTGAGCTATCTTCCTTATTTTTTACCTCCGTCTTCCTCCCTCACTGTTGGATGGAGTAAGGGGGAGTCAGGTTTAGCCTAAACCGGCTCAGTTATGGTTGAGGTGCAAACACACCCTCCATTTCTGCTACCTGTATGACCTCTTCTCTTTTCCAATGGTTATAATCAGTCTGACAGAGAGAGGTATCCCAATCATTGTGGTTTTTAGTATAACAATAACCATCAGTGGGCTCTAGATGGACAAATTTTATCAGTTTATTATTTTACTTAGTGCTCCTACACGTGGCCCGTTCTGGGGTGGCCGGGCTCTGGCACTCGGTGGTTTGGTCTGGCCTCCCCGCCGGCCCCGTGCCGTTCCGGACCCTTTGTGGGGTTCCTTGAGACGACATTGTTGTAAATAAGCGCTATATAAATAAATAATCTGAACTGAAACTATCTCTGTAGTTATGCTGCTATAGACTTAGGCTGCTGGAGGACATAATGACCACTTTCACCCTCTTCGCTACATTCTCATACTACTCTCCAATTTTGCACTATTTGTTGTTATTTCAGTTTTTCACTTTGTTCTCTCTTTTCTCTTCCTAGAAGCTACACCTGGCCTGACTCTGTGTCTACCTGTGACACCTTTCTGGAGAGGGGAATCGTCCGAGCTTCTGCTGGCAACAACTTAATGCTCACCTTCTACAGATGATCCACATGACCCTGTCTTTCAGTGTTTAACCCTTTCTCTCTCCTAGACATGGCTACTGACTGAGCTTCTACTGTGACTAACTCTATGTGCTCTCTTTCAGACTCTAACCTTGAAAACTGGCTCAGAGTTTATCTGTTCTTTCTTTCTAGATGAAACAACTAAAGGAGCTACATCCATTAACATTTACTTTTCCTTCCCATAGAAAGTACTCCTGGATCAGTGCTTCTTTGTTCTCTTTGTGTCTCTGCTCTGTTCTCTCAAACCTCCAGTCGGTCGTGGCAGATGGCCGCTCACACTGAGCCTGGTTCTGGTTCTGCTGGAGGTTTCTTCCTGTTAAAAGGGAGTTTTTCCTCTCCACTGTCGCTACATGCATGCTCAGTATGAGGGATTGCTGCAAAGTCAACACCAGTGACTGTCCACTGTCTCTACATGCTCATCCAGGAGGAGTGAATGCTGCAAGTCACTGACTGGATGCAATCTGCTGGGTTTCCTTAGATAGAAAAACTTTTTATCCAATTTGAATAAATAACTGAATCTGACTGAACTGTTCAATAGTTACGATTAATTAGAATGTATGAACCTGACTTTGTGAAGAACCTTGAGACAACATGTGTTGTGTATTGGCGCTCTATAAATAAACTGAATTGAATTGTTGAAGACCAGATGTCTGAAGGACTTTGGCAGTTACAGGTTGGTATCACTGCTGAGCTTGCATCTGATGAGGACCTTTGAGAGGTTGGCCCTCTTATGGAATGCAGGGGGTGCTCCAAAATACCTTTTTTGACTCTGTGGTGGCATCAGCCATCTTCTATCTATGGTGAAGATTGTTGGAGTAGCAGCTTATCTACAGCTGAGAAATCCACACCCAAATAAAAGTCTGTAGCTAAATTAAGCTTTTACTCGAAGAATGTCTGATTTGGATTTTCTGAAGAGTGTGAAGCTTCCAAAAGCAAAACATGCAAATCTTTAAATAAAAGTATTAAAAGTATTACATTAAATTGTTTTTTTAAGCACAGTGCATATACAGAGGTGTATCGGCACATTTTATGTCTGTAAAACTCAGGATTCTCTGGCCATCACCTGAAAAAACACAGGGAAAGAAATTGGATGAAAACTCTAAAATGAGTGCATGACTTCCTGACCCTCTGAAATCAGTTAAATTATCTCCTCCAAGTGAGAACAGACTCTTGTCTCTGGTGTCAGTACTTATAATAAAGTGCAGAGAAATCTTAACATCTCTATAACCATCAGTCCAGGCTGATATGTTCCAACTGCTCATCATCATGTCCGTCTCTCCACAAGCTTGGGTTAAACGCAAAATAAACAGTAGGAAATTAAAGAATGAGACACATCTTTACCATCAGCCTGCAGCAGTGAAAGTCATTAAGGCCTGAAGAAAGACTCAGTTTTACATTGAATCAGCAGACTCCATCCTGTCTGCTTGGCTGTTAATAGCTGACAGATGCTGAAGATGTGCTTGTGGCTGATTTGCCCCCTGAGGAGCCAGAAATAAATCAGCTAATACTGCCTTCATCACAGATCTGCACTAATTCTATCGATGCGTGAGTGGGTGAACTACAGAACAAAGTAAAAGCTGTAGGAGCTTTTATTTAAAACTTTGCTGCATGTATTCTGGAGCACTTTATATGTGCACTAATATACTGACAGATGCTTTAGTAATCTTGACTTTGCAAACTTCAGTTGTTGATCTGATTTTGATCATCAGTGTGACCACCTCTATAAAAGCAGGAGTTTAGTCAGATTTCTGATCTGATATTTCTTGTAGAGCGTACAGGTGTGTGAACGCAACGCACGAGGAGGAGAAACATCAGAAACGACTTTAGAGAAGCAAGTGTTGCTGCCTGTTGCTAAAAATCAAGATTAAAATCTGCAGGCCATGAAAAGGAGCTGTATGCACTGCTACTGTTTGCATGGAACGAACCCAACATTTTCCATAGTGGAGCAGTTTTATGAGGTCAGCAATGGGCTTCATTTAAAATGTTAAAGTTCATGAATAATTAGAAAAACTAAACAATCATGGCTTGTTTCTGGGATTGTATCTGAGTGAACATCAAGACTTCTGGAAGACTAGCCCCTTTTCCACCGAAAGCCCTGGGATTTAAAGGCCTAAGATTTGTTTTACTCGGGTAAAAGGAATGCCGGGGATTTTGTTGTCTTCTGTTTCCTTTGTGCTATGGTTCCAACTGGGATTCCTACACTGAATCATTGTTGGCTTGATTCCTATGAGTATTTCTCCCAGATTCTCCTGGCTGATATCAGATTACAGTTGCTACTCACATATACTCCATACAACCATCCTTTCAACAAATAAATAACACTAACCTTTTAAAGTCTTGCCTTGAATTGCATTGTGAATATATTTTAAGACTTTCAACCAGTGATTCATGTTTGCATGAGGTGTCTTTGGGCAAACACAAATATGAGTATTTTCTCTGTGAAAATATTCTTACTGACACTGAAAACCTGTAGTGATCCAATGTATGGCCTTTGGTGTTATTGGTATATGCTCAAACAATGGTTCAAATGTTAAATGGACTGAACTTATATAGCACTTTTCCAGTCATACAGACCGCTCAAAGCGCTTTACACTAGAGCCACATTCACCCAATTGTACTCACTAACGCTCACACATTCATACACCGATACGCAGATCGGTAGGCAACTTTAGGTTAAGTGCCTTGCCCAGGGGCACATTGACATATGGCAGGAGGAACCTGGAATCAAACCCACAACCTTCCAATTGCAAGACGACTAGTCTTCCTACTGAGCCACAGTCACCTTATCACTTTGTTTCTCAGCTTAAAGGTTATATTGCCATAACAATCTACAAACTACACTGCATACTGATGAACTCTACTTATCATCGGAGGATTTTCCTCCAAACTGGTTCATTAGAGTTAAAAACCGGCTCCAGCTCTGGACCTGGAACCAAGGAAAAACCCTGGATGGCTTTTCCTGTTTCGGAGCAGAGGAAATTAGGCAAACAATGTCGGTATCTGGTATATTTTTTATTATCACAACAGAACCCACAGGATTGTCTGGTTTGATGTCTGCTGTATTATATTTGGAAATGTTCTTTGTTTCCCTAAAAAGCTCAAAAATGGCGTTTAATGCTGGTATCTGCTGTTGATTTGACAACTGCTGTTTGAAGATCATCATGACAAATTTATAAAAGAGCATATTGACATATGGCACTTGTTTATGTAAAGGGAAATGGACTACTAATAAAAGGATTTCTGAAGGAAAATCTCTTTAAATTGTGACTTTGAGTTTAGAGCCAAGGAGTGTTAGTCTGGGCTTTAATGGTAACACTGGGAGGTGGGATTCAGCCTTAGTGTCATGTTTTTGTAGAGGTTTAAAATAACTGCATGCTTAAAAATACCCCAACAGATATCACTAATATTTATTTTTACATTATGTTTTAGAAAAAGCAATGACGAATCTTTGCAGAGGGGCTGGAGAACTGCAGGATGCAGACCTCCAGTGAAATAGATAAACATCAGGAAATACTTGTTCAGGGTGAACACAACATGATTATTTACAGATATTTTAATGTGGAATAACAGCCAGAGAGCTTCAGAAATGTTCCCGCTGGTTTCTGGGTGTGAAACCAGTCGGGGACTGCAGGAGCGAGGTGACTCTGAGTGGAGACAGAGGCAGATGGGAACAAAGATCAGCTCGTCGGTGAGCAGCTTTAACAGCTGCATTAATAATGAGCGCAGAGATGCAGTCGGCGTCTGTTCCTGCTTTTGATGGCAGCATTTAATGGGGAACTTTTGTCTGTTTGTTTCGCTCCAGGATGGAGCAGGAAACTAGTAGATATGAGCTCATTTTTCCTCAGTATGAGTCCCTCTGCTTCTACTACACCCCGACTGTGGATTGATTTCTCCTGAACATAAGTCATCCCTTTAATTGCTGTGTTGGCATCAAGCTCTGTTGCAGACCAAATATTGAAACCAGGTTTTTCTGCAGTCTTGTAATTTACAAGGATACATGTGTTGTGACTTTGAATATGAATATATTGTTTAATATTTAATATTAATATTTTATTAAATAATATTTGGGTCTGTTAAGGGTTGTCCTGTGAATACCAGCCCAGTAAGGTGATGGTTTTAGGACAAAATAGAAAGGTGTGAGACGAGCTCTGACATTATTGAACAGCATAAACTCTGCACATATATGGAATAAATTCACACAATTTCTTAAAATACAAGAATTTATTAACAAAAATAAGTCAACTCAAAGTCAAACATATTTCAATCAACAAACTCTTTACTTTGCTAAAACAATCCAACTAAACTACCAAGCAGAATTAAAGAATAATGAAGACTAATGGACTATGAACAATATAAACAAGTTGATTAAAGATGATTAGAAATTATGACCAAAAAGAGTGATGCAACATTACCATGCAATGTTTATGTTTGAGAACCAAGGATTATCTTGAAGAATCTGGAAATGAAGTGAAGTTAGTCTTGGAACCAACTTAGAAAATAATCAGCAACATTTAGACAACCATTCACAATGTAAGATCAGATAAAATATTATTTTAATAAAATAATGTTTTAAATAATGATCTGCTGAATAAAACCAACCTTCTGGATGACTAATTCTCAACGGTGTCTAATTAGCTGCCTTTATTAAAATATTTAAAGAAATATTATTAAAGGACACGCTGGAGGGACTATGTCTCTCGGCTGGCCTGGGAACTTCTTGGGCTCCCCCTGGAGGAACTGGAGGAGGTTTCTGGAGAGAGGGACGTCTGGGTGTCTCTGCTGAGTCTGCTGCCTCCGCGACCCGGTCCTGGATAACCGGGTCATGCTGAACATGATTTATACCCACTGTCTGGTCTCAGACTGGTCAAACTATACTCAAACCATTAGCAAGTCTCAATAATCGGGCTTTAAAGGTTTTATATCAAAAGCCAATCAGATTCCATCATTGTCACCTTTTTGTCAAATTCGGCATTTTAGACTTCACTAATTTTATAAATTATAATCTTTTAAAATTGATTTTTAAGTGTTTACATGGATATGCACCTACACCATTAAGCGATTGCATACAGAGACTGCAGGGCAATAGCAGATCTACCAGAGCGGCTTTAGATGGAAATTGTAAGGTCCCCTTTCGAAGAACCACTTTTGCTCAAAGTGCTCTGTCCGTGAGAGGAACTGCAGTTTGGAATTCACTTCCTGTTGATTTAAAGTCTGTAACCAGTTTTAGTACGTTCAAAAACCAAACAAAACTCTGGTTATGTCAAAAACAGAATTGTACCCATTTTTGATGTTTTATGTTTCACTGTTTGTTTGTTTGTTTGTTTGTTTGTAGATGTTGTCAACATTATGTTGTGCTATTTTAAATGATTATTACTTTAATTTTTAGAGGTACTTTTAAAAAAAATAAGCCCATCTAGGGACAAGTGCTGCGAATTAGCTGTTGCTATTGCACTATGATGCAAACATGGGACTGCTGTTTTGTTCAGTTGGTCTATGTCAATGTGTGTCTGTCCCTATCAAATAAACTTAAATAAATAAATAAATTTTGAAAGTTCCAGGAAAGCCTGTACTGGCCTTTCATGTTGTAACCATGGCTGTGGGTCCCAACACTGGCTGAGTTGTATATGCATGAATAAATTAGGGGAATATACCCTGAAGATCAGTGTCCTCCATGTGTTGGTTGTGTCCCTGCTCCAACACAAAGGATTCAAATGTTTGCAGGCAGACAAACATCTAAATCACGCAGAACAACTGTGTCAGTTTTGTGACATTTCCATATCACTGTACACAGCTAATGTTTAGGTGACACATCAAGTATTCGTTATCGGAGGAAGGACTGCTCTACATCACTGAGCAATTTCAACAAATGTTTTGTTTAAGCAGTAAAAGATGTGAAGTCTTGCCTTCAATAGGGTTAGGGGATCTGGACTATGACTAGGCCATTTTAACCCATAAATAGGCTATCCTCTTACACACTGCTGTGTTTTGTAGCTTCTAACAGGTTTTCTTCCAGAATGAGAAAAAACTTTATTGCCAAGTAATGTTTCACAGGTACGAGCAATCTGCTTTGGTGGTGAGGTTCTACACATAGACAAACATACAGCTGACACAAATACATTTGGAAATATGTTAAAACAAAAGCAAGTTGTGTATGAATGTTATGAGAGAAATAGAGCACCGTGGCAAATATTAAAAATATAAAATAACAGCAATATAGAATGAAATGAAATAGTATTTACATGTGCTGAGATATTGGTACTATTTGCAAGGGGAACGTGTCAGTGGGGGACCAGGCCTTGTTAATGAGGCTAGCTGCAGACGGGAAGAAGCTGTTTTTGTGGCGAGAGGTTCTGGTCCTGATGGGCCGCAGCCTCCTGCCAGAGAGGAGAGTCTGAAACTGTTTGTGTCCAGGATGGGAGGGGTCAGCTCTAATCTTTCCTGCTCACCTCTGAGTCCTGGAGGCATTCAGCTCCTGAAGTGAAGGACGATTGCGGCCAATCACCCTCCCTGCAGAGCGAATGATACGCTGCAGCCTGCCTTGGTCCCTGATGGTAGCAGCAGTGTACCAGATGGTGATGGAGGAGGTGACCATGGACTCAATGATGGCGGAGTAGAAGTGCACCATCATTGTCTTTGGCAGGCTAAACCAGCTGCCGCAGGAAGTACATTCTCTGCGGAGCCTTCTTGGTGAAGGAGGAGATGTTCAGCTCCTGTATGTACCTCCCTCCATCTTCCTGAGCATTGTCATGTTTAAATTTAGCTTTGTCACATGATCTAGCCTGGCTGTGTGCCGGGAAGAGTGGGTGCTGCTGAGTCGCTTACAGGAAGCAGAAAATGTTTCTCCTGTATGGCCACAGTTGTCAAAGATGGTGGAGAAGCTTGATGTTTAAGAGCTGATGGCACTGGACGAGAGTTAAAGCTGACAGCGGACGTCATAAATGCCAGACAAAGTTTGAATGAAAAGAAGGGAAATGTTTTTTAATTATATGCTTATTTTCAAATGAAAAAGCTTCAGTTGACTACATTACAGGTTCCTTCCCATGTTGAGGAGTAGTTATATAGGCATCTGTGTCACTCTTTTATAGGCAACTGTTCAAATTCAGTTTTACTTTCATAGAAGTAAAATAATAAATAATTTATTCATTCCAAGATGAACAGTTAACTTGTTGAGTCCCATTGTTAGTGGAAGGTTTAGAAAAGCCTTACAGATGCACAGTGGATTTATTAAAAGGGTGCATACTTTAATACTTACATTCTTCATCACCATCCTGCTGTTGTACTGGGATGCCCATGGATCCAGCTGGTGAATTATCCAGAATAATAGTGGATGCACTGGAATCTCCACTTCTGTCACCTGTTTTAACGCTTTCATGGCTTCTTTAAAGGAGGATTTTTGCCCTTTCTTGACTTCAGACATTTGAGAGTCTCTTCTTTAGGTTTTTAGCAACATGCTGCTGACAGATACAAATGGTGAAAATTAAAAGGTGATAAGACACCCATGCTTACATCATTCATGTTTAACAAAGAAATGTAGTGAGCAAAGGCAATTTACCCACTCACCACATGGTCCTTTAAGCATTGGGTAGCACTGCACCGATCAACCCCATGTTTGCTGAGGCATCTGGAGTCCTCTTGCTATTGAACTCATGTTGCTCATGATGTTTCTTATGAGTCGACAGAACAGTTTCTGTAATAAGGGCTTAGTACACTCTGCCCCCAGCCGCTTCTGCTTGAAGTAGGAGCGTCGTCCAACCCAAAGTACTACAGTCACAAACTTGGAAATATAGGATTCGTCTCTGCAGAAGTCACCACCTCCAGTGGTTGTTAGCGGTTTTTCAGCAGTAGTCTTGGGCTAAAATACTGTGTATTTACACAGGGCTATAAGATAATCTTAGATGGGCCCCCCACCCACAGCATTATGTAACTAGCAGAAAATTAATTAATATTCACCATTTAAAAACATGATTCATCTCCTCCCTTACCCTTCTCTTCCATTATCAACCCTCCCTTCTGCTACCACACTCCTGAAAACAGGTTGTAAATAACCTTCCTGCTCTTGACAGCTAACATATGTGATAATTGAATAACATAGGAAATGTATAAGTTAAGTATAGGTGTGTGTGTGTGTGTGTGTACAGGGGTTAGACAATGAAACTGAAACACCTGGTTTTAGACCACAATAATTTATTAGTATGGTGTAGGGCCTCCTTTTGCGGCCAATACAGCATCAATTCATCTTGGGAATGACATATACAAGTCCTGCACAGTGGTCAGAGGGATTTTAAGCCATTCTTCTTGCAGGATAGTGGCCAGGTCACTACGTGATACTGGTGGAGGAAAACGTTTCCTGACTCGCTCCTCCAAAACACCCCAAAGTGACTCAATAATATTTAGATCTGGTGACTGTGCAGGCCATGGGAGATGTTCAACTTCGCTTTCAAACCAATCTTTCACCAGTCTTGCTGTGTGTATTGGTGCATTGTCATCCTGATACACGACACTGCCTTCAGGATACAATGTTTGAACCATTGCACATGGTCCTCAAGAATGGTTCGGTAGTCCTTGGCAGTGACGCGTCCATCTAGCACAAGTATTGGGCCATGGGAATGCCATGATATGGCAGCCCAAACCATCACTGATCCACCCCCATGCTTCACTCTGGGCATGCAACAGTCTGTGTGGTACGCTTCTTTGGGGCTTCTCCACACCGTAACTCTCCTGGATGTGGGGAAAACAGTAAAGGTGGACTCATCAGAGAACAATACATGTTTCACATTGTCCACAGCCCAAGATTTGCGCTCCTTGCACCATTGAAACCGACGTTTGGCATTGGCATGAGTGACCAAAGGTTTGGCTTTAGCAGCCCGGCCGTGTATATTGACCCTGTGGAGCTCCTGATGGACAGTTCTGGTGGAAACAGGAGAGTTGAGGTGAACATTTAATTCTGCCGTGATTTGGGCAGCCGTGGTTTTATGTTTTGTGGATACAATCCGGGTTAGCACCCGAACATCCCTTTCAGACAGCTTCCTCTTGCGTCCACAGTTAATCCTGTTGGATGTGGTTCGTTCTTCTTGGTGGTATGCTGACATTACCCTGGATACCGTGGCTCTTGATACATCACAAAGACTTGCTGTCTTGGTCACAGATGCGCCAGCAAGACGTGCACCAACAATTTGTCCTCTTTTGAACTCTGGTATGTCACCCATAATGTTGTGTGCATTTCAATATTTTGAGAAAAACTGTGCTCTTACCCTGCTAATTGAACCTTCACACTCTGCTCTTACTGGTGCAATGTGCAATCAATGAAGACTGGCTACCAGGCTGGTCCAATGTAGCCATGAAACCTCCCACACTAAAATGACAGGTGTTTCAGTTTCATTGTCTAACACCTGTATATATATATACAGGCATATATATATATATATATATGGCATATATATATATATATATATATATATATATATATATATATATATATATATATATATATATATATATATATATATATATAATTGCTTCTCTGCCTCTGTAATTGCATCCCACAATCCTGCGCTGCATCACTGTCACATGACCAAACAAAGACCACATGACCAACCCCCTCCCCTCCAGAAACAAACGGCAACAAGATGGACATAAACATCACCTATTAATACCAACCCAGATTTACTCATCAGATTGATACCGATATGTTAAAAAATGACCAGCATCGGCCGATACCGTTGTTATTGCAGATATACCATGCAACTCCAGTTAGGTTTGCATTTAATTGTGGCAGTGGTGATCTTTGGTTAAAACAAATATTTCTGATGATGGGATTTATCCCCAGTGCATAAATTTATTGTGTGAGATTATGCTTCTGCATCAAATGATGCATTTGTTTAAAGGCCATCGGTCCATCCTTACCAGGGGTAGCAATTAAACTG
This sequence comes from Girardinichthys multiradiatus, assembly GCF_021462225.1. NCBI lineage: Eukaryota > Metazoa > Chordata > Actinopteri > Cyprinodontiformes > Goodeidae > Girardinichthys > Girardinichthys multiradiatus. The sequence goes on along the minus strand of NC_061797.1, from coordinate 51,160,117 downwards.
AAGGCTGCTGCAGGCAGCTGGAGGGCACACTGTCCCCCTTTCTCTCATAGTCTTATTTATATAGATAAAACCAAATAAAGTAATTTAAATATAGGTGGACAAAAAATGTAAGTGTTTGTTTCAGTTGAAGAATATTACAAACCTTAATGACTGAAGGGTCAGAAAAATGTGGATATTCAGCATTTCTTATTTAAAAGTCACAGCTCCCATATTTCAGGACTGGGTTCTGGTGACTTATCGCAGGGTTTTCTGGTGATGCTGACTGGACTAAAAAGTGTTTTAATTTTTTTAGAGATTTAAGTTAATAATGTTGTTTCTGTACTGGCTGATGAACGAGGTGCCTTGAGGGCTTTAAATCTATTAAAAACATAATAAATGTGTTTGTGTCCATGTGTTGTCTGCTTCCTGTGTGGGTGTGAAGGTTAATAGGGCTGCATGTGTTCCTATGTGTGTGAATGAGTTTTGGATGAGGCCCATTTGTGGCGCATCATTACTCCTCTGGCTCCCGGCTCTGTCTCCTGACAGGCTGATCTATAAATACGACCGGTCCGGATTCGCTGCACGGCTGATGTGACGCCGCACCGAGTAACGTCCCCAACAAACAGCAAGTGAACGAACAAGCAAATGGCACCGAGAAATAAATCACCAAGAAATAAGGTCTGGGTGGCAGTGTTGTTTCTATTTAACCATAACCAGCAGACAGTCGGGTATGTTGGGGCAACTAAGGGGTGGTTTTAGATGTCTGGCAAACACTGAAGAGATATAATGATATGTTGTTATGGTATTTTCTCCAGAATATGCTCCTGGATCATTTCCCCTCAACATTTTCCTGGGTCAATATGTTCTCCAGAACTGCATTTTAGTATTCTCTACTGCACCTTCTGATCCGAGGTCCGTATTTTCTGTAGAATTTGATCGTAGGTCAGTATTTATTCTTACAAAACCTGATACCAGGTCAGTATTTTCACCTGAACGTATTCCAGGGTTAAGGAGTATTTTCTTCAGAGTTTGAACTTGGGTCAGTATTTTCTTCCTGTGTTTGTATCTTTCTCCAGAATCTGATCCCAAAAGATAAATCATGCCTCAACAAACCAGCAGTGGGGGTTTGTTTCTTTGGAAGGAGACTACGGGGTAATCCTAAGATCATGTATTTGTCAAACATGTAGCAAACAAATGCCACATGAATTTGCAGTTTGTCTATCAAGCTGAGCTTTTAATTTTGGGTTTTTATGTCTTTCATGGTTCAAGTATAATTACTTTTTGCATATCTCATTCAGATGAGAAATTCCACTTAACATCCAGATGGTTAGAAAACCTTTGCTTTTAAACCAGATATAGTTATATTCCAAAAACAGGTATATCTTAAAAATATGAAAATATATCCTTAAAAAGATGCCTAAAACCCTAAAAAATGTCTCCATCTTTTTCCCCCATCATGCCTGGACCTGCTGGTTTAGTTACCTGCCGCCCCAGTCGATTAAACCTCCAGCTGAGTGTGTGACTGAACCAGTTCCAGAACAAATGAGACAGCAAGAGAGAGAGAGAGTGATGAAAGAAAATGGAGCATATCAGTCCAAGCTGTTCTCTTTGATCGGGCCCAACGCCAAACATTTGACATTACCGCTGACTGGTTCCGAGAGGATACCTGACAACGAGCAGCAAGTTCTGGATAATGAGGCCTCCGTCGGGCCTCAAGCCGCTTGTTTACCGTCCACTCGCCACTGTGCTCAGATTGCGGAATCAATAACTATGAAGGTACACGGAAAGTGCTGCATAAAGATGCAGCGAACACAAAAGATGAGAAACTGGGTGCATCCCACCTGTTGCTGCATGACACGACATAACTGAAGCTTTTATTTAGAGAAGGATCCAGAGGGGAAAAGGTTCGATTACAAACTGGAAAATGTTAGGATTGGTTGTTTTGATAGTGTGTTATAAAACTAGATGATGACTGTAAGTGAAGGCATTTTCATTCAACTTTAGTTTATTTTAGCATGATTTAATGCAGTGTACTCTGTTAGAAGAATGAACCTTGCTATGTTCAACTGCTTTTTGAACTCTTTAATGTGCCAGTTTTCACAAAACCCCCTTCTAACCCCAACCCTGCCTGACAGACCTACAGTCCTGTGATAGAGTTATGACACCTCACACCTGGGACTGTGTTTTTCTATCTTATATGGACATCTGGGTATGTAATATAAATGTTAGCAATAGTGAGAAATACAAGTAATACAAATAAACAAAACTGAAGAAAATACTAATTTCTGGTTAGGAATAAATGTGGAAACGTCCAGATTTATTTCAACTTATACTGGAAAAAAGTCACATACAGATGTCTTACTTCCTGTGCTTATGGTGAGAACATCGTTACTCATGTCAGGTTTGTCTGCCCTGTTTAAACTTCCCTTCATTTTATTTGGTGCTCCTGATTGCTGAGGTGAGAATGAACACCATGCTGAGGTCCAAGGACCTGTCCGAGGTCTTCAGAAATAACATTGTAGCAGCTTATGAGTCTGGTAAGGGATTTGAAAGGGTCTCAAACTATCTGAAATCATCCATTTCACACCATGGAAAATATTCTACAAGTGGAGGAGATTCAAAACATCTGCCTACATGCTCAGGTCTGGCTGTCCAAGCAAGTTCCTGAAAGCAGACCGCAAGATGCTACAAAAACTTTCATCACAGGTTCCAGAGCAGTTTCTTGCTAGTGTGGATTTGAAAGTGCATGCCTGTTGATCAAGGAGGAAACCTTTGAAGCTGAATTATTTGGGCATATATTTGATGTGCAAGTCAGGTTTTAAGGAGATCAACTTTTTTTATTTGTTTAATAAATAACAGTGTGCAATTAATGTTTTTGTACAGTTGAAGTTAGATTTAAATAGTTTTAGAAGAAGTTAAATACTTAACTTTACGTTATTATTTACAAAGCACTCAATAAAACAATACAAATAAAAGTTTTTAAAAAAGTCTCAGGCTGCACCAATAGCCAAGGAATAAAAAGGTATATATAGCACCTAAAAAAAGTGTGTCAGACGTGCCTCCTTACTATCCACTTTTAAAGCTCTTCTAAAAGCACATCCTGACTGTCATCAGCATAGCAATGAAAAAAGATCCCATGCTTCCTGAGAATTGAACCCAAAGGGAGCAAATGCAAAGCAGGGGACCTAAGACTGAGCCCTGTGGAACCCCAAGAGATAGAGGAGATGAGGAGGATTCCGAATAACACACATGGTTCTGTTTGCCACGTTAGACCTAAACAAGTTTAATGAGGTACAAGAAACACCCAGTTGGTGTGTAATCGTGATAATAAAATATTCTGATCACTGCATCAAAGCCAGCGGTTAGGTCCATCAGAACAATAGCAAGATGTTCACCAGAATTATTTGTCATGAGGTCATTAAAACTCCTACAAAAGCAGGTTCTGTGCTGAGCTTTAGGGTGTATTCACACTTGCCACTTTTGGTCTGCTTTAAATGGACCAGAGTTCGTTTCCCCCTTTGGTCCGGACCTTTCGTGCAGCTGTGAATACACTCAAGCGAACCCTGGTCCGGATCAAACAACCGGACCGAGACCCACTTTTTGAGGTGGTCTCGGTCCGCTTCCAAACGGACTCTGGTGCGGTTCGCTTATGGTCTGAACACAAACCGGCCCCAATCCGAACCAACTACAAAAAGCGTACGTCTCTTTGGGCATAAAAAGCCACCGTAGCCGGTAGCAAAGGTGTGTGTTGTAAGGTAATCCTACCTGATAAGCTGTCTGTTGCTTAGCAACGCTACTTGCTTGTTGTGGGACAAGGCACGTAGAGAACGTCGTAGTTCAGCACGGATTCTCTGACAGGGTTCCAACATTATAAATGGAACATCTCAAAGTCTGTGTTGAATGAGCTGCTCTTCAGCCTCACAATAATATTGCAGCTGTAATAACGGCATAAATATGCAGAACAGAGGAGCTGAACGCAGCTCGTCTACAGATGTTTTCCTCAATGTCCGGGTCTGGGCTCTGTCCCGCCCCCGTCATTTCTGTCCAATGGGAACAATGATCGTCACCCGCGTGGCTTTGTTTATAAGTAATAGTTCACTTTCAAAAAGCACAAAGTGAAAACAAACCGCACCAAATGAAAAAAATAAAGTTCGCTTTTGGTCCGGACCAAACAAGCGGACCAAAGGACTTTCCTGGTGTGAATACACCCTTAAAGCCAGATTAATAAACCCCCAGGATATCATGGTCATCTAAAAAGATCTCAACCTGAGAAAGGACGACCTATTCTAAGATTTTAGAAATAAGAGGCAGTTTGGAAACAGGCCTGAAATTTGCCACAGCAGTTTGGTTGAGGCCGGGTTTCTTTAGTAGATGATTCACCACAGCATGCTTAAAACTTACAGGGACGATACCTGACAACAGGCTGCTGTTTACAACAAAGATGATCACGTCTCTAGCTGCTGTCTGTGGCAGGTACCTTCAAGCTGCGTTTGTTGAGTCATTTCAGACATACAGTCATAACAAGCTACAGCTGAACATTTTTAAAAAATAGGCAGAGGCAAGTCCATTAGCCTGGCAGCATTTTTTAATTCACAGTCTGAGTCTAAAACTCAGCCAGCACCAAAGGTAGCACCAAGTTCCCTGCTATGGAAGCCACTGTGAGCATCCATCAAGATAAAATGAGAGTTTCTATAGACTATTTGGAGTCACTTGAGTTCCTTACAGCCTGATTTTAAATAACTTGATCTATCTTTTGTTCTATTAAACCGAGTCTCCACCACTCCCTCTTAAACTCCAGCATCTCAGTCACTAAAAACATACATCAGGTCATTAAACTGGTGTGGAGTCCATCAAACTGGCCAAATATTTTAGCAGTATTCAGAACATGGATGCCTGATGATCTACCAAATATTGCGCCCAAGCAGTCCATTGCAATTGTGATACTGCACACACTATTGCTACGATGATTGTGATTCAATACTTGGTGCAGCTCTATGCAAGGAACTTGCATTAAAAGAGAGAGGCCTATTACTTAGTTAAACATGTAGTCGTGCATCACTGCAGTGCATTCAGTATCGATGCTGGTGGAGATGGAGCAGAGTCAGCAACTAGCCATTTAGACCCCCTGAACAATTAGACTGAAAAGAAGAGGGCAGCTCAAATGACAATGACTAAAAGGCAGAGTGAGAGGATCAGAGTATTAGCTACTCCTGAAACCAAGGAGTTGGTTTATATGCAGAAACATTGAAGAGGAGGATTACTGGAATTACCTTGAAATTATAAATGTATAGATGTAAACTTCTTAGAGCTGTGCAGAGAGACAGCTCCACTGGCTGCAGCAACACACTATAGACAAACGTTGGTGTGTGTGTCGTACTGAGGTTGATGAGAGGCAGAAATGCTTACAGGAGCATTTTAAGCTGACTGCTGACAGAGAGGCCTGTTATCATCAGGATCCGGCTGTAACATCTAGGAAATCAAAATATGATAAAGTTAAGACGAACACAATCAGGCATTTACAGACAGCCCATTCCCAACTTCATGCTCATGTCAGCAGGTGACATCCAGGAGAGGGTCGCAGTGGGCTCATCAGCCTGACAGTTTCCAGCAAGTAAGCACTTTCACTCTGAACGATGCACACTCACACATGCACAAACACACACCAGGGAAAACAGGACGTTCATCTTTTTATTTGTCCCTCGAAGACTGCAATTTTACTGATGGTGTAAAATTTTACATACAGCAGTTCATTTAAAAACCCCTAAGAGTGCTTATGTCTTTGTAAATTCAGTTTATTTTCATTCAAGCACTTCTGACGCTTGCTGTTGTCACTGTTTTATAACAGAAATAAGGAACTAAGTTTTATTAAGGTCAGAAATGTAATTAACATCTATCCTGTTGCTATATAAGCTGAGAAGGTTTATTACTTCCTGCTCTGTTCCCACACCTGCTGTGATTTCACATGCATCATTCACCCTCTTTTCTACAGTTTGTAGTTTTCCAGTTCTGTATTCAAAATCTGACAGCTGTTGATTTATTGATTAGTCCCAGACCAATCAATAGCTACAACTCTTTTGAATATTTAATCCTTAGTTTTCCTCATCCAAATTGCAAAGCACTAAAACCACTTCTGTTTCTTGTTTTGTACCGTCCACCAGGTCCTTACTCTCAATTTTTAGAGCTCAGCTGACAAGCGAAGAGGAACACAGCTGAAGGTCCTTTAAAAACAAGGCATCGGAAGGTGATTGGACGATGAATCAGGTGGATGCTTATTGGAAGACCGGGAGACTCATAGGGAAGTCATTGGACGGTGGAGACGGCGAGGGTGAGTCTTTCATTCTGAATTTTTGTCTGAACTCCAATTGACTGAGCTTCTACTGTGACTAACTCTATGTTCTCTCTTTCAGACTCTAACCTTGAAAACTGGATCAGAGTTTATCTGTTCTTTCTTTCTAGATGAAACGACTAAAGGAGCTACATCCATTAACATTTACTTTTCCTTCCCATAGAAAGTACTCCTGGATCAGTGCTTCTTTGTTCTCTTTGTATCTCTGCTCTGTTCTCTCTAACCCCCGGTCGGTCGTGGCAGATGGCCGCTCACACTGAGCCTGGTTCTGGTTCTGCTGGAGGTTTCTTCCTGTTAAAAGGGAGTTGTTCCTCTCCACTGTCGCTACATGCATGCTCAGTATGAGGGATTGCTGCAAAGTCAACACCAGTGACTGTCCACTGTCTCTACATGCTCATCCAGGAGGAGTGAATGCTGCAAGTCACTGACTGGATGCAATCTGCTGGGTTTCCTTAGATAGAAAAACTTTTTATCCAATTTGAATAAATAACTGAATCTGACTGAACTGTTCAATGGTTACGATTAATAGGAATGTATGAACCTGACTGTTGTGAAGAACCTTGAGACGACATGTGTTGTGAACTGGCGCTATATAAATAAACTAAATTGAATTGAACTGAATATATGTTTAGGTATTTAGAATGCATATTAGGCATGATTGGGCATAAGTCAGACCACTAGATGGCAGAATGATTCTTGGTACGTTTAGCGTCTTCTGACATTAGTAGTATACAACAACAATCTTGGGAACACCACCCAACATTAAGGTAAATATGTGACCATAGCCACCACCAACAATGTCCTCATTGATGCCCTCCATTAAAAGAAGAGGACATTAGCATACAGCACAGCAGAATCTGCACCTTCGGGACAAAAGCTATTAAATTTATGATGGTTTTCCTTTTTACTGGGGCCTCTGGCCAGAACTTTCCATAAACCAGCATCTCTGATGGTGGTGATACCTATATGCAAAAAATGCGCTAGACTTTAATCAACTCAAGTCTTGATGCAGCTAAAGACCAACCAGAGAGATGCTTAATGGCTGGGAGTTATGGAGCTGAGGATTTCAGCTCAGTCTTATTGCATTTACTTGATCTTCACTCCCCTTTTTCTGAAGTTGGATGATTTCCTTTCAGTGCTGATACTGGTCTAATTCAAGACTCTTTTGTATTAATCTTCAGGATAAATTCAGTTCATCCTGACTTTTAAGTGAAACTGCTCTAGCTTTGACAGTGATGCTATCCACTGTAAACAAAAGATGATGGTAGTGGGACAATGGAGGACAGAGCTATCCTTGCTCTAAAATCCCAGTTACATCTGCCAGCGGAGGAAATATCTCTAACAAAAGCTTCGTTCTTTATGACTGAGACAAAGCTGGTAATTGAGTAATGCCACCAAGACTCCTTGCATTGAGGAACGGCTCTATCTTTAGTCCCGAGGTTCTTGATTAAAAATAAAGGTCGCTCTCAGTGGTAACTGGAAAATAAAATTAGACTCGACTTGAATAGAGCTGAAGAAGTAAAAGCAAAGACAAAGGCTGGAGAGAATGAGCTGGATCCAGAGTAATTAATGAGGGTAGTCAGTGAACTGTCAGCCATTGTCTTAGCTTTAATGAAATGTGTCACTGACACCAATAGTATTTTAGTATTCTTCTGCTTCTTCATGGCGCTATTAGATTAGGAGATGCAAAGTTGTACTGGTCCCAGTAGAGACAAACAACACTGTGGAAATTTGATCATTTCAATAACAAAACAAGACACATGGTTGAAACCCAGAGACTGTTTTGCATTGTTTGGGGGTGGGATGGTGTTTATGTAAAGGTGCAAAGGCGGGAACACCATTCCAGGAAAAAGCTGTGATGGGATTGTTTACCATGCTTTGCATCACCTTTTTATTTTTGGAACTGGGAACAGATCCAGTTGGTTTGACAGTCAGTCGTTTATCCATTGCTGTGAAACAGGATTTCCCTCCTTCTTATTGTTGAGTTAGAAATCCTCTGGGAAGCTTTGCCTGGACTCAGGAATCCACTCTGATTGTCCAGCCTGTGCTGTGGTGAAGCGTGTCCATTAAAGTTGGACCTTCTTCATCATCAGTGTAACTAAAACAGAAACCTTAACCCTGATACTAGTTTTTTTTGTTTTGTTTGTTTTTAACAGTTCTTCAGTATACCCTGAAAACACATTTGTGGCCAAAAGTTGGTTCATGTTCTTGTTTTTTTGTTGTGGTTAAATACTTCATATCAATAAAACCATCACTTAAATAAACAGTTATCAGAGGTAAGATCTATATAAACTAACCTAACCCAATGCAAAAAAATAATCGCTCCCTTAATAAATCCACAATTAACTGTAAATAATCATTTTAGTTTCAATTTCACTAGCCAGCCGCAGCCCGATACCGGCCTGGCCTGTAAAGTCAAGGAATAACCTACACAGAACCCTGAGACAACATGAAGTAGGCTAGGATATTTAATGAAGCAACACACCGTGCTCTGATCTGCAGACATTCCAGAACAGATGAGCAACAAAGTCATTAGCATCTATCAGTCTGGAAAGGGTTACAAAACATGGAACAGTGGTGAACCCCCCGGGACAGTCCAGCCTACATAAAAAGACTCTCAAAAAATTATAAAATAAATTATATAAATTAATATTTAACCGTTATTTAAATGGTTAAATAAAAAAAAGCAGTTGGTAGCACTGTTGCCTTGCAGCAAGAAGGTCCTTGGTTCAACTCCCTGCAGGGGGTCTTTCTGCATGCGTGGGTTCTCATCGGGTACTCCGGCTTCCTCCCACAGTCCAAAAACATGAATGTTAGGTAACGGGTCTCTCTAAATTGCCCTTAGGTGTGAACTAGTCTGTGCATGGTTGTTTGTCCTGTGTGTCTCTGTGTTGCCCTGTAATGGACTGGCAACCTGTCCAGGGTGAACCCCGCTTCCCGCCCGTAGACTGCTGGAGATAGACAAGTCAAGTTTATTTAAATAGCGCTTTTCAGCAACAAGAAATCAAGATCTACAGTTACAGGAGGGTTTGTTAACCTGTCAACCGTGGCAAATAATGCACCAGCATTGTTAATGTCTTTGCTGATGATCTCAGAAAATAAAGATTCTCTTGCATTTTTCAGTTGTAGGTTATATCTGTAGAGTCTCTCTTTATAGATCATATAGTGAACCTGGAGTCCAGTCTTTCTCCACCTGCGTTCAGCTTTTCAACACTCCTTTTATTCACTTCTGACTGGTGGAGCACTTCTCCATGGAGACATTTTCTTCCCAGAAACGACTTTCACTTTAATTGAAGCAATTGAATCAACGATGTCTGAGATTTTAGAATGAAAGTTATCTACCAGCTCATCTACAGTGTTACAGGGCAAAGTGGAGGTAGAAGAGTAAATCTGGTTAAAGGTTTCAGCAGCACCATCCTTAAAGATGCGTTTTCTTATCATGTCTCTTTGGCAAACTGAGTCATTGCAGATGATGCTTTCAAAAATAACAGAAAACTGGTCAAATAGAGCAACATCAGTTACAGGCACCTTGGAAATGTTTAGACCCTTAGTGATGATCAAGTCCAAAATATGTCCCTGTTTGTGCATTTGCTGTTTAACACGTTGAGTCAAACCAACATTTCTAAGAGTGTCACATAGATCTATTGGACTTCTGTCTTCAGGATTGTCCATGTGAATGTTGAAGTCTCCCACAATAATTAAACAGTCATAATTAACACATATCACAGATAAAAGCTCATTAAAATCACTGATAAAGTTTGTTTTGGACTTAGGAGGCCTGGAAATATTCAAGAACATGGTTCGGATCGGGCTCTTTACCTGGAGAGCCAAATATTCAAAAGAGTCAAATTTGCACAGAAATACTTTTTTACACTCTAATAAATCTTTAAACAAAGTGCCCCCCCCCCCTCCACCTTTTCTTTGCTGTCTGCTCTCACAAAGAAAATTGTAGTTTGGAGGCGTCGCCTCTATCAGAATGGGAGCTTCATTAAATTCATGTAACCATGTTTCTGTTAAAAACAGAACATCAAGATCGTGGTCAGTAATGAAGTCAATGATTAAAAATGATTTTCCTGACAGAGATCTAATGTTCAATAAAGCCAGTTTATATGACTTAGTTGCTGATATTAACTCTGTGTCTGGTTGTACCTGACAGTTTATGGCTTTTTTTGATTGTTTATTACTGTCTCTTATCCTTTTAGCTTTGTTCTTTCTGTCACATATAAGCACAGAGATTTTACAACTATCTCCTATTAGGGGCCCAAGTTTTTCCTGGACATGTTAATTTCTGATAGAGTTACCACTGGGGTCCAGACTGTATCACAAAGAAGTGATTTGAAGGTCCTGATTAGGAGGAGATAGATTAGGAGGTGGTGGAGGTCTGCGGCTTTTGGAAGATGTTGGTTTAGTAGCAGGTCCTCGGCCACGGGGGGTGTTGAATGGAGAAGATGTCAGAACCATTTGGGTCCCGATTTTAAGAGCTCCTTTCATGTTATCAGAATCCAGTAAAGCAAAAAGCGGGCTCAGTGGGGAGATGGGAGAGTCTGGTCTGAGTCGGAGTTTGGGGGGATGGGGTTATAATGGGGGGGGTCCACTTCTCCTGTGGATTTCCACGGGGAGACCTTTTGTGATGACCTCTCTTTCTCAGCCAACTGGCTGATTGTTTCTGCTGGAGCTGTTGGAGGAAGCGTTATCATTGTTGGTGATACTCCATGTTCTCTGATGAAGGTCGAAGCTGCTGGTGGATTATTTACTGATAGGCACCAGCTATGACCCACTATGGAATAAGTGGTATAGACGATGAATTAATTATTTAACCAGGTGAGTTATTAAGAACAGATTCTTATTTACAATAACAACCTGGCAAGAAATGTGTTAATCCAACTGAAAACCCATTGACATTGTTAATAAACTATATGGTATTTTTATGCAGACCTTAAAAACTAATATTACATTAAAAATAAATTAAATATACCAATTACAAATACCATCTGACAAAATATGTTACAACACTGAAGGAATGTGTGGCAACAACCCCACATTAATTGTTAAATCTTCATGAATTTTCCAATAGAGTTACCAAAGTTAAAGTACAAAGAAAGAAAGCTGCTTTTCCAGCGTTGGCAGCCATTATTGTTGCGCGACAACAACACCGTCTGTAACCCAGAGATGCTGGTGTTGTTTCAGTCTGCGCTCTCAGCCAGAAAACATGATCACATCTTTCTTCTCATCCTCACATAACGAGATTTGCTGTGATTACAGGGCTAAATGGATAGTTTTGTGCCAGGCGGCTCAGACGCCGAATCTAATCGCTCTTGAAAACAGAAAATCTCTGAATCTTAAATTTGGTTAATCACTGCTTATCTGTGACACAGAATACCTAAACATAAGAAACTGGTATTTTGAGTTATCAACCTTCAAATGCAACCACCATTAGAGTCTTAGCAGCAAAACAAATCTCTGTATTCAGAGTTTCTCTGAAGCAACAACCTTAAAACCTCTAGAAGAATTTCTAAAACGTTCTACTTAATCTAAGAACAAGAAAACCTTTTTTTTAACTCAGTTCTGAATCAGTTTTATTTTGCAGAGATCTGTAGCTCTTTCTGCATTGTTTATGCTGTTCCATCAGGCTTAATGACTTCTAGTCCCTAAAACATCTTGCAGTTTTCTTAACAAATGACCCTACATGCAGCCGAGGAGCCTTTTTATCTGTTTGTCTTGACTGTTCAGTCGCAGATTTTTAGTGTTAGTAAGAAAATTCTTATTTTGGACACAATGACTCAGTTGTTCAGACTAAAAGTAGGGGAGGGTGTAAAAACACCGCTAGGGAAATCCCCTTTGCACCATCTGTGCTGCTGTAACTGATTAACTCCATGAAACGCCACTGAAAACATCTCTACCTGGCTCGTCAATCCGACATAAAACGCAGAAGACAGGATTAGAGCGTGCGGCTGTGAAAGTAAATTTTGGTCGAGTCCCTCGAGGCATTCAGTATCTGTGAAAGCACTGATATATTACAGGTTTTCCGTTAGTTCCTGTCGTCACGGAGAAAACGGTGGGTGGAAATCTGGAGGGAATTCTAGAAACACAAAGTTTATGATGCGATAATCAAAAAATGGATTCTTAATAAACTAAAGATCAAGTTTCTTTTTTCACAAACTCCATGTCACCATGACCGGCGGTTTGCTTTTCGTGTGAGGAAAGAGACGAGGCTCAGGATGCAGTTTGAGATGGCGTTTATTCCAAACTGCCGATCACATGTTCAACACACCTGTAGTGATTACAGAAACTGGCTTTCTACCTTAAGGTAGTTCCAACTCATACCAGTTGAAGGGGTGACAAAATAAAACAAGAAACAATACACAATAATTCACCCCACCGAACACAAACAATAAATAATATTAATACACATTACATACATGCAAATCATGAGACTAAACTAATCTACAATCAATCTAACTAACTTAATCTAACTCTGCAGAGCATTTCCCTTCCTAGTTGATAATGGTACGCTCCACTCCACCCAGGAGACACACCTGTCGTGAGACTCAACAATTAACGTGACATTTCCCCACATTCCCCCTGTCACAGAAAGATGGCCAGTCCCCCTGCCTGAAAGAATGTATTAACTAAATGTCCCTATAAATGAAATGAACTAAACAAACAGCATTTAGTCTATACACACATAATATCAATAAATAGTATAAATGAATAACATCAATAATCAATTATAGGGATGGAGCCCCTAATCTCCATCACACTCCACCTTTACTTGTAACCTGTGTTGAGTCATTTGATTGAAACAAACTGGACTCGGTTAAAAAACCTTGAGCTGAATAGTAAAAAACCTTCTGGGGGACTCAGTTTTTCACATCTGAAGGCAATGATCAACAGTTTGTCAGAACTAGTTCCTTAAATGTCTAAAAACATCTGTGTGTCATCAGCATAAAATGGAGCGGAAATAGTGTCTCTGAGTGATTTGCAGTTGAAGTAGGAAGCTTAATTTTTAAACGTTAATTTTAATCATTTCTTGCCAGACTGTAATGATTATGCAACATTCAACTGTAGTGATTTTTCCTGCATCAAAAACTGGGTCCGGGCTGGACGGTGGTCCCACTGGTAGCAGGGAGAAGGTCCTGTGATGGATTTTGCATGTTGTGTGTCCCTGTTCATGCGGGGGTTCTCTCCGGGTACTCTGGCCTTCTCCCAGAGTCCCAAAAATAGCTCTTAAGTTAATTGGTGTTTCTAAATATCCCTTAGGTCTGATTGTGTGCCTGCATGGCTGTGACTGCCTTAGATGAAATGACATTGGTCAGGCTGTTCAGGAACAACACAGAAACCAATGAGGCGTAGGCCCTCTAGGAACAGGAAACTCCTGGAACACCAGTGTGAACCCAGGTGACTGCAGCTCCAAAAGAAGCTTCTGCTCCAAAATCAACAACTTCCAAGATCGACTGAAATGTTTTTTTGTGGTCAGATTAGATTAAACGTTTCTATTGGCCATTATAATAGGATGCAGGTTTGGAGAAGTCAAGACGACAGTTTCATACCTAAGAACATTGCAACAACTGCTGTGTTACTGCTGCAATGCACAAATTCAGTGGAATAATGAAGGATTGGTATCTCCAAAACCTTTCTCCTGTCGAATCAACAGCTAGATGGTTGAAACTTGGACACAACTGGCAGAATGAAATAAACACTTCCAAATCCAAGGAGATTGAGAAGACATTCAACCAAATACTGATGGAATATATCAAGTCAAGTCAGATTTATTTATATAGCGCTTTTCAGCAACAAGGCACTCAAAGCGCTGTACACGAGGAAAAACCTTACAATGATACAGAAAATCAAACACAGAAAAACAAATCAAATGACATTAATAATTCTTAGGGGTTTACTGGTAAGAGCTGGTTCTGATCCAATCTTTCTAATAGAGGTAATTAGTTCATTAAGTCCTCTGTGGTAAGAAATTCATCCAGTGCTAGAAGAAAAATGATAATATTAATCCTCGAGGTCGCTGGTATGAGGCATCTGTGGTCCCATCATTCAAATAGTAACAGTCATGGGCGCTCACTGAAGTCTAAGTAGAGAAGCTGGGTCACTGATAGGTCCAAACTTTTTAAATACTTATAATGTTTGGCTTTCACTGGTATGAAATAGTTGAAATACAATCCTTCTAAGCAATCTAAAAATCTATGAAGCCCCGTTAAGATAAAAAGAGGATAAGAAGAAAGACCACATTGGGTAAGAGGAGGAAAAAAAATTATACAGGTCCTTCTCAAGGACACTCTCAAGCAAGAGGGTAAGACACAGAAAGAAATTTCTGAACGAATAGGCTGTTCCCAGAGTGCTGTATCAAGGCACCTCAGTGGGAAGTCTGTGGGAAGGAAAAAGTGTGGCAGAAAACGCTGCACAACGAGAAGAGGTGACCGGACCCTGAGGAAGATTGTGGAGAAGGGCCGATTCCAGACCTTGGGGGATCTGCGGAAGCAGTGGACTGAGTCTGGAGTAGAAACATCCAGAACCACCGTGCACAGGCGTGTGCAGGAAATGGGCTACAGGTGCCGCATTCCCCAGGTCAAGCCACTTTTGAACCAGAAACAGCAGCAGAAGCGCCTGACCTGGGCTACAGAGAAGCAGCACTGGACTGTTGCTCAGTGGTCCAAAGTACTTTTTTCAGATGAAAGCAAATTCTGCATGTCATTCGGAAATCAAGGTGCCAGAGTCTGGAGGAAGACTGGGGAGAAGGAAATGCCAAAATGCCAGAAGTCCAGTGTCAAGTACCCACAGTCAGTGATGGTCTGGGGTGCCGTGTCAGCTGCTGGTGTTGGTCCACTGTGTTTTATCAAGGGCAGGGTCAATGCAGCTAGCTATCAGGAGATTTTGGAGCACTTCATGCTTCCATCTGCTGAAAAGCTTTATGGAGATGAAGATTTCATTTTTCAGCACGACCTGGCACCTGCTCACAGTGCCAAAACCACTGGTAAATGGTTTACTGACCATGGTATCACTGTGCTCAATTGGCCTGCCAACTCTCCTGACCTGAACCCCATAGAGAATCTGTGGGATATTGTGAAGAGAACGTTGAGAGACTCAAGACCCAACACTCTGGATGAGCTAAAGGCCGCTATCGAAGCATCCTGGGTCTCCATAAGACCTCAGCAGTGCCACAGGCTGATTGCCTCCATGCCACGCCGCATTGAAGCAGTCATTTCTGCAAAAGGATTCCTGACCAAGTATTGAGTGCATAACTGTACATGATTATTTGAAGGTTGACGTTTTTTGTATTAAAAACACTTTTCTTTTATTGGTCGGATGAAATATGCTAATTTTGTGAGATAGGAATTTTGGGTTTTCATGAGCTGTATGCCAAAATCATCCGTATTAAGACAATAAAAGACCTGAAATATTTCAGTTAGTGTGCAATGAATCTAAAATATATGAATGTTAAATTTTCATCATGACATTATGGAAAATAATGAACTTTATCACAATATGCTAATATTTTGAGAAGGACCTGTAGGTGAAGAACTAAGTGCACAACACAACGTTCTGTAGGGAAACTTTAAATAGTGACTCCAAAACAGAGGAAATACAGCTTCACTAAATTCTTCAGCAAAGAACAAGCTGAACCAGGAACTAATGTCCATCTAGACGTGGGGGCATTCTGTACTGAGATGTGTTTCTGGCACCAGACAACAACCACCTGACATCATTGTTATGGGAACTGATCTCATCCAGTGAGGATTTCACACAAGCTCCTTTAGGACTTTTTGTAAGTGATGGAACATTCAGTGACTAAGTGAAATGGTGAGTAAAGAAAAGTGATAATATGAAAATGTGTAATGGATACTTTGATGGGGGGATGTAGATGTTCAGTGAGCTCTTAGGGCTTTTGGCTCATTGGTCCTCTGCTGCTCAATTAGTCTGAGGAGAAATGGTGCAATGTCCTGATGCAGACAAAGGCTCCTACTTTACCACGCAGTCAGATTATCCAAAAATTAAGGTGCAATAACAGTATTTTAAATCATCTGACAGCATTACTGATTGGTCACATGAGCCTACGCTGATCTGCTTTTCACTCGGTCCTGCAGAACCACTGCTCCTCGGGTTTGTTGACTAATTTAATCTCATGTGTTTTCACTGATTTATTCCTCTGCTGTCCTGCTGAAGGGCCTTCCTCTTTGTCTTGGCTTGCACAAGCAGCTGGCGTGAATATAAATGAGTTAATCGATTTGAAGTGACACAGTGGGTTGGGTGGTTGCTGTTTGCCCAGAGAACTAAGAGTCCAGAGAAGACCAAGCTGACAAGCGTGCAGTGTTCTCCATCACTGTGGAGTTCCCTCGGAGACCTTGGAGGTACTTCAGGAAGGTTCCCGATGTTCAGCCATCAGGAACAAACAGGAACAGGAATGCTTTCTAACATTTGGGATGTGTTTGTTATGTTTATATTTTCTCACTCTCTGTTAACCTTCCAGTTCGGCCAGTCTACTAAAGGATCCTCTTATTTGCATCATTATCACTTTATTCATGGAGCTCTGAATCTGTCTCCAGCTTTTTTCTCCTTCTAAACTTTTCATGGATTTCTTTGTTTTTATAGACTTTATTTGTTAGTAATTCTTTTTCTGCTGTTGCTGATGAACAACCAGGCATACTTCACTGCATTTTACTCCTGAACAACTAGTTTCTGCCCACATTTTGCAGTTGTTAAAGGCTAAATCTTAGAAGCAGGATGTGGCGATAATACGTCATCAGGTTCATTTGAATATAAACGGTGTGTTACAAAATCTGTTCATGTCAGGAAATGTATATTGCGCCAGCTCAGGTTGCTTCACGTATAAAGACATGGGTTCGTCATGCACTGCAGAAGGCTGCAGCAGCTTCTGATCCAGCTGGTGAATTGAAGTAATTTGTATAGCCTTTTTTCTATCTGAAAGTCCGATGGTGTCTGTTAATTATGTAGATGGGTCCAATATTTTCACTTTGAAATGGATGCAAACCATCTATCTGTATATTTACACCTTGCATCCATGTGGTATTTTAGCTCTCATGCTGACTCCAGGTAGCTGCATCCACCTGTGAGAGACCCACAGTTTACATGTTTGCAGAAGTTTAGCTCTCAGCGAAGCGAGGTATGTCATATTTTATATTTATATTGTTAAGTTTATTGTGAGGAACTTTGCATGTTATCCTGTATAAAAGTGTTTGGTTTTATGACTTGGAATCTGGTTTACTCGCATTTATTTTGTATTTTATAACTATGTAAAGCTACGTTCTGAAGGCAGGACTGTGATGCAGTTTATGACGTCACATTCCTGCCAACAATCACAACAGCGCATCTTTTAAGTAGCTCTAATCACGGAAGTGCACCTTTATTCAAGAGCCTTTGAACGCATCACGACGAGCAGTAAAACACGCCCCCTGCACCCATCTGTTCACTCTCGCTCTGTTTAGTGGGCGTCAGTTGGGGGCAGAAACTCTTCTGATTGGCCGGATTTTCCCCTCATATCCGGTCGCAGCCGGCACAGGACATTGCCTTAAAAAATAATTAATCAGGAATCCATATTCAGTTTGGAATTTCATACCAAACCCTATTTTCTCTAGATTAGGAGGACTTAACTTCCTCTTATTTTGCAACTATAATGTTGACAAAATCCCCACAAAATTATGTGGTTTCCATAAGCAGATGCTTCTTTTTTGGTCACTGATCTACAAGCATAATTTCTCCCCCCATAGATACTATTTATGGAACAATAAAGACATCTTATATAAAAACAAATCCTTATTCTACCCTAATTGGTTTACTCACAATAAACTTTTAGTTCATCAATTGCTCAACTCTAACGGTTCATTAATGACATATCAAGATTTTGTCAT
The DNA here is from genome assembly GCF_021462225.1 of Girardinichthys multiradiatus. NCBI lineage: Eukaryota > Metazoa > Chordata > Actinopteri > Cyprinodontiformes > Goodeidae > Girardinichthys > Girardinichthys multiradiatus. The sequence goes on along the minus strand of NC_061797.1, from coordinate 51,141,916 downwards.
GAAATACAGTATCATTATACCGTTTAAAGAATTCAATATTATAATAAATGCAATCCCTACTGGAGTAATTATTTTACTCGAAATTGGTCAAATTTGTTTTTCCTCGTTCCGTAATTGCAACCGTTGTATACGTTCCTTATTTCAGAAAGACGTTGCATCGATTCTTTATGTGATTTCTTACTGGAACGCTTCAATAAATAACCTTAACTGGAAAAGGATTTGGACTTTGGCATCCAAATTTATGATAAGTAACAAAGTAAAAGACGTTTCGTTCAAAATTATTCACAGAATTTACCCATCCAAACTCTTTTTTAAAACGCTTTAACAAAAATATAGATATTGTTTTCTCATTCTGTGAAGAAAACCCAGAAGACCTATATCATTTATTCTGGTCTTGCCCAATCTCTACTCAATTTTGGAAAAACATTTGCATTTTGATTTCTACACATATTGAGCCAAATCTTTCTTTTTGCTTTGAACATCTATTGTTTGGATTCACTGACTTTTCAATAGTAAAAAAAAAACCAAATTCTATATTATCAACCTTATTATATACTTGGCTAAATGGCATATTCATAAATGTCGTTATACCAACCAAAAACGACTTCTTTTCATTTTTGAAAATGAGTTCAAACAATACATTGAAACTATCAGAAATTCCTCCAATGTTAAAGCGATTAAAACTTGCACCTTATGTACCATTTTCAATATATTTGTGTAAAATGCGACTATAAAACATTTTTTCCATCTGTAACCCCCTGGCGGCTGTTAGTATGGATAATGTACTCCTGTACTGTTTTGCATTATATACTTCAATAAAGTTGAAAAAAAAAAAAAAAACATTGCCTTAAAGGAGAAGAAGAAGAGCAGGAAACGTGACGTGGATTCAAAGCGTTAAAGAAAACGAGGAATAAATAAGAAGGTAAGGAAAGGAAAAGTTGGTTGTTGATTTGAATCCGCGTCACTTTCCCTGCTTTTCTTCTTATCCGGCCAATCAGAAGAGGTTCTGCCCCCAAATGACGCCCACTAAACACAGCGAGAGTGAACAGATGGGTGCAGGGGGCGTGTTTTACTGCTCGCCGTGATGCGTTCAAAGGCTCTTGAATAAAGGTGCACTTCCGCGATCAGAGCTACTTAAAAGATGCGCTGTTGTGATTGTTGGCAGGAATGTGACGCCATGCAGTTTTCGAGCTTGCCACTAGGGGCACGGCCGGTTTGTGAGTAATGTTAAAACAGATGTAAACAAAGCAGTGTATGTAGTATCTCTGAGACTGCGTCCATATGACTGGTGTAAACTGTCCTATAAGGATAATTTGTTAATTAGTTTGTTTTTATGAATATTTTCTGTTAGCTCCTTTTACTTAATAGAAGATATGGCTGACAAAGATAAGTTTTTACCTTGAATTGGTGATTTTTATTTCATTAAGTTGTATTTTTCTAACTTGTTTTTCACATTATAAATGATTGAAACACAAGACTAAGGAACCGATTAAACGGTACTTGTACTCGTCTTCCAATTTATCCGGGACCGGGTCTCAGGGGCAGCAGACTCAGCAGAGACGCCCAGATGTCCCTCTCTCCAGACACCTCCTCCAGGGGGAGCCCAAGGCGTTTCCAGGCCAGCCGAGAGACATAGTCCCTCCAGCGTGTCCTGGGCCGTCCCCTGGGCCTCCTCCCGGTGGGCGTGCCTGGAACACCTCCCGAGGAAGGCGTCCAGGAGGCATCCGGTATAGATGCCAGAGCCACCTCAACTGGCTCCTCTCGATGTGGAGGAGCAGCGGCTCTACTCCGAGCTCCTCACCCTATCTCTAAGGAAATAGCCGGCCACCATACGGAGGAAGCTCATTTCAGCTGCTTGTATCTGGGACCTTGTTCTTGGTCGTGATTAAACGGTATATTTCATTTGTTACCAAATATAGTTCAGGCTATAAATAAAGGCCTTTAGGCCAATTAGTTAGGTTACAATACAGCTTGTGGCTGTAATATTTCATGTAATCTACTCATACGGGAACTTGTGATTACAGTGAATTATACACATGTTTTATTTGTGTATTCTGTTTTGTAGAACCACAAACACCCGTACCTGGAACCTGAACCTGCTAATTAAATAAACGTTTAAACATCACCTGGCCTGATCATTGACTTGGAGGTCATACTGGCATTTAACCAGTGCATGCACTGCAATCACCACCAGAGTAAACTGGTCATTAATCTTAGAAATCCCCATTGCAGTTAATGCATGTTGCTCGCTGTAGACTCCAGGGCTCCCATCTGAGCTCCGCCCCCCTCACGCATCAATCCTGATCTCTATTGCTGGTCTCCACAGACTGGGCCAACCATTCTGAGCTTCATTGCTGGTCTGTATGCACTCCAGGCCATCTTTCTGTGCTCTGTTGCTGGGGATGGGGCAGGGTTTGTCATGACGTTACTGTCTTGGTTAGAGTTTTGGCTCTTAGTTTTGGTGTGAGTTGAGGATTTAGCATTTTTGTATTTGTATTGTATTTATTCTTGTGGTCTTGTGTTTTGTTTAATTCCTGTTCATGTTTTGTGATGGTTCAGCTGTTCCCTCCTGCTTCCTCATATCATCATTTAATTTCTCTGGTTCAAACCGTCACCACCCTCCTCAGTATCTAGACAGTACCACCTGGGTTCATACAAACAAGGCATGTTTGGTGTCCAGTTAACTGGATTTATTAAGATAAATACTGAGTATTCATGCCAGTTAAAATGTATTTATTGATATTAAAGAATATTACCAAATTTATATCTAAAGCATTGATCCAAGCACAGAGCCGTGTGATGCTCCATAACTAAGGCTGGAGGATGAGTATTATTTATTATTAACATGAACAAATCTGTCATCTGTCCACCAAAAATGATCAAAACCAGCCGAAATCGGTTTCCTTCATCTCCACAGCCTGTTTGAGCCTCTGTAAGACTTGGACATGTCAACTGTATCAAATGCAGCACTGAGATCTAACAGGACAAGTCGATTATCTGAGGCCAGGAGAATATCATTTATAAGAATATCAAGTAATTTTCAGTAGTTCTGTTTTAGGGCTATGATGAGCTCTGAAACCTGACTGAAACTCTTAAAACAGATCATTACTGTGGAAATGTTTAAAGAGTTGGCTAGTATTCACTCTGAGTGTCCTCAACATGAAATCTGCATGTTTATTGAGGTCAAAATGCAGGATTTGATGAGCCATAAGGTTAATGTTTGCAGCAAGAAGAGTTGATCTACAGTTGCAGGAGCTGTCTCCCTAAATGCCCTAATTTAAAGTCCCAAATGATTAGAAAATCAGGATATCTTCAGCTCAGTTTCTCCATTCTGATCAGGAGCTGAGAATGAATCTCGTGTGGATCTAAATTAGCAGAAAAACCCTCTGCTGTGAGCAGATGTTGCAAGCAGGTGTTTCCAGATGAGAAGTTGGTCAGTAATTGGAGACCTGAGGTTACGTTGTTTGGACACACATGCACATATATTTCAGAACATGGGCATTGCACCGCCTGGGCTTCATTTACCAAATGTTGCAACACGTCTCTCTAATGAATCTGTGGTGTAAATGTGTACTCACCCCTTCACCCTCGTTAAACACAACGCCTGCTGCAGTTTCCTCACTGAGATGGATGTCTAAAATGAAAGGAGGGCTTTATGACCCATGTTTTGTTTCTGCCGGCCTCTGAGAGGCCCCTTGACCAGCCTCTCCCATTGGGCTGCAGAATCAGGGGAGCAGCCTGTTTAATGAACTGTAAAGTGAACATCCATTCACCGTCTATACAAGCTTGTCATGCAGGGTCACAGGGCTGGCGTCTGTCTGCAGCGATCATTGTGTGAGAGGCAAGGTAAATAATCTGAATGTGGATTTTTGAGCTAACTGGTCCACAGCATTCTTCTTCTCATCATGGTTGCATCTTCTATCAGTCTGCTGTTTGGTCTTTGGCAGCAGGTTTCTCATGGGAGGATTTATTAACAGGACAAAAGCGATCCAAACCAACCTGTGTGAAAAAGTAATCATCCCCTAAGCCAAATAAATGGTTGTTCCACCTTGGCTAGAAACAACTGACATCAAGTGTTTGTGATAACTGGAAATGAGTCTTACTGTAGAGAAATTCTGGCCCACTCTGCTTTACAGAACCTTCATTTTGTTTCTGCTTTTTTAAACCATTCAGAGGTGGACTTGCTGGCCTGCATTAGATCCTTGATCTGCTGCTTGACCCAAGTGTCCTTGAGTTTAAGGTCATAAAACCACCATACTAGCACCGCCATGTCTGACTATCAGGATGATGATCTTTTGTCTGAAATGCTGTTAGTTTTACGCCAGGTGTAATGGGATGTACAGTGACCAGACTTTGATTAGGCTGATTTTTGTGACCTCCTGGATAAGTCGTCGATGAGCTCTTGGAATGATTTTGATAGGCCGACCACTCCTAAGAAGGTCCTCCACTGTTCTGTGTGGATAATGGTTCTTACTGTGGCTCTCTGGAGTCCCAAAGTCGCCATTTGAAAGTTTTATGTCTCCTCTGGTTATGTTTTTCTGATATTAAAATGTGTTTAGTGGTCTGAAACATTTCAGTGTGAGGAAAAAAGGTAAAACCTACTAATCAACACACACCGACAGCCTCTGGTGAGCGACTGATGCTCCAACATGTGGTTCCCAGTGGCCAGTAATCAAGGCTGAGGTCCAGTAATCTGTTCTGTCTTGGTTCCCTTCAGCTCAATGCATCTAACGCGTGTTAATGGGACGCACTGCAGTGAACTTTGGAACCATTGCAGCTATTTATCGTTTTGTTTCTGGGTCATTTATAGACTAATGTTTAGGTGGGGTTTTTTTTTTTTGTCAGCTAAAGCTCTGGGTGGTGGGAAGGCAGGTTTTTGTTCCAGTTCCAGTCTGGACCTGGTACTCTTCCTCATCCTCATGTTGTACAGTACCTTGCAAAAGTATTCACCCCCCTTGGCATTTTTCATGTTTTGTTGCCTCACAGTCTAAAATTAAAATTCAGAGTTTGCATCATTTTTTTTAAAGAACATACCTAGCACTTTGCTACACAATAAACAGCTGAAAGTGGCTTTGAATCAGGTTCTAGGAGCTCGCCATCTTGCCTCAGGATTTTTGCCCATTCCTCAAAGCTAAACTGAACCTCGGTCTCAGTCTCAGATCACATGCAGACTGACCCAAGGTTTTGCTCCAGTATATCCTTGTATTCAGCACCATCCATCTTCACCTCGACTTAGGCCAGTTTCCCAGTCCCTGCTGATGAAAAACATTGCCATAGCATAATGCTGCCACCACCATGCTTCACTGTGGGGATGGTGTTCTTGGTGTGATGGGATGTGTTTGGTTTGCTCCTGACATACCGTTTTTCTTGGTGGCTGAAAAGTAAAATTTTAGTCTCATCTGACCAGAGCTCCTTCCTCCATACATTTGGGGAGTCGCCCACAGCCTTTTGACAAAGTCAAAATGTACCTTCTTATTTTTAACTTTAAGTAATGGTCTTTTTCTGGCAACTCTTCCATAAAGCCCAGTTCTACGAAGGCTTGTTGTGTCCTATGGACAGATAGTCTCTCATGTGGAACTCTGCAGCTCCTCCAGGGTGACCTTTTGTTCTTGTGCTGCCTCTCGGATTAATGCCCTCCTTGCCTGGTCTGTGAGTTCTGGTGGGCTCTCTCTCTTGGCAGGGTTGTTGCAGCAGAACCTTTTAGGGGCTTCATTGCAAGGGGGTGGATACTTTTTCCAGGTAATGTAGATCCTCAGATTTGATCTTAAAGAATAAGGGAGGACACAACAGCAAAATGTCACGATACAAGAGAGAATTGCACCATGATATGTAAAATCCTTTTTTAAGCTGCAGAAAATAAATCCCTTTATTAATTTCAAACAGCTCAGAGCTGCAGAAATCTTTTCAAACCAACAAAAGCCGTCTGAAATGATAATCATTATTTCATGTGAATATACAACGAAGCCCCCCGTCTAACACACCAGGGACAGAATCAGATCACTGACCAACATGCCTCTCTTTATTCTGACAGAAAAACACTTCAGGCACAAAACTAATTAGCTCTGAATTTTTAAATGACATGCTCTCAATTAATACCCAAATTGTCCCAACAGATTACACAGCTCTTAATTTGTTCCAAAGCCGAAATCAGATCCACGGATTCTTCATCTAATTACCTAAGAACATCTACGGACCTTCTAACTGGGGTGCACTTTTTATTCAGATTTCCAGAAACATATCCTATTAATCATCTGGATTATGCTGTCCTGAAATATAAATAAACACTCTGCAATAAACACCATGCATTAATTACAGTAGCCTGAACTGCAGAGATCATTCTTAAGTATTTTTTGAATTGGTTCACGCAGGACGTCCTGAATTCTCCCGAGGGCCCAGCAGTCAATAGAGCAGCGACAGGATAATAACCACCCAGAGTTAATACTGTGTATACATCACTGCTGGCCTTCTGAGGGGCTAATCATGGCAGAGAGATGAAGTGTTGGCCTCCTCTTTATTGAGCTTGTGGAGAGCAGAAGAAGGAGAGGGGCAGCAGTTATTGCCATTGATCTAAAGACGATGACTCCTCTGGGCTGCTGCTGGGAGTCGTTTTTTTTGTTGGATACAAATCGATCATGTTGCAACTCTGACATTAATAATTGGCCTTTAGCTGCCCTGCGATGGCTTCATTCAGCTCCTTTTGAATGCAGGCCAGAGATCCGAGCAGGCCGGATCAGGACCGACCAGAGGAACGTCGTCTGACGTCAGACGCATGTAAAGAGCCTTTATACTGCCTGAGGTTGTTTCTCAAATTCATCAAAACACATTTTCACGTTAAACACGTTTCTCAATGGAAATGTTATGATGTAATTCACATTGATTGCTACTGTGCTGAAGTCCGTCAAATGATGATGTAAAAGCCTCCTGCATAATTAAAGACCTTGAAGACCAGGGATAAATAGTTGAGCTAAATGGAGGGACACGTTGGGACATATTTTAAGGCAACACCTCAAACATCTGCTTCCTTGTGTAACACACAAAAATCAAAAGAAACCAGGCAAAATATCTGGAAGAGACGTTTAGGCCTCCAGCAGTTTGGTTCCTCCTTGGGTCCAGTTTCCAGATGCCTGAACTTCCTACATTCATCTATTTAAACAATTACATGCAAGTACTAATAGCTTGGGAATGTTCAGCCGTCACAGAGTTCAGTAAGGAGAAAGGTTCTGTGACGCACAAACGAACAATCCTTGGTGCCAAATGTGTGAATCAGCCCAAGAACAAAGGCAAAAGACCTGAAGATGCTGCTGAAGTTGGTAAGAGAGAGCTTCATTATCCACAGTGAAACAAGCCCTGTACGGACATGGGCTGAAAGGCCACTCAGGGAAGAAGAAGCCATTACTCCAGAAGCAACATAAACAACCTGATTACAGTTTGCAGATGCACTTAATTTATGGAGACATGTCCTGTTGTCTGACTAAAGTAAAACTCAAGAGCTTGGACATTTGGAGGGCTATGGGGGTTGTCCTCCAAATATCCTCCTTACAAGTCAGAGACCACCATCCCAGCTGTGAATTACGGTGGTGGCAGCATCATGCTGTGTTGGTATTAAGCTGCAGGAGGGACTGGTTCACTTCAATGAATAAGGAGCATCACAAGGTAGGAACATTATGTGGAAATATTGAAGCATCTCAAAACATCAGCCAGGAAGTCCAAGCTTTGGCACAAATGGGTCTTCCACATGGACCATGACCCAAAGCACACCCCCAAATTAGTTACAAAGTGGCTGAAGGACAACAAAGTTCATGTTTTGGCCAAAACAAAGTCCTGATCTCAGTCTCATGTGGCAGTGTAAAATGTGTGTGTGAGCAAGGCGGCCCACAAACCTGACCCAGTTACAGTGGTTCTATAAGGAGGAATGGTCCAAATTTCCAGCAAACTATGGTGGAAAGCCTATAAAATATATAACACTAAATACTAATTTGTTCCCACGAAATATTAATTTGTTCCCACTACATAGGAATAACGAGCACATGAAATACTAAAACAGCGCACTTTCTCAAACATACAGAGGAACAGAACAACTGGATGGACAGGGATAGTCTGATCCAGTTTTATTTTAGGCTGGGGAGGAGCTACAAAGAGATTCTGAGAAGCCTGACATCGCAAGGAAGTCTCATTAGTGAGAGGCATTTAAATAGAATATTTAGAGCCAGGTGTTAACCTTTCCTGCTTCCGTTTCCTGACTGTGGTCTGGAAACACAGGGGAGATGGTTCCTCCAGGGCCAAAATGGTTGTTCCCTTGCGTCACAGGGGTTGAGACTTCAATGATGATGAAGGGACCGGATTGCTGAAGCAGCAGAGTTTTCAATAACTGTACTGTACACTGATTGCATGTTAAACCTACGGTGTCCAGCTGAACTTCCTCCCCAGTCGCTGTCGTACATACTGCCAAAACACACAACTGCACGCACACTCTTCTTCTCTCTCTGCACCCTTCTTCGTGATCCCAGTCTGACAGCGCACAGTGCCACCGCAAGTATGCACACATACGCATTTACACACCTACTGTACACGGTGCTCCACCACTTATGAGTCACACATCTCCTGCACACAGGTCACTTCTTCTTTCTAGGAATCTGGCCAAATTTATTAGTTCTCCAAAACTCTGACAACCCAGGGTTCAGACCAGGAAGCAGGGTCGTAGTTTATCTCTTCTCTCTGCAGCTTCTGTACTGCTACCCAGCCATTACCCTATTAAGACAGTGTCTCTCCCACGGTCAAAATTGAATAGGTTAAAAAATAATCTAAAAGGAGGAAATCAGGAAAATCTAATAAAAATAAACACAACTCAGACTAAAAAGAAAAATAAAACAATTAAATGTGGCTTACTGAACATAAGATCTCTCTCTTCAAAGACTTTGCTAGTTAGTGACCTGATTTGTGACAATCAGATTGATTTATTTTGCCTCACAGAAACCTGGCTGCAGCAAGAGGATTATGTTACTATAAATGAGTCAACTCCTACTAATTATTTAAATTTTCACATTCCTCGAAATACTGGGCGAGGAGGAGGAGTAGCAACCATCTTTCAGTCCGATTTATTGATTAGTCCCAGACCAATCAATAGCTACAACTCTTTTGAATATTTAATCCTTAGTTTTCCTCATCCAAATTGCAAAGCACTAAAACCCCTTCTGTTTCTTTTTTTTTACCGACCACCAGGTCCTTACTCTCAATTTTTAGATCAGTTTTCAGACCTTTTATCTGATTTAGTGTTAAATACAGATAAAGGTATTATAGTGGGGGATTTTAACATTCATGTTGACACTGAAAGTGATAGCCTAAATATAGCGTTTAATGCTATCTTAGACTCAATTAGCTTTGCTCAAAACATTAACAAACCTACCCACCTTTGTCTTCATTCTCTGGACCTTGTGCTGACATATGGCATTGAGTGTAAAGACATAACAATATTTTCTCATAACCCTGTCCTGTCTGACCATTTCTTAATAACCTTTGAGTTTAATTTAACCGAGTACTCCACACCTGATAGAAAATTTCATTGTAGTGGATCAAGAATAATCCTAGGTTTCTCTTTAGTACAGTTGCTAAACTTACACAGAGTCATAGCTCTGTTGAGCCATCCATTCCCTTAGCTCTTAGCAGTCATGACTTTATGGGATTCTTCTTAAATAAAATTGATTCTATTAAAAAGAAAATCTTTGACATACTCCTGAAGATGATTACTTCATCCTCAGCAAGTGAGACAACATTGGAAATAACTGTAGAACCTGATCTGTGTTTTGACTGTTCTGATCCTGTGGAGCTTCCTGAGTTATCAGAAATATTAGCTTCATCTAAACCTTCAACTTGTATGTTAGACCCAATCCCAACCAAATTATTTAAGGAAGTGTTCCCTCTGATTACCAGCCCCATTTTAGATATGATTAATCTATCTTTAGTAAATGGATCAGAACCACAGGCTTTTAAGGTAGCTGTAATTAAACCTTTACTTAAGAAACCTTCGCTTGATCAAGATGACTTAATAAATTACAGACCTATATCCAATCTTCCATTCTTATCTAAAATTCTTGAGAAAATAGTTGCTAATCAAATGTGTGAACATTTACACAGCAATGACCTGTTTGAAGAGTTTCAGTCAGGTTTCAGAACTCATCATAGCACTGAAACAGCTCTGCTGAAAGTCACTAATGATATTCTTATGGCCTCAGATAATGGACTTGTATCTGTTCTGGTTCTGTTAGATCTCAGTGCTGCATTTGATCCAGTCGATCATAATATTCTCTTAGAAAGGCTGGGATATGCTGTAGGGATCAGGGGAACAGCGCTAGGCTGGTTTAAATCTTATCTGTCTGACAGATTCCAGTTTGTTCATGTAAATGATAAATCATCTTTAAACTCCAGGGTTTAAAGTTGGAGTACCACAGGGTTCAGTACTTGGGCCAATTCTCTTTACAATATATATGCTTCCAATAGGTCAAATTATCAGGCAGCATAGAATAAATTTTCACTGTTACGCTGATGATACTCAGCTTTACTTATCCATGAATCCTGATGAACCCAACCAGTTAGATAGACTACAAGCATGTCTTGAAGACATAAAAACTTGGATGACTTTAAATTTTCTGCCTCGCAATTCAGACAAGACAGAAGTTGTCGTCTTTGGACCGAAGTCTTTAAAAAAGAAACTGCTCAGATAAGGTAAGGTAAGGTAAGTTTATTTATATAGCGCTTTTCAGTAACGAGACACTCAAAGTGCTGTACATACAATTACAATATAATCACAAAGAACACAGAAAAACAAATCAAATGCTAAGAAATCTAAAACTCTATGAATCCTTCTGAGAAATCTAAAAATCTCTGGTCAATATTACAATGTTTTACTGGTAAGAGCTGGTTCTAAACCAATCTTTCTAAAGAGGTAATTATATCATTAAGTCCTCTATGTAGGGGAAAGCATCTTGTGCTAAGAAGTCTCATCATTCCACTGAATTCTAACTAGTGAAGCTGAGTCACTGATACAAAACAGCTTTAATCCACATTTTCAGGTGCTAATAATATATTGCTTTTACTGGTGCTGAAGTTGAACTAAGTAATCTAATTAAGAAAGCTGGGTCATTGGTGTAAGAGCAGCTAAAGTCCAAGTTACTAATAATGTTTGGTTTTCGCTGGTAAAATCTATGAAAAGTAATGAAATCACACATTTAGGAGGGAAAAAAATCATATTTCAGACTCTATTCTGTTAAGAATAGAGTCTGAAACAGTACAAAAAACCTCAGCAGGGGTAAGCAACACACACATAAGTAAAGATTCAGCAAGGGTACGGTGGAAACTTGAGGGTGCGAATGTAAGAATGAGTGTTTTTGCAAGAATTAGACTGTCAACACTGATAGAAGCGCCATTGTCCTTGAAAAGAGAGGTGGAAGTTTTATCACATATAAAGCCCTTAATGATCTAGCTCCATCATACATCAGAGATCTGATTGGTCCATATGTTCCTAACAGAGCACTTTGTTCTCAGACTGCAGGTTTACTGGTGGTTCCTAGAGTCTCTAGAAGTAGAATGGGAGGCAGATCCTTTAGTTATCAGGCTCCTCTCCTGTGGAACCAGCTCCCAGTTTTAGTCCGTGAGGCAGACACCCCGTCTACTTTTAAGACTAGGCTTAAAACTTTCCTTTTTGATCAAGCTTATAGTTAGTGGCTTAGTTTATCCTGAACTATCTCTGTAGTTATGCTGCTATAGGCTTAGGCTGCTGGAGGACATAATGACCACTTTCACCCTCTTCGCTACATTCTCACACTACTCTCCAATTTTGCATTATTTGCTGTTATTTCAGCTTTTAACTTTATGTTCTCTCTCTTTTCTCTTCCTAGAAGCTACACCTGGCCTGACTCTGTGTCTACCTGTGACACCTTTCTGGAGAGGGGAATCGTCCAAGCTTCTGCTGGCAACAACTTAATGCTCACCTTCTACAGATGATCCACATAGCCCTGTCTTTAATGTTTAACCCTTTCTCTCTCCTAGACATGGCTACTGACTGAGCTTCTACTGTGACTAACTCTATGTGCTCTCTTTCAGACTCTTTCTTTTCTTTGTTTTAAGTTCATATAGTAGATATTTAAATAAAAAGGTTTTTTTTTTTTAAAAAACGTTATTTAACATTATTGGCTGTAATAAAGTTTTATTTAGCTGGTCTGCGGGCAACCATGGCTCTTTGGATTGTAAAAGCTGCAGACATGAAATATAGACTAGCTGTCGTCTGCTCTATTATGACATCTGAAATAGTGAAAATGGTCAGATTTTAACTGGATTCTTTAATATTTATTAAAAAGACTGGAAAACAGTTGATTTTATGCTTTTTTTTTTTACTGTTCGCTACTTTTGATTGGGTCCATCTTGATAACCTTTAATAATTCTTCTACGGTGATAGAATCTATAGAGTTCAGTTTGTTAACCTTTGTTTGAATTTGTAAAAATACAGTTAAGATCATTTAAAGGCATTATTTTGACCTATTTTCCACCTTACAGCTGCCCTGTTAAAAACTACAGGACTGGGTCCAGGTAAAACCTGGGCAGAAACTTTCTACACCGACACATTTAGTAAAATAAAGTGTGATTTATAAACCTGTTGTGGAAACATTCGTATTTCCCAAGGACTGGAGATCGACAGTCAAGTCAGTTTTATTGAACACCATGCCTTGGGAGAGCAGATTACTGGTTTAGGTCATTCAGAGGACCCGGTTATGACGAAGGCACCAAAATGTTCGTCAACAAACCTTGATTCCGTTGGTGAAAATTCCAGAGGCAATTTTAGTTGGTTTCGTTTTCTTCCCCACCTTAGATGAGCTCCTGTTTGAAAACTACCCGGTTAGGTCAAACCTGGATAAATTTACTTCATGACCAGTTAAATAAAAGAAATAGTTTGTGAAAGGAATGTTCTATTTGTAAAAATTCCAATCTCTAGATTTAAACTTCCTGTGAAATCGCCATCTAAGGCTGCATGGAAATGTATTTTATAGGATCTGTGAGTGTTGAGTAATTCTGTCCAGATTTCAGTGGTCTGGTTTTGTAGTTCTCAAGCAGGACTCCGTCTAAAAAAAGCCTTAAAATAACTTTTTAAAGTCGTTTTTTAACAGTTGACACAGGTCACAAACATAATAATAATAATAACCAGTGTGTTTGACCGTCCTACTTGAACTGGTGATATAACCCTTCAGTGAAGCTGTAATTCAGATGTTAACTTCGATCTGTTGGTAAATGTGTTGCAGGGAAGAAATGCTCCTGAGTTATATCTGGAGTCAGTGTGTCTAACACCAACATTTAAGTTTGGTTTCTGGTGTCTTCTTGAACTCACCTAAAGTTTAACATGTAAAACAATATTAAAAAGCTTCTTTAAAATATGGATTTTAAAAGTTAAGATTCTGCTAAAAGACTGAGCTAACTGATATATATTTCCACATTGTCTGACTCTGGTACCATATGGTTCTGGTTGGCCTACATGCAGAGCGGCAGACTAATAATTGAAAAGGCCCTGAAGGCATCAAGTGGATGAACTCAGAGCTTGAAGGTTGTCATGTTTTGCTGTGTAATGTGGGAATGTTGGAGGAGTGGATGAACCTGCTCTTCAGAGCTCTGGAGAGCAGCCATGTGCTGGTCCAGAGTATCTTCTTTATGAGCTCAGTTAACAGAACATAAAAACTGTTAGAAGCTTCTCCTAGTTGAAGAGCATCTAACATGCATGTTAGTAGCCTAAAATGAAAACGTGGAGGTCGGAGGGAAACATTTTGTCATTAGAAACCAGACTGCAGACAGATCTTTGCAGACCTCAGTTTGATAGCAGCTCATCTTCGTGTTTCTGTAGAACCTCTCATTTTATTAAAGTCATGTTTATCACAGGAGGTAGCTGTGGTGGGCAGACAGGGGAGTAATCCGTCCTTTATTGTTTTAGTTTTGAAAATAATTAGGCCTAAGCAGGAAGGCTGCAAGGGCCTATTGTAATTGTAGGATTTTTTATTCTTTTTCTTTTTTCCGTTGTGTCATTGCGGGGCAATTTGGGGACTTTGCCAAGCCCCTATCTCAAACGTGAGATAGGTCGAACCGTAATGGTGCGTTCACACCAAACGCGGATTCTGCAAATTTTTCGCGTCATTTGTGTGCTTTTGCTCGCTTGACATTCCGCGTGAACTCTGCGTTGCCAAATGGCAACAAGCGGCAACGCTTCGCCACATCATCAAATAGGAGGAGCTTCCATCTGCTGCTTGCTGGTTTCAACTGAACATGGCAGACATGGATTTCACGGACCTAATTACGGTGTTTTACCTGTGGAGAGCCGAAAAACGCCGCCGACATCGACCTCCCTGGGTTCACGAGATTCTTCAGGGACGGGAACAGTTCGGAGAGTACCACCACCTACTCCAGGAGCTGCATCTGGATGATGGTTGATTTCAGCGGTACTTCCGTCTATCCAGGACCCAGTTCAAAGATCTGCTGTCCCGTGTTGGGAGACGAATCAACCTCCGGGACACCAACTACCGGCGCTGTATCCCCGCTGCTGAACGCCTGTCCATCTGTCTTCGGTGAGTAAATAAATCTCAGCTCAATAAAAAAACAGCCGATTTTTAATGTCCACATCTCCTAAATATAAGATATTTGTGCCTAAACATATGGACGAGGACCGTCAAAATACACCGGGCAAGAGCTGAAATGACAGCATAATGTAGCTTGGTAGCCATAAGTACTGATGTATTTTAGATAACGGCTGATCGGCGACCTAGAAATCATGTTGCTCCTCAGGGGGAATGCCTCGTCAGCCACGAGGACATGGGGCTGGGGACTTCTTTGTTCAGCTCCAGGCAGGTGCTGGTCAGGGGGCAGATGGAGTGCGCCAGCCCACAGAGCCTGACCGAAAGCAGAGTTGGCCAGAATGCCGCCGTCACTTGTCCGACCATACCCCCCAACATCGATGACACGGAACCAATATCCCGCGTCCACAACTGCCAGGAGGACAATTGAGAAATCCCCCTGGTAGTTAAAGAATCGGGATCCGGAGTTGGGGGTTGCAGTCATCTGGACGTGCTTGCCGTCCACAGCGCCACAGCACAGAGGGAAGTTCAAAGGGAAGTTCCACCGGTGCAGGAAATCCTGCTGAGGATGGACTGGATCAGTGTACAGTGTGTATACTGTATACACAGTGTGTATATATATATATATATATATATATATATATATATATATATATATATATATATATATATACAGTACAGACCAAAGGTTTGGACACACCTTCTCATTTAAAGAGTTTTCTTTATTTTCATGACTATGAATATTGTAGCCTCACACTGAAGGCATCAAAACTATGAATTAACACATGTGGAATTATATACTGAACAAAAAAGTGTGAAACAACTGAAAATATGTCTTATATTCTAGGTTGTTCAAAGTAGCCACCTTTTGCTTTGATTACTGTTCCGCACACTCTTGGTATTCTGTTGATGAGCTTCAAGAGGTAGTCACCTGAAATGGTTTTCACTTCACAGGTGTGCCCTGTCAAGTTTAATAAGTGGGATTTCAAGCCTTATAAATGGGGTTGGGACCATCAGTTGTGTTGTGCAGGAGGTGGATACAGTACACAGCTGATAGTCCTACTGAATAGACTGCTAGAATTTGGATTATGGCAAGAGAAAAGCAGCTAAGTAAAGAAAAACGAGTGGCCGTCATTACTTTAAGAAATGAAGGTCAGTCAGTCCGAACAGAATGTCGTCGTCAGTGGGCGTGGCCAACCACTTAGCCACGCCCCCAAACGGGAGATAGGCCGAACCGTAAGTCGTAGAGATCTGAAATTTGGCACACTGATAGAGCTCCTCACAGCAAGAAAAAAAGTATCTTGGGGGTATCCCCTAAAACACACAGGAAGTCGGCCATTTTGGGTCAAAGGCCAATTTTTGGCCGTTTATCACTTTTACTCACCTCGGACTTTAACGAACTCCTCCTAGGGATTTTGAGCTACCGGCTTCATATTTGGTCAACATGCAGATATGGCATGGGGGATTAAAACTTATCAAAATCCTGAGTTTTCGGCCATGTTTAGGGGGCGTGGCCGGGACACGAACTTGGCGTTCACGCACAAACTAGAAAAATGCAATAATTATCCCGAAGAAAAGCCAAATCATACCAAAGTTGGCATGAAGGAGGACCTTCAGGTTCCCGACGATCCTATAGGGTCATATGCTGACATCATCAAAGCCACGCCCCCTGAGAACAGGAAGTCACCTTTTTCACTTGGAAAGGTGCCTCTCTGACCCTCTTGACCCAATCAACTTGAACGTGTGTCAGAAGACAGATAATTAGTGGGTCTAACTTCGTTTGAAGCACAGTGCCTTTCCATAAAAGGGTGTGGCCGTGGCGGCGCAACGAAGTTGAACGTCACGCCATGGCCATACGTTTGGCTCTAATTTCCACATACATCATCTGATCTGCACCAAATTCAATCTGATTGATCCTAGTCCAGTCCCCAACAGAGATCTGATGACATATTTGGTGGTCGTGGCCTAATTCTTCTACAGCGCCCCCTAGAAAATAAAAATAAAAAATCAGCCCCAAGCCATGCTTTGACCGAGGAATCTGAAATTTCGTACACATGTAAGTTCTCAAGGGCTACAAAAAAGTCTCTTGGAGCGTTGTTCCAAACCCAACAGGAAGTCGGCCATTTTGGATTGAAGTTGCCATTTTGACCCTGTTTTGGGCATTTCTAGCCCACATATCTGTGCGAACTCCTCCTACAACTTTTGACTTAGAGACTTGAAAATCACTCAGTTTACTCTTAAGGGATTGGGGATCAAAAATTATCAAAAGCTTTTTGATACATGAAAGCGTGTGGGCGTGGCTAAGCCTCAAAATATGACTTCTCACCATAAAAGACGAAATTGATATAGCTCCTACAAGGAAAGTCACAGAGATCTGAAACCATCTGGGATTGATCTGCCTCTAGGTCTGAATAATTTTCACTGGTCAGATGCTGACATCATCGAAGCCCCGCCCCCTGAGAACAGGAAGTGTCATGTTTTCCTTTAGAGAGTCAATGTTTGATGTTCTTCCCCTAATCAATGTCAAACTGTCCCAAGTAACAGATAACATGATGTTCTTAGACAGTCGACAGTACTTACTGCTTTAGCTGCAGGGTGTGGCCATGATGGCGTGGTGAATTCAGTTTCACGCCACGGCCATACGTTTAAACATGCATGGCCTGATTTACTCCAAACCCAATATGGTTGATCTTTGTCTGCCCCCAAACAGCTCTATTGGATTACATTGGAATTTGGATCAACAGCGCCCCCTAGGACACTTCAAGGGCTATATCTCCCTCATACATCATCCGATCCACTTGAAATGTAGTATACATGATCATGAGTTAATCATGGACATGTTGACACAGTCAATAGATGACATCACCTCAGCCCCGCCCACTAATAAACAAATGAGTGTAGCTTCCATATGGAAGATCCAATTTACTCCAAATTTGTAATGCTTGTCGCCAGACCAAAACTCTGCATGACTGAAGATCATATGACATGTTGCTCACAGTGTCACGTACTGGCGACGTGTTAAAGTGAAGCGGTGTCATCATCGGTGGCTTGTAGGAGGCGATGCCAGGCTCCCGCGGTCGCTGCACAGGCCGCGTTGTGCTGAGGTGCGAGGGCCTTCAAGGCTGCTTGCAGATTTAATTTCTTATTTTATTTGGAGGAAACACTGATATTGCAGTCGTTCAACCTGGACTCGTTTAGTCTTCATCTACAGAGGACCAACTGGTGGGCAGCCCAGATGGGTCCGTTCTGCTCGTTGCTGGTCCGCTGGCGTATCACATGACTGTAAGGGGCGATGAGCAAAATTAATCTACTAGTTAGAGGAAACAAAATGTAGATGGAATTCAGGTGTAAATCAGGCAGGACCCGTCTGGAGGCGTTGATGGCCAAAGTAGGTCTGAATGGTTATGTTTGCTGATGATGTCAGCGCCTCGCTAACGAAGGAGAGACCGGCGTTACACCTCGGTCTGCCGCAACCTCTTGTGGGAACGTTTGGGTCATTCTATAGATTCACAGAAACCTGCTGAAATGTATTTCCTGATCATAAACAATAATAACATGTAGCGGGTTTTTTATATTAGTGTATTTCAATTGCTACAACTATTTTAATATTTAACTAATCTCTGGATTATATTTTATAATCATCTCTTTATTTGGTAGAAACTGAACCTTCAGTCACCTGTAAAAATGTTGTAGCTCACCTGTTCTAGTCTAAACACCTGTGAACGTCCCTCTGTTGCCATTCTCCTTTATTTAACACTTTTACAATTAAAAACCCAAATAATATAAATAGTGAATTTGTTTTTTAACAAAATATTTATTTTCAACTGGTAAAAAGTAGAAGAACTTTAAATTGGTGTAGAAAGGTGAGAACATCGACACGTTCTGCAGTCAGGCTTGTTGTCTTTGTTGAGGCAAAGTTCGCAGCATCAACATCCAGGAAGAAAGATGAACGAATCATTCATTTCCAGCTCTGCAGTTAGACATTAAAGTTAAATAAAAGTATCCTGTTATGCAGCTGTACATTAATCCATCCATGTTTTCTCCGCAGGATGTTTAAAGTGTGTTTAAAGTTCCTGAAGCCTTTCTTCTAAACTTGGCTAAGATTCAGACAATCAGTAGAGTTCTGGTATTTAGGTAATAAAACCATTTAAGAGCTTTTTAGTAATGTGTGCCATTTTCCTGCATTAGGATGATTCGAATACAGTTAAACCCAAAACTATTCATACCCCCGGCAGATTCATCATTTTCTTTCAACCAAGAAGTTAGTTTCTGTTGGTAAATGAGACGGACATCTCTCAAAAGATAAGAGGTTTTTATGGACATTTAATAAAAAATGCCATGATGAAAATTATTTATACCGCTCTCCACAATCAGTGGAAAAACCTATTGACAATTAAACCCTCAGTCGCTTTTTGCATGTCTTCACTAAGATTTCACTGTTTTAAATTTGATGATGAGCTCCATGTCTTGAAGGTTGGAAGGCCTCCTCGCCATCACCCTAATCTTCAGCTCCCTCCACAGACTCTCACGTCTGACTGGGTTGCACAGATGTTGATACTTCCAGTCGGAGGAAACATGTTTACTTCACACCTCCAGGGGTATGAATATTTTTGGGCTCAGGTGTAAATCTGATATGTTACATATTAATTTCCTGAATGTAAAGCCAAACCCTTCTCTGTTCCTTTCCTTTAACATTTTTCTCTTCTCTCAGTCTTTTCATGCTTGTTGCTAAATGTTGCTTTTGTTAATGAAGAGGAGAGAGCAGGAAAATTTCTGTGTCCAATTATTTCTCAGTGATTTGCATTTAAACAGGATGAGAACAGTCAGGGGACCCATTTCTCCAAAACAATGTCATTTCTATTAAAAGTTTCTTACTGGACCAATTACACACATGGAAGATTCTGTTGGATATCCCCTGACGTTTCAGCCTGCGGAGGTAGGAATATAAATAATTTCACAAGGTCCGCGTAATCCAGAAAATAAAATGAACTCGGCGCTTCCTGAGGATAACTCGCAGCAGACAAAGTCATTAGAAAAGGGCAAATTTATTTAAAGCACTTACATAGAAAAATATGATTGATTTGAGTCAACAATAATAAATAGAGCGCCTGAATGTCCCCAGGCCACGTCGTCCGTACAACTGTACAATCAATAACCAGTTTCACAATACAGCAAAAGGCACTAGCATTTACCACAATCAACAACACAAGGATGGAGGCGGCGTGGACGGAGCAGGGCTATTCATGGTGACGGTCCGGTCCATCCTCAGACATGATCCAGTGTTTGGTACTGGGACGCTTTCTCTAGCAGGGGAATCACGTCTTGTATGCATGTCTTTAACTCACATGTAGGTGAACAGTAAAGTAAAACCAGGATAGCAGATCAAGATGAAGCTCGCATAAAACATCTGGGCTTCAAAACACCAAAATATGTCTGAATTTAAACAGATTAGTTCATCAGGAGGCCAAATGATTAGATTAGATCTATGTCAGAGTGACATAATCATTTGATGGATTTAATGCAACCTTTTCTACATCTAATAAAACTAAAACATGAAGTCCATCTGAAATTAAGATGTTTTCCTGATCTGCATTAAAACCTGTTTATAAATCAGGACAAATTATCTTTCTCTTCTTGATCTCAGGCTCTGAGGGCGAAGTAGGGTCAATGTTTCCAGGGTATCTTCAGGAGATCAGCTAAAGGAACCGTTAGAAACAAGACTGGGCCAAGTGGTACCAGAAGGCGGATCATCGGGTCAGTAACTCCGGACTGTGTGTGCGTATCTGGAATTACGTTGATTCCTTACAGATTTCTTCTTTTCCATGATTAAAAGTGTCAAACATAACCTAGATAGTATCAATTAGCTGGAAACATATCCAACCCAATGTGGCCCCGTGGCCCTAAAAACTGGTTGTTCCACCAGCAGCAGCCATCAGGTGTTTGAGGTAACCGCTAACAAGTCTTTAACATCACTGTGGAGGAGTTCTGACCCACATTGTTTTAAGTCAGCCACACTGGAGCGTATTTAAACATGAAGTGTCATGGTACAGCATATCAGTTAGATCTAGGTACAGACTTTGACTAGGCCACTCCAATTAGAGGTGGAGTTGCTGGTGTGTTTTGGATAATTTTTCTGTGATGAAGTAATTGGTCTGATATTCAGGTGTTCTGCAGAATTCATGGTTCTGTTCATGGTTCTATTAATATCACAGATGGTGCTGGAGTAGTAAACCGTCCCCAGAGCATCACACTGCCACCACCAGGTTTGACTGTAGCTATAATGTTAAGTTTTACAGCTGATGTAGCAAGACCCACATCTTCCAAAAAGGTCTTGCAGATCATCAAGATTATTTTTGAAACAGCCCTTTGTGTTGTTTTGGGTCAGCAGTGGTTCTGGACTTGGAACTCCGCCATGGAGGGCATTTTTGCCCAGTCTGTTTTTTATTGTTGAATCATGACCTCTGACCTTAGCTGAGACAGTGAGACCTGCAGAGCTTTAGATGTTCAGGGCTCTACCGGGTCCTCCTGAATAGATGTGCTGTTGAGAAGGTTCTTAATGGTTCTAACCCTTTCCTGGTTGATGAAGGTCAGAAACTTTAATTTTCCTCTGTTCCTGCATTTCTTTAGATCAGGGCATGATGTGCTACTTCCTGAGGTCTGTTAGCCTACTTCATGTTGTCAGACAGGTTCCATTTAGATGAATTATTGATACTGTGGGTCATACGGTAATCAGAACTGTGATCCCATGATTCATCGCAGATAATGATTTAAAGGACCAGGTTGTAACTGAATCATTTGGGCTAAAAACACTGAATTCCCTTTAATGTGAAGAAATTTGACATGGCAGCAGGACATCAGTTAATTTCAGCTGGACTTGTAAAAATCAGCAGGATGATGGGTAGAAACGGATCAGTAGATGGCACAAATGTCCAGTGACTCAGACAGAACAGCATCAAAACAAATAAATACATTTTCCACTCCCTCTGACGTCATTCATCAGCATTGGTCCCAGTCGGTTCAGTTAAAACATCTTTTTGCTGCGGTGAAACCTGAATAATGAGATGAAAACGGGGTTTTCTGCCTTAAAAAGAACCTGTAGTGCAACTGTTAACATGCAAGACGAAGCAGGCATGACGAGCAGCACGCGTGTCGATGGAGCAGCTGGACCTCACACACACTTAAAAGCACGTCCCTGATGCGCACAGAACATATAACTAAAACTACGGATTTTCTTTTCCTTAAAGAGGTCCAAAAATATAAAAGAAAAATGTATCGTGTAAAGCCATAATCAAAACCTTTTAAATGCAAATGTTTCACTATCATTGGTTCAGATTTATGCAAAACAAATCAAAGTATTAAATATCTTTGTAAATGTCATGAAATCGATAAGGCTTAAATCATTCTCCAGTTTGACTGGCCTCACAGATGTAGTTCTCCCCGCAGTGCCGGGTCCCATTGGGTCCATGCAGACAGACAGACTGGTTCCCAGTATGTCCTCTGAAAAAAGCCCTGATTGTCAGATCAAATTAAAACCATGTTTTTATTTTTATTTTCCTGCCCTAAAGCAACGCCTGTCTGTATCCTTGTCCTTCATCCCTCCCATCACCACCTTCTTGGTGGATTCGACTGGAGAATTAATGCTCAGGGGCCCCATAAAGCTTTACTGTGTCACCAGATCCGCTCTCTGCTGCGAGGTGATTCCCAGCGTCAGTACGTGTCCGAGCCCTGAGGGTTCTGATCCCCGCTCTCTGGAGTTTAGATGTTCCTCTGGGCAGTGAGATACTTGAGAGCGGCGGCGCCGTACTTCCTGGACAGGTCCTGGTGGAACTCGTCCTTCAGGGTGTTCAGGCAGTTGCGGTAGCTGGAGCTGGAGCGGAACTTGGAGATGTCGAAGCTGGGCGCGTGGGGCATGTGGATCATGAAGGCGTTGGGGAGGACCATCAGGTCGTACTCCTGAAACAAGACAAAATGAAACAGGTTGAGGAACAAGAGGTGGTGTTTTGTAGTGCATCACAGGATGAAGAAGCCTGCAGCTGTAACAGTCCAACTCCAGAAAACACGTCTGTATATTCAGCAAAAAAAGGAAAAAGAGCAAACTAAACTGGACAACAAGAAAGAAATGAGTGGAGTCTGAAATGTTCTCTCCAGCTTTGGACCCACAGTCCAAAAACATGACTGTTAGTTTATGTTGTTGCTCTAAATTGTTCTTGTTGGCCTACACCTATGAGTGTGTTTGTCCTGGCGACCCGTCCAGGTTCAGCGAAGCCCGCTGGAGATGGGCACCAGTATGCACATCGAAGACTCAGAAACTTTGAGTAAAAACATTTTTTTTTAAATGTCTCTTTGGACGGTGAAGGAGTGACTCTTATGACTGTCTTTAAACCAGTAGCTGAAGTTGGGCAGAACTTGATGGATGTGCCTACACAGCGTTAGAGGAGAAATATAGATTAAGTCCTAAAACATGGTGATCTGTAGATAAACCATCTCTCTGCTCTGCAATCCTGGAAGGAATGTTGAAGCTAGTTTTCTGGAGGATCTGCACCAGCCTTGGTGTGGCACTGGTGCTTTAACCTTCTCCCTGCAGACGTACCTGAGCGTCCAGCTCCATGATGTGGGACACCTTGTTCCAGCCGAAGCCCACGAAGCGCTGGTCGTACTCGGGACAATCCTGTCTCACTACGACGTACGGCTCAAAATCCGACTCCCACTCCACCTTATAGGGCGTGGTTGCTGTTCGCCATTTAGCATAGTTGGTTGGAGCGTGACCCTTCGGCCACACGTGGTACCTGCAGCAGCAGCAGAAAGGAGAGGATGTTGGTTTATGAGTTCTGTTTGACTGGAATGGGTTCTGGTTCTGTGTCCTGGTACCTGAAGGTGTAGAGCGTCCCCATGTCCAGCATGGAGAGCAGCTCGGCTTTGGATTTGGGGAAGGACAAGCGGTACCGCAAAGTCTCGAAGGCTGGAACCACCAGAGCCTTCTTGGTGTGGGCCATGTCCAACTGGACTATAGACTTTCTGCAGGCAGGAGTGAAAAGATTAGGGATCTTCTACGAGGCGGGTCTTTGTTGGGATCATTTATTTTAGTGATGATGAGACAGAAATGTTTATCAGAATGACCACAGTAGAGAGCAGGAAACACAGGCGGCCATGTTTCAACTGAAGCAGTTATAGAGTCATAAAATGAGTGATTTTATCAGGAGAAATGTTTGGACTGCAAACCACAGCCTGCTGTGAGCCAGAAGGCTGCGTGCTCCAACACCAGGATGTTGATGTGAATATTTCATTCAGTCGATAGTCAGACTGCACAGGGCAGCGCCATCAGGAGGCAGGGTTGTTCAGACTAGGTGAAGTCCATCAGAACTCCCTCCTGCCCCTTTTTGCATTGACCACACCAACCATGAAGAGTTTCAGGTGCTATTCCCTCAACATGTTCTAGTACACGGAGAACCTCTGGAAAACATGATAATGTTTCTAACAACAGGCTTTATGATGCTTACTTTCTTCCAACAAACATCAGGAACACCTGACCAGTCTCCATGTTCCCACTGTGTGATGTCCGCCCCAGATGCCTCAGAGCCCAGAGAAGTGGACAGCAACATGTGGTTGACTGTAGCTGTCCAGCTTAGGCTCCACCCCTGGTCCCCGTACAGTAAACCGCCATTTTCTCACAGCTTTGCTGACAATTTTAAACATACCTCCATCCATCTTTGCTCCTCAGATGATTGACACGTAAACAAAGGCAGAGACATTCTGAACTGGTCTCACCTGAGGTAATCATAGAGACCGTACATCGGCAGGAAGTCCACATCTGTCAGGAACACGTAGGGTGTGTTGGCGTTCCTCAGGGCCACGTTCCTAACCAGGTTGACCGGGTAGAACTGACCTTCCTTGTAGACGATGTGGTAGCCGACGTTCTTGCGGTTCTTGAGGACCTCGGAGGCCTGGGCGTAGCGCAGGAACTGCTGCGCCTCGGCGTCGGACATGTAGAGCGCCAGGCTGATGGGGCCCTCCCAGTGCTTACAGATGGCCTCCAGCATCTGCAGCCTGAGGGGCGACAGGGAGGAGACCATGATGTGTTTAAACCAGTGACTGAAACAGAAAATACCACTTGGTAGACTGGTCTCCAGGGACTGATGCATCTATGCCACCTGAAGCCTTGCACCAGGAATTATCTGCAGATAACAGACTTTATTCATTCATAGTGCTTGTTAAATATAACGTTGACTGAGCCCACATAGCCTGAATTATTAAACCCAATTAACCTGAACCTGCTCATTTTTATGCCTGGCTAAAGACAACAGATGAAGACTTCAGAAACAGTCGATTTTTCTTTAAACTAGAGATGCATGAATGAGTCCCTCAGAGATCAGAATCAGACTATTTTCCCCTATTCATTAAAACTCCTTTCAGTGTTTAATCAGGTCAACAAGTTGAGGACATTTGGTTTGATGGTTCAATCTTCCCGGTTTGGGCCTGATAAGTGGATCTGTGGTTACATGTGCTGCTGTAATATGAGGAAATACCCCTCTGTATTGATCCTTTTCCACTGGCTCGTTTTAGGCGGCTCTGCTCCACTCGGGTCGGTACCTGTTGTGTTTCCACTGACGGCTGGAGTTCTGGCTTGAAGCCGATGCAGGCAGTCTGATTACGGGCAGCTGCTCTCTGCCTGCTCCCTCCTCCTGCAGACGCTGGTTCTATGAAGGAGCTTCAATAAATATCAGAACCAAACCCGCGGTTTCATGGTGATTTGTTTTGTGTGTTTTGGGGGAAATGTTTGTGCGTCTGAACAACTGATTTAAAGTGTGATCAGCTGGTTTAGGCTGTTTAGTAAATAGTTAAATTATATTTGGGTTTGACTCACTCTGGCCATTGTGGTCCTTAATATTATTGTAGTCTCCTCCCCGCGCTACTCCTTTCTCCTCCTCCCACGCTCAACCAGTGAACAGCAGTCTGTTCACGTCACATGTAGACCCGACTCAACCCCAGTTGGACCACTCAGGAGCAGGGACCAAAAAACTAGGTACTGGTATGGAAAAAACCAGTAATGGAAACGCTCGCAAAGCGAGCCGCGTGGAGCGGAGCTGGGCTGAATCGAGCCAGTGGAAAAAGGGAAAATACTGAAATGACATGAAGGCTCTGTCCCACAATACACCCTACGCCCCTCTATGAAGTGTTTACTTTGTATAAGTGCATGTAAGGGTTGAAGTGCGCAGGTTACAAGCTGCAAAATTGGAGAATTGGGACAGTAGAGGTCATCGACTTGCACCTCTGCGACATCAAAAAGGGTGGGAACCAGCGCTGTTTTCAGTCTTGTTGCTAAAAAAACTATTTTAAAACTGCAACAAGTAATTGTTTTGAGGAGAAGAAAGTGCAGGAAGCGAAGGAGGTTTATACACCAGACTCTCACCGCGTCAGGGTTTGTTTGAAAGGTAACTTCAGTGTTATGATCTACTGACTGCCCAGACTCACTCTGAACCCACTGGTTTCTTACAATGTTGAGTCTGGAAAACCAGTAGAAAAAATATATTTGTCGGCTTGCTGTCTAAAGTTAACGCAGTTCTTATTATTCTGATTTGATGGTTGATTACGTTGACGGTTGTGATTGGTTTTTGCTCAGAACGTCGAAATGAAGGCGCAGGATTCACTCTGACAACCTAATGACTCAAATCTCAGTTTCCAGCTGATTATGTCCACATTTAATCATTTCACTGCAGTACCGGTCCATGGAGAGCTGAGCCACCAGTGTGACGTCTGTGTCGTCCTCAGTGGGCGTATACTCGTACTGCAGGAAGTACAGGTGCACGCGGTGCACCGTCAGCCGCTCCCGCCGGAAGTCATAGCACTGATCGTCTTCGTCCAGCTCCTCCAGTGCCGCCTGCAGCTGAGGAGAGGAACCACATGTTCAAATTCCCTTTTTTATGTGAAACAAACAAGCTGATATGTGCTTTATTTCTCTGTGTGTGTGTGTGTGTGTGTGTTACCCGGACGCTCTCCGGACTGGCCTGGCTCGGGCAGCCAAACAGCTCCCTTCGCAGCAGGTTCCCGTCGTACTCCAGGAAGGTCAGGTAGAGGTTCCTGAAGAACTCCACATGTTTGTTCTTCACTCTGAGCTTCTTTGGAGAGTTCCAGTGGATCACCTGGAGGCACAACAAGCAAGCTGGGTTAAACTCAGCATAGAACAAAAATGTTGCACATATTCACCTTAAGTAAGTAACAAGGAGCATCCAAGAATTTCCAACCATAGTTTCTTTTGCAAAATTAAGGTTTATCTGCAGAATACCTCCTCATATCTACTATTGTCATCTGGTCTAATATTGGACTGAATTTAGTCGAAAAGTGAAAGTAATCACACAGATTTAAACATCAACATGTGGCTGTTTACAGTCTAGCTGTGGTCTAGTTCAAGTCTGGCATGAAAAATAAAATATGTAAAGTTTTAATGTCCTATCGGTCTCAGATTTACATCCATCCATTCCTCCATCTGGTTTTTCCAGCTTCAAGTCTGTCCTCCTGAGAAATATATAACTTCTGATGTTTACACTGCAAAAATGGGCCAAATATATGTATTATTTTTTTTATGTGTATCGCATTAATCCCCACATTAAAAGCAAATGGAAAACTGTCTTGATCAGCGACATCATTACATGATTTAGTTTGTTGTTAATCTTATTGATCTGACCTGCTAGTAGTCAGAGCTAAATTAGGGCAACATTTAAACTGTTGGGTCGGAGCAGCAGAGCTGGACCATCTGCCTCAGGACGCTAAAAACAGGATTTCTGACGCTCTCAAACTTAACCAGATGTTTCTACATCAGTCAGGCTTTAAAGATGGAACCTGGGATCAACCCTAACCGGAGGAGGGACGGAAGGAGCGTCTGGCGATCAGCTGCCGTACCTTGAGGTCAGACACCTCGGTGTAGCACTGCTCTGAGCGAGTGTGATCCGACAGCTGGACATTCCAGAAGCAGGGCAGCTGGTGGACCAGGACCGGGTTCTGCTTTATGAAGGCGTTGAAGATGTCCTGCACACAGAAGAGACGCAGAGCTTCAGCCACATGTTCCTGCTGTCAGAGCAGCTGTCTGGCTCAGTGCCATCGTAGCATTAAGGTCTTTAGAGATGAATCACAGGAGCTTGTGGTGTCCTGTCAATCAAATATGCTGGAAGCATCTCAGTTTAGAGACAGTGACAGTCTAATAAAAACATTTCAGAGGAACCGGTCCATCAGATCTTTATAAGATGTGCCAGGAAAGGCAGGTCGTAGCTACCAGTTAGAAGATCAGGTGTGACCAGTAAGATTCTGACAGAGGTGCCTAACCTGGTCAGCAAGCGACGTACTGAGCATGCTCATAAGCTCCCTCTCTGCCGTCAGGCGCCACATCTGCTCCCAGCTGATTCTTCGCAGTCGTTCCAGGTAAAGGAGGATGACACCTGCAGTAGAGAAGAAGATGAAACCTGGAAGACTCCTCACTGGAGTCAATCATCCTGATGTTGCTGAATCAACATCATCCTGCGCAGTTTGCAACCAAACGTCAGCGTCTTACCAGTGTTGAAGCCTCTTCCCAGCGCAGGCCAGGGTTTGTGGTTCTTCCACAGGTTTCCCAGGTACCAGTCGCTCTGGTTCTCCACCAGACCAATCACCTGCTTATCTGAAAACAGCAAAAATACCAGAAAAACTTCAGTTGACACGACGAAATGCCATCTGGTTGAGTTTGTCACATTTCTTGAACTGGAGAGAATGGTTTCAGGATCAGACACACCCTCCATTTCTGCTACCTGTATGACCCCTTCTCTTTTCCAATGGTTATAATCAGTCAGAGAGAGAGAGAGGTATCCCAATCCTTGTGGTTTTTAGTATAACAATGACCATCAGTGGGCTCTAGATGGACAAACTGTCTACTTTTAAGGCTAGGCTTAAAACTTTCCTTTTTGATAAAGCTTATAGTTAGAGTGGCTTAGGTTATCCTGAGCTATCTCTGTAGTTATGCTGCTATAGGCTTACGCTGCTGGAGGACATAACAACCACTTTCACCCTCTCTGCTACATTCTCCTACTACTCTCCAATTTTACATTATTTGCTGTTATTTCATCTTTTAACTTTATGTTCTCTTTCTTTTCTCTTCCTAGAAGCTACACCTGGCCTGGCTCTGTGTCTACCTGTGACACCTTTCTGGAGGGAGGAATCGTCCGAGCTTCTGCTGGCAACAACTTAATGCTCACCTTCTACAGATGATCCACATAGCCCTGTCTTTCAGTGTTTAACACTTTCTCTCTCCTAGACATGGCTACTGACTGAGCTTCTACTGTAACTAACTCTATGTGCTCTCTTTCAGACTCTAACCTTGAAAACTGGATCAGAGTTTATCTGTTCTTTCTTTCTAGATGAAACGACTAAAGGAGCTACATCCATTAACATTTACTTTTCCTTCCCATAGAAAGGACTCCTGGATCAGTGCTTCTCTGGATGCAATCTGCTGGGTTTCCTTAGATAGAAAAACTTTTTATCCAATTTGAATAAATAACTGAATCTGACTGAACTGTTCAATGATTAGGATTAATTAGAATGTATGAACCTGACTGTTGTGAAGAACCTTGAGACGACATGTGTTGTGAATTGGTGCTATATAAATAAACTGAATTGAATTTATACATGTTCTATCTCATTTCAGTTATAATATAAATTGTGATCTGGTTTGTACCGGGTTCTAAAATCATTTGACGCTAAGCTCAAGTGTACAAAAACTAAACAGATGAAAAACTAAGTACACCTTTGATACTTGCAAAAATTTGTGTGCAGCATGGTAAAAAACCACAGCAATGACCTTAGAGACGAACGTGTTGCCCATCGATATGCCTTGCCTAGAGCAGGTTGTGTAGAGAAGCTGAACACATCCTGGATGTTTGCATGAACCAGATCTAAGATGTTATTTTCTGAGGTGGAGCAGTTCTATAGGACGTCAGAGTAACAACTTTGCTGCACAGCCATCTGAGGATTATAGACCATAATTCTGTAAAGAGAAAGTCGACAGAGTTTTCCAGAACGCTGCCAATATTGTCAGGAAGTGACTTCTCCGAGACATGAGGAAAAAACCCTTCAGCTCCATCTTAACAGGCCTCAGTTAGGATATTCAAGGTTAAAGATCTGAAGGGTTTCAGGAGAAAGTCTCTAACTAAGAGACCTAATTGTAGATGTTTGGCCACATAATGCACAGCAGCATGTTTGGAGAAAACCAAACACGGCATGTCTGACAGCCGAAGCTTGGTCCAAACTGGGTCATCAACAGGACAAGGATCCAAACACAGCAGCTGATCTAAAGCAGAATGGCTGAAAATAAACAGCAATGTGTTGCAATGGCCTAGTCAAAGTCCAGACCTTAACCGGATTGAAGTGCTTTGGTGGGACCTTTAGAAAATCTGACCAAAGAGAGGCTGAGAAAAGAAGCAGGAAGCTAGTGCTGCTGAAGGAGGTTCTACAAACAGCTGGGTTATTATTAGCTTGGATAACTTGATGCATGAACTGATTTTCACACCACATTTCACAACAGCAGTTAAAAGGAGACATGTTCTCACCAGTGAACTTTTTGAAGATGCCCCACAGCTCGGCGATGTCGGTGGCGAAGGTGATGTCCGTGTCCAGGACGATGACCTTTGCCAGGTCGGACGGTAATGCTTTGGTTAGCGTCAGCTTCATCAAGCCGTAAATACCTGAGTAATGCTTGTTGGGTATCCAGGACACCTCGGACTGAAACACAGATCATAAAAAGTTTCACTGCTCCGAGTTCTTCACACAAAGACCCTTTCAGCTTTTTTCTGGCAAAGACTAAACATTTTCTTTCCTGGTCTGAATCTGCAAACAGTGTCCTTTAATTAATTCTCAGTTCAGAGTAATTGGATCTGCATAAGTGCATCTTCTGCAAACGTAATCGGCTTACACCGGCGGCTGTTTTTCTCCACTTTAATGCCCGTTAAGGGAAAGTGAGGAGCGGCTGCAGGTCGAAGCGTCCGACGGCACAAAGGGCTGATTGTTTGGCACAAAGACGGCGCAGGAGGAGAACGTGACTGCGTGAAGCAGGTTGGAGAAACAAACACTGATTCATGCCTGATCCGCTTCATTCCACTCAGATTCACATTCAACAACTTGAAGCCAAACTAAATCATTTGCTGTTTGAGGGTTTTTGCTGCTTGAAGTGTCTCTTGACTCAATTAGCTTCTCATTGTGGAGAATTAAAAATTATCCAGACTCAGATGTTTGGTCTCATCTGCTTGGTGCTTTAAACATGATCAGAGACACAAAGAAGCATCAGAAAACGTGAAGCAGCAGAGATTTTTATCTTCTGTACAAACGCTGAACAGAAGCCAGTTAGATAAAGACACACGGTCGTCATCGGGCAAAATTTCACATTTATTTTAATGAGTTATTTTAACCATCTTTAAACAAACTACTGCAATGATTTTTAACAACAGAAACTGGGTGCTCCATCTGGGATTTATGGTGGATTTTTTCACACAGGACAAACATTATTTCACCTTAATATTTGGTCAAATGCTTCCTGTGGCTTCTGGTGTCATTCTGGCTACACATTTAAGTTCTGCTGAAGGCAGGATTGGTAGAGTCCTGGACACCTCCAAACATTCCTCATCATTGTGTCCAAACTGCTCAGTCTGAAGGAGTCCATGTGGGAAGCAGCAGGTTTCCGTCCTGGTTGAAGGTTATGATGTTGGAGCAGGAGGTTTTTTTCTCCTAGTCGCCACCCTTTTGGTCCAGGTTGAATTTAAACTAGTTTCACTGAGGGTGAGAACACCGGTGTTCCAGTAGGTTCCAGTCCAAGGCAGCTTCAGCCTTGGTCCTAATCAGTTTCCTTTTATCTGAGGAGGACAGTTCAGGTCCTCAGAAAATTGGTGACAATTTGAACTTGCTGACACAGTTTAAACTGAAATGGCTTCAGACGACTTTAGCATCTTGTGTGAAACAACCATTCCCCTTCATGGATCTTCACGGAGTCCCTGGTTCTGAGTATTCGT
The DNA here is from genome assembly GCF_021462225.1 of Girardinichthys multiradiatus. NCBI lineage: Eukaryota > Metazoa > Chordata > Actinopteri > Cyprinodontiformes > Goodeidae > Girardinichthys > Girardinichthys multiradiatus. The sequence continues at coordinate 51,110,298 of NC_061797.1, read as the reverse complement.
CCATCCAATGAAGCTGCAGAAAAACTACCAGCTGCACTCACATGACCCCTGAAAAGATCTTGAAGAACCTTCGGCTGCACTTTTCCACATTTAGTTGGATGCATGTTTTTGTTTGAACCTGCATGTAGAAATGTTGACCTTGTGTGAATGAGAGAAAATCCACCATAAAACCACACCTGTGCCCCCAGGTCCAACAGCCACTGTTTTAATCTCTGTTTTGTTAGATTACCCGATCACTGAGATGATCCGTGAATAAAGGTGGGAATCTCCATAGCAACCAGGGTTATCCTCCTGTCTTGACAATATTAGTGTTTTCACAAATATGGTCATTTATGATCTAATATCCTATAACTCTGAGCTGTGCCATATTCATATTCAGGCTAAACGTCATGTCTTCTGTAGCAAAAACTTCATCCTGAAGTTGCATCAGACAGAGAGCAGTAAAGGACGCTCCAACACCTGTAAACACAGACGTTTGTTTCGGATTTTCAGAACAGGAGGCGTGAAGCGTCTTCTCACCTTGAGTTCCTCTGCATCGTAGAAGCTGACGTGTACAGATGGGACCATCCAGGACTGGAACAGGGAGCTCAGGATCCGACTGGCCACGGTGTCCGTGATGAAATGAAAGTGGAGAGGGTTCCTCCTGAAACCCGACAGGAGAAAACATGGAGAATCAGATTAACCTGAGATAAAGTTCACTCCCTTGTTAGCATCAGGATGCTAACAAGTGTTTTCCATTGAATTATAGTATGTACGCTGGAACAGTGAAGACGGCCACCAATAAATGGAGAAAATATGAGAAAACAGTGACTTTACAGAAGCTGAATGTTTCTCCAAAATGATTAAAACTGCTCAGAGATTCTGTCTTCAGGACTGAAGGAGCTGAACACATTTCTACCAAGTTGTCTACATGTGATAACAATCTGTTGTCTGTCGATGAGTAGGAGCATTTTAGTCCAAATGAAACTCCCAGGCTGTAATCTTTATAAAGCTTTGCTGTGGTCTAATGAAACCAGACTCTCCACACATCAGTCCAATGAAGCATGGTGGTGGCAGCACTGTGATCTGGGACTACTTTTCTTCCAATTGAACTGTGGAGGAGAAAACAAAGGTTTGGAATGGCCTAGTGCAAGTCCAGAACCAAATCCAAAAGCAAATCTGTTCAATTGCCTTGATGGCTGTGGACAAGAGAAGTCCACTTCATCAGGTAGATGTGGAGAACTTTCAGAAGGTCAACATGTGAGATGCTGATTGACTTGTGGTCCAACTGCCTGTTGGTGGAAGGATCTGCAGACGTCCAACCTGGTTACTGCACCTCATCTTTCAGTCCAGTTGTGCATGGTACCACCTGTTCTAGTACATGTGGTACCAGAACGTCAGTGGTGCAAACTGAACTCAAAAATCTGCTGCCGTTTTCTTTTACTTACTCAGAATTAAAAGAAAACATGTGCAGAACCATTTCTAATGTTCTCATCAGAGTTAGTTCAGGTTCTACAGGAAGAGCTCCAACAGGGTCAGAGCCAAGCGAAACGGACTCACCTGTGAAAGAGGACCGACTTGACCAGAGTGACCACGTCTCTGCTGGCGTTGTGACCGGCACAAACACACGCTACATGGATCAGCTGCAGAAACACAAGACCAGGGTTTCAGGTTTCACCAAAATGCTTCCAGACGTTCCTTCAAATCACCCAGAACTTTACGTCTTTGGAGGTTTAACTTCTATCTTTAGCCTTCTGCAGTCAGTTCATCCAACCAGACTCTGCTTCGTTTCCATATCTCTCCCCTAGATGACAAACATCTGCCTAAGCATGGTCTCAGAGATGGGATCTCATATTGCTGAACCGGAGATGTTGAAGTAGAAACAGAACAAGAGTAATTCTAGAAGCTGAGGAGGATAGGCTGCTTTGGGAAACTTCTGACCACTGTTTCTGATAAATGATCGTTAGCCTCTTCACTACTTGATGAATCCAATGTGACGCGAGGTGTGGAGATCTCTCTACGAAGTCTGACAAGAAAACTAGCATTAAGAAATAAATCCTGGCAGATCTAGGTTTTAATTCATCTTGATTTAATCCAGACTCTCCACTCTGATAGAGAGCTACAGATTAGGGTGATGGTAAGGAGGCCTTCCTGTGTCAAAGAGTTGGGGCTCATCATCAAAAATAAAGCAGGAAACATGGAGAAAGCTGCTGATCACTTAGAAGGGCTTGATTTCTGTGTTTGACCTGGTTTTTATTCTAATCTCAAAAAAAACAGATGAATTATATATTTTTAATTAGATTCTCCTTTTAAAATGCTTTCTTATTTTTGGAGAAATGTCAGTTTTATTTTCTATCAGAAACAAACGTCTTGGTTGAAAGAAAATGATTTTCAGTCTGAATCAGATGATCTAAAGGGTGTAAATATTTTTGGGCTTAGACCCGGGGTCAGCAACCTGTGGCTCCAATACCACAAGTGGCTCTTTGGCCCCTCCACTGCAGGTTTTAGCAGTTTTTCTGTATGAATTAATGAAATATCTGCAACACAAAGGCTTTTAAAACAAATGTTTACTACCTTCTAACTACCTGCTTTATATTTTTAAGTAGGCTACCTATCTGTCTTCATTTTCTAAGGCCCCTTTTTTACTGGTTCTATTTGGTCCGGCTCCAGTCGGCTCGTTTTGCGAGGACTACATGTGACGTGACCAGGAGGAATGAGGCAATGCAGTGAAAAGTTTATAAAACTCTACAGCAACTACAATAATACCAAGTCCGTCTCCTCGTTCTGTTTCCAGTAGATCTACACAAGTTGTTCTTAAATGTCCTGATCAAGGTACCTTTACAGCAGACGAAACCTGCGTAATTTTACCTGTTTACCTTTTATTCAGTGAATTCTAAACATCCAAGACTACACCCTATTTAAGGAATCTGGTTTGGAAATTATCTTTCTGGTAAAAGGTATTCCACAAGGATGTGTTTTAGCATCCATATTATTTTAAGTTGGGACAGGGAATAAATTAATTTATATATACCAACAGAAGGATCTCATTAGATAGTAAAGGTAGAGCCATCATCTACAGCAACACCAGTGAATAATGTGGCCAGATAAAATCAGGTGTTTCCAGACCTCACACTTCTGGACGGTGGGCGAGCGGGGACAGTCCGTGTGGTTGTTCTTCTCCTCTGCCGTGTTGTCGCCATCCTCTGGCACGGTGTCCGCAGACGCGCCCCACTGCTGGTTGCCGTAGTTACCCTCGGCAAGCTGGGAGGCGGTGCCCTGCGACTGGCTGAGCTGCAGCTTGATCTGCCGGTTCTCCTCCTCAACCTCTCGGACCCGCGACTCCAGAACGGCCCGCTCCAGGACCTGTGCGGCAGGGGTGTCGGGCAAACAGGGCGCCAAGAGGAGGGAGCGACCGTCTGAGGAGGGAAACAGGAGGAGGTAAGAGGAGCTTTAACCGTGTCGTAAACGACAGGTTGGGTAGAATAGATTGACAAGGAAATAAAAACAGCTTTCTGTCTTTACTCTGAGGGTGTACATACTTTTGATAGAATCTAAAAAGTGAACCGTTCCATCTTGGAGCTGGGGTGAGTTTTATTTTTCCTAAGGGATGGTCTTCTGAACCATAGTTGACAGAAAACAGTTTTTTTCACCAACATGGTGGAAAATCTGAAACTGGAGCAATGTTGAGGAAAAATCTGTCTGCATTGAATTTTCCTCAGAGATAAAATGCTAAATCTCAACATTGTCACATTTTAAGGCGAAGCATCAGCAGCAAACGTAGTCGGCCTCTTGTTCCTCAGACTTCCTGACAACCGAGGAGAGTCTGTGAAGCTGAACTTTGGGCTTCCAATCATCACGTTCCCTTCAGAGCTGCCATTGCATGCCGCGGTCCTCGATTTCTCATCTATGACACAAACATGCTGGGAATTTATCAGCAAAACATTCTCCTAAGTCTCACACTTCACAATTGGCTCTTCACACTTCCTCCTCCATCTTTCTCTCCCAGGAGGCTTGTTCCTGTGTAAAATGTCTGTGGATCTTTAATAAAGAAACTTCCTCCAAAGCTAAACGAACGTCAAGGTTAGTTATTTTCCATTAAAACAGTTGGAGACTAAAGATCAGCCTTTTAGCTTTGATTCAGATGTTATCTGGAGCTGCATCAAAACCTGGAAACTGATCCGTTTGTAATAAACAACAAAACGAAAGCACCCGCCTTCATAAAAGCAAAGCAGTTTTGCACTTTGATATGAAATTATTAGATCACAATAATAATTGTAGTAATAGTGATAACTTGTGTTAACAAGAATTGTCTTTATAGGCTCAGTGAGATGTTTACATCGGGCAGAACCAAAGAGAACATCTAAAGGTGTTCCACAAAGATGAGTTCTTAGTCCGTCTTCTACCTTTAATGACTTGGAACAGGGACCAATCAGTACCGCCTGTAGCAGTGAATCCCAGTAAAACCAGTATAAATCCACAGCTAATCTGTTCCATCATCACAGTGTCAACGTGTGCAATATCCAAATCACCAAAGACGGTCTTGATGCATATTTTGCTGGGTGGACTTTTATCGTCCTCCATGACCAAACCTGCTGCTTATTTTGGTGGCTGTGATGCTAGAGGGTGGTGAAGACAGAGGAGTCAGGAAAACGTGTGTTCATTTAACCAACGGCTCGTTAGCAGCCCTCTGCAGAGCTGAATTCAGCCTTCTGGTTCCGGTGTTGGAGCAGCGATGCATCTGAAAGCTTCAGGATGGTAGCTCTGAAGGACTGGACTTGGGCACCCTTGGTCTACATGTAGATCTGAATTTACATTTTTGTCTTCATATTGAGCAGAAAGTATTTGCTGTGGAGGAGATTTGATGAAGATGTGTGAAGGAAAATGCTGAGAACATTGAGCTAATCTCAAGGCTTTCTAAAAAGTTTTCAAATTTCATCCCGAGGTTGTTTTCTAGGGTAAAGCCTTTTAATCTCATTGGGTTCTGGTTCCTTCAGCCTAGATTGAAATGGATTTTGTGAAACAGCAAAGCTGAAGACAACAGACTGTTTCTTCAGTCTGTAACCAACTGCAGAAAAAAACCCAGTTTGCCTCCTTGTCTCTAAATTTTAACAGCTGAATGTAGACATGGAGAATAATCAGGTCATTTGTGACCTTTCACCTTTAGACAAAAAAAAAACATAACCAGAATCAGGAAAACTCTGCTGGAGGAGATCTGGGCACAGACTCCATGTCTTTTTGGAACCAGATCTGATTCAATTTGGCTATTTTTCTGCCAAAAAGGCAGAAATGCAAATTGTGCTTCGTAGCCTGAATATTCGTAGCCGACTGAAGCACTCGCTGCACTTCATAAATGCTAATATGTGTGCAGCATCTGCCAATGATTGTGTCCTCTCCTGTTTGTCCAGTTTGCTTATTGCAGCTCAGTGAATCAGATATATTGCTCTGCATGGAGCTGACTCATCTTAACGTTTTCTCTGGCATTTAAAATGTAATTGTGATAACCGACGGCAGCAACCAGGACGATGTTTCAATCATGGTGTTTCAGGTAATAGTCACATCCAGGTAAAACGGAGCAGCAGTCTGTTGGAGCTCTGCTCTCCGTTCAGCTGAAGCATAATGATGAAAATGTTAAAAGCAGAGTGACTGCAGCAGAAAACTAAAAATAAAAAGCTCCTGTTTTCTGGTGATTTTTGTTTTATTTGCCTGCAGCTTGTAATAAATCCCTGACTCCCACAAACACACGGTGTGCTTCCAAAGCTCGTTTTTATTGTTCTGTGCTGCAGAAACACAAACACAGAACCGTCCTTCGGTCCAAAAACACTCAAAAGAACAACAGATAGGAATTCATGAGAAGCTGAAAATATTTCCAGTGAGATTCTCTTTAAACAAGTTTCCCACACATGTCCTAATTCTAACACTTTTCCCAACTGACATTGTAGGGAGTTCCCGCTTTTAACCAAATATCAAAGTAAACATTTAAACATTCATTATGAATTTATGTCAGATTTTACTACAGCACTTGGTTGTGGTGGATGGATGGAAATAAACAAACTTTGTGAACACCAACATTTGTCCAGAACTGGAAAATACTTGAATTGGTTATGTTCCTAACAGGGCACTTTGTTCTCAGACTGCAGGTTTACTGGTGGTTCCTAGAGTCTCTAGAAGTAGAATGGGAGGCAGATCCTTTAGTTATCAGGCTCCTCTCGTGTGGAACCAGCTCCCAGTTTTAGTCCGTGAGGCAGACACCCTGTCTACTTTTAAGGCTAGGCTTAAAACTTTCCTTTTTGATAAAGCTTATAGTTAGAGTGGCTTAGTTTATCCTGAGCTATCTCTGTAGTTATGCTGCTATAGGCTTAGGCTGCTGGAGGACATAATGACCACTTTCACCCTCTCTGCTACATTCTCCTACTACTCTCCAATTTTGCATTATTTGCTGTTATTTCATCTTTTAACTTTGTTCTCTTTCTTTTCTCTTCCTAGAAGCTACACCTGGCCTGGCTCTGTGTCTACCTGTGACACCTTTCTGGAGGGAGGAATCGTCCGAGCTTCTGCTGGCAACAACTTAATGCTCACCTTCTACCGATGATCCACATGGCCCTGTCTTTTAGTGTTTAACCCTTTCTCTCTCCTAGACATGGCTACTGACTGAGCTTCTACAGTAACTAACTCTATGTGCTCTCTTTCAGACTCTAACCTTAAAACCCCCAGTGGGTCGTGGCAGATGGCCGCTCACACTGAGCCTGGTTCTGGTTCTGCTGGAGGTTTCTTCCTGTTAAAAGGGAGTTTTTCCTCTCCACTGTCGCTACATGCATGCTCAGTATGAGGGATTGCTTCAAAGTCAACACCAGTGACTGTCCACTGTCTCTACATGCTCATCCAGGAGGAGTGAATGCTGCAAGTCACTGACTGGATGCAATCTGCTGGGTTTCCTTAGATAGAAAAACTTTTTATCCAATTTGAATAAATAACTGAATCTGACTGAACTGTTCAATGGTTACGATTAATTGGAATGTATGAACCTGACTGGGAATCTGGATGATTAGACTACCGTTTTTTTTGTAAAGTGCCTTTGAGACGTGTTGTGAATCGTCACTATTTGCTGGTATCAGGATCATGTTCTCGTTCCATTCCTCATCATCTTCTTCCTTCACTTCTTCCACATACCAATTTCCTAAACAGGCTGTCCTCTATTTTTCCTCCTCTTTTTTCTGTCTCCTTGACTCGTTCTCTCCTCTCACAGATCTCTGCTTTCTTCCTCTCAGCCTCGTTTCACCTGATTCCTTTCAGCAGCAGCAGCATGATGGGAACGTTCACACCCTGGTGTGAAGGAGGAGGAACACATTCTCATTTCAGTCTATTTTCTACCCAGCACAGAGGAAAGCAGGTGGAATATCTCAAATTTTTAAAGTATTTTACTGGTTTGTTGTACTGCTGTAAACATCAATCCTGTTACTGTAAAACAGTTGAATGTGTTATAAACTCATGGAAGAAAACATCTTTAATTCTATTAAATCTAACCTGATGTTGAGACATCCTTGATGCTACCAGGGGATTTAAGAGGACAGTTAGCAGCCAGGTGCTGTTGAACAGATGCATTAATGAGCTGATCATCATCAGTGTGAGCGTCTCTATAAGAGCTGCTGCTGCCCATCAATCTGGGAAGGATTATAAAGCTGTTGTAGTGGGACGTGTTATTCACAGGTGGAAATCATTTCAGACAACCAGTAAGTGGACGTCCCAGCAAACCCAACCCAAAAACAAACCGTCCAATGCTCAGAGAAACCCAGAAGCTCCATGTGAGACTCTACAGGTCCCTGTTAGCACGGCAGCGAGGCGGAGATGTTTGGCCTTAATGCTCAGCACCAACCAAACCCACTAATACCCACTGTCAAGCATGGTGGTGGAGGGATGATGGCTGGGGCTTGTTCTACAGCCTAGGCACCATATACAGAATGTTCTGGTTACCAGAACATTCTGGAAGCCTGGACCAAACCGGGTCACACAGATGAAGAGATGGGGGGGTGAACCTAAATTCTAGTGAGATCAGTGTGAGATGATGGGGTGTACTTACTTTTTCACACACCTGGTGAAGACCAGAGCATTTGTGTTAAACTCTGTATAAATTTGTTCCATTATATTTGTTAGAAATCAAGTTATTTCCAGAGGAATTTTAAAGTTCTTCATTCAACTGAACATTTCATAAACCAGGCAATAAATCAAGGAGAACATCCTCAGATGAACACCTCAGAACCTCCAGATGGAGAACAAGCTGAAGCTGCTGCATTAACCGTCTGTGGGTTTTTAGGGCTTCCAGTCAACACGCTGGCAGTTGTGTTGTGGACAGAAGTGCTGACTTATTATGGCTCTGCTGGACATCAAGATGAAAAATGGAGCCAAACAGAAAATTCTCCATGTGTTTAAAATCTGAGATTAATTAGAACTGTGCTGAGCTGCATAAAAACAGGATGAGTTCTTCCAAGTATCCGACCCAAAGCCCAGACCCATAATGTAAACACTGGGAATGTTGTGGATTGTTAGATCGTACAGAATAACCAGAACTGTTTCCAGCTGCATCAGACTCACTCTCCAGGTTTCCTGCCAGCAGGTAGAGCCAGGTGAGCAGGACGACGGCGGTCAGAGACGCCACCAGCAGCTTGAGGCGCCCGCGGCACAGCAGGTGCATGATGGGCAGTGACGGCTCTGAGAGTCCGGTACGGGACGGAGGGGAGGGGGCTCAGGTGGGGCTCAGTCCTTCTTCAGCACCCTGCAGCATCCTTTCATCTGAGGAAACAGAGTCAAAATGGTTCAGAACACAGCAAGCTGGCCCAGGTTCTGGGAGTGTACAGATGTGTATAATGTGTACGGTACATCTGGCACCTGCTGGTTTCCTCTCTTTCTAAACTCTGAATTAAAAATGAGACATTTTCAGAACCAGAACGTCTTTAAAGCAGCAAAACAAAGACTTGAAGAAGCATCGTGCAAAACAAACCCACTTCACAACAAGTTTATGGTGATTCTTGCAAACAAATCTACAAAAAAGAAAATGTTATAGATGGAGGATCAGAAGAAGTAAGAGAGTTTATTTAAAACCTCTGAAGTCACACACCAGACTGTGTGGAGGAGGAGATTCTGAGGAGAGTCCAGCACCATAGATACTGAAGGCTCTGGAGGCCACGCCGAGGACAAGTATCCAGGGATCGGACTTCTCAGCCTTCCCAGGAACGTCTGCTCCAGGCTGCAGGGAAGGAGGCTCCTCCAGAAGGAACAGTGTTGCCTTCATCCTGGGGTGGAACAGTATACCAGATCTTGCTGAGCGGGTCGAGTGAGTTTGTCCAGTTCAGACGTGTTTAGTGGACCCAGAGACGATGTCCCAGAGGGGGTTTTATGTGGGCTGGGATTGGGTTAAGGGGCTACCCGGTCCCTCTGTATCCAAAGCCAGAACTGTTTACATCCTCAGCAGATGCTGGTCTCCTCCAGACCTGCTCCTTGTCTCAACCAACGTCTGTCGGGTTGTTTGGTCCAGAAGGTTTCAAATAACCAAACATTAGCACAAGTTCTGTATACTCCAGAACTCGGTTAATCAGAGCATTTGATGGAGGACTCAACTAGTGGGCGTCATGATGGATGACCAGGTGACCTTTAAAGGTCATGTTGCCTCTGTCGCTCATTGTACTGCTTCGCATTGTTAAACATGACAAAGATCAGGCCGTAGCTGACCCAACACACCACCCAGCCCCTGCTGAAGTCTTCATCTCCTGCCTCCACTACTGCAACGTCCTCCTAACTGGTCTCCCAGCCTGTAAACATCTGAGCCAGATGGTCCGGAACGGGGGACCCCTCTGTTCATTGAGCTCCACTGGCTACTGTCAGCGGCCCGCATCAAGTCCAAGTCCCTGATGTTAGCCTACAAAGAGCTTCATGGAACGGCTCGACCTACCAGAACGCTCTCCCAGAGGCTCTGGTCACAACTAGGTTTCTCTGGTCGGCTAGCAGGTTCTACACCACCATCAGGACAATCCAGACTCTTCATGTGTTGTTCCATGAACCTCCTGAAGATCCAGATCTTCAGAGAGCATCTCCTCGATGCCTGTGCTGTATTTCTACACCAGTGGTCGTCTTTCTTCCTTGTTAGTTTTCATATTAACAGTCATTTGACTTTGGACCGAAGCGTCTGTCAGATGCAGAAACATAAGTTTAATATTAAACTACATTAGTTAAATAATAAAAGCTTCAGCCTCACATTAAACTTTATATACAAACATCTCCATCAGGACCAGAACACAGAGTCTGGGGCGCCGCTGTAGATCCGACCCAGAGTTCTAGGTTAATATAGACTGAAGTCAGGTGGCAAAGGTCGCAGAGCACCACACAGTTGGATCAAGCAAAAGGAAGCAGAAACATGGCATCAACAACAGTCGTTATTGTAACATGTAAACACGGAGAACCCTAAAAGCAGAAAATCCAGATAAGCTGCAGTTAAATTCTCCTCCTGTCACTCCGTCACTGTGCCTCATTAATCCCTCTTTAATTAGACAGAGGGCCGCGGGAAAGCCGAGCGGAGACGGGTGGCAGGAAGCTTCCGAGTGGGATTTTACAGCAGAACCGGAGGAAAATTGGAGCCGAGTAAACAAGTCTCATTTGTCTTTCTGATGGATTCTTGGGTCAGTACTGAGCTGGTCCCAAACTCTGACAAAGTCCAGATTATTGTTGGACTAAACTCAGTAGCAGTGAAGTTCCATGACGGTTCTACTTTCCCACATTCACTAGGTTATTTTTGATAAAACATGTTGGAATGAAGGTTTAATAAAATGTTCACGAGTTAAAGTGAAGGAATATTGAGCCCGACTCAGGAAAATATTCAGAACTGGGGGAAAAATGCAGAAAATCATTAAAAAGTGTCAGAACCTGAATAAAGACTAGATTAGATCTACACATCTAAAGCTAAGATAGAAAGTCACGATACGGTGGCCTTTATCCTTACTGGGCCTGCTGATAAAGATGTGTAGAAAACCCTGAAAATAAAATCTGATTCTATTGCAGCAGCGACATAACACTAAAAAACATGAGAAAAATCCAACCTTTCATTTTTAATGTATTCTGGGTGGGGTGAATCGATTGTTTAGAAATAATTTGCAGAATCAAGTACAGCACATATTCTCCTCTCCAACAGTTCCTATAAAATAAATTAAAAGGTGCAACCAGCTGCATTTTATTCCCCCACAAACAGAAATTATCAGGAAGATTTTGTCAAAAACATTTTTAACTGCATTTTGTGATTCTCTGGGCCTGTTTGTATTCCTAAGGCCCAGGGAACCTCGTTGGAGTGCTCTGCCAGTAAACGGATCTTAATCGGGTCTTTCAGAATAAGACTCAGCTTTTCAGAAGTTTGTTCAAAAACAAGGAATTTGACTTCAGTCTCCAGCGCTCAAATCGTACAGCCATTAAATATAAATACATGACCTTTAGAGGAAATAAAAATAAGCATAAAGGAGCAGAATGTACAGCTAATCTTTTATTGTTTTGTATAAAAACAAAAATGAAAGGCAGGTTATGGAAGTCCCAGTTTAGTTTCCCAGCAGAGAAGCTGACTACTCAGACTGTGAGGTGTTCATGGTGTTCATCATAGAGACGCCTGGGGGGAGAAACGGTCTCTGTGGTAGCTGGTCTCTGCAAACAGTGCTCTGTAGCGCCACCGTAAGGTAAAAGCCTAAACAGTTTGTGTGCAGGGTGTGTGGGGTCTGCAGAGATGTTAGCTGTCCTTTTCCTGACCCTTGACCTGTATAAGTCCTGGATGGAGGGAAGGTCAGTCCTGATTATTCTCTCTGCCGACCTGATTGTTGGTTACAGTCTGGACCTGTCCTGTTTGGTGGATGATCCAAACCACACTGAGATGGATGAAGACAGGACAGACTGAATGATGGCAGTGTAGAAGATGACCAGCAGCTCCTGTGGAAGGTTGAACTTCTTGAGTTGCTGCAGGAAGTTCAGTCTGTACTGGACCTTCTTCTGAAAATTGTCTATGTGTGAAGACCATCTCAGGTCCAGAGAAAGGTTGGTTCCTAGGAACCAGATGTGGTCCACAGCAGACACAATGTTGAGCCCTTATTTACAAAGATCCTCAGAGTCTCTCAGAGAGCTCCTACCTTAGCCTAAAAGTTCCTGCCAAGGGTAGACAGCAAAGACTGAAGGCCATCTTTTGAGAGCTATGATTTGTTGTTGCAAATAAACCAAAAAACAAACCAACTGCACTCCCAGTAATCAATGGGGAGAAATGAACCAATGATAGAATTTAGACTGGATTGAGAAACCATGATGATAAAACTTAGCAAAATTAAATTAATTGTCACACAGCATCAACATGTTTGAACGTATCTATTCCATGTTAATTCATTTTATGTTAATATTAAATTCTGCATTTTACTGTGATCTCCTTCTTGTTTAATGAGGTTTAGTTTGGTAAAATGACCAAAACAAAACGGAGAAAAGTTGGAGAAAAGCGAAGTGAACAGAGGAGCAGAGCCTGCTGGTGGAGAAGAGAGGAGTGTTGTGTATATAGTGCTCAGATTATTGGACTGTTTTCTACAGTTTCTGCTTATATATAAAAATTCTGTACTGTATTGTTTGTAGTTTTGTTCACTTTCTATTCATGTTTATTTATTATTGTTTCTATTATTTATTGATCCTTCCTAATATTACCTTAGTAGAGGTTGACCTTTAACCTGTCCTGCTGCTGAAAATACACTGCTCAAAAAAATAAAGGGAACCCTTAAACAACACAATATAACTCCAAGTAAATCAAACTTCTGTCAAATCAAACTGTCCACTTAGGAAGCAACAATGATTAACAATCAATTTCACATGTTGTTGTTCAAATGGAAAAGACAACAGGGGGAAATCTTTGGCGATTAGCAAGACACTCAATAAAGGAGTGGTTCTGCAGGTGGGGACCACAGACCACTTCTCAGTACCGATGCTTTCTGGCCGATGTTTTGGTCACTTTTGAATTTTGGTGGGTCAGTAATGGTGTGGGGTGGCATTTCTTTCCATGTGCTCGCCAGAGGTAGCCTGGCTGCCATTAGGTACCGAGATGAGGTCCTCAGACCCCTTGTGAGACCATATGCTGGTGTGGTTGGTCCTGGGTTCCTCCTAATGCAGGACAATGCTAGACCTCATGTGGCTGGAGTGTGTCAGCAGTTTCTGCAAGATGAAGACATTGAAGCTATGGACTGACCCGCCAGTTCTCCAGACCTGAATCCGATTGAGCACTTCTGGGACATCATGTCTCGCTCCATCCACCAACGTCACGTTGCACCACAGACTGTCCAGGAGTTGGTGGATGCTTTAGTCCAGGTCTGGGAGGAGATCCCTCAGGAGACCATCCACCGTCTCATCAGGAGCATGCCCAGGAGTTGTAGGGAGGTCATACAGACACGTGGAGGTCACACACAATACTGAGCCTCATTTTGACTTGTTTTAAGGACATTACATCAACGTTGGATCAGCCTCTAGTGTGTTTTTCCACTTTAATTTTGTGTGTGACTCCAAATCCAGGCCTCCATTGGTTAATAAATTTGATTTCCATTGATGATTTTTGTGTGATTTTGTTGTCAGCACATTTAACTTTGTACAGAATGAAGCATTCAATGAGAATATTTCATTCATTCAGATCTAAGATGTTATTTGACTGTTCCTTTTATTTTTTTGAGTAGTGTATTTAATGTTATGATGATAAACTTAATCTTATCTCTACAGGTCCTTCTCAAAAAATTAGCATATTGTGATAAAGTTCATTATTTTCCATAATGTCATGATGAAAACGTAACATTCATATATTTTAGATTCATTGCACACTAACTGAAATATTTCAGGTCATTTATTGTCTTAATACGGATGATTTTGGCATACAGCTCATGAAAACCCAAAATTCCTATCTCACAAAAGTAGCATATCATTAAAAGGGTCTCTAAACGAGCTATGAACCTAATCATCTGAATCAACGAGTTAACTCTAAACACCTGCAAAAGATTCCTGAGGCCTTTAAAACTCCCAGCCTGGTTCATCACTCAAAACCCCAATCATGGGTAAGACTGCCGACCTGACTGCTGTCCAGAAGGCCACTATTGACACCCTCAAGCAAGAGGGTAAGACACAGAAAGACATTTCTGAACAAATAGGCTGTTCCCAGAGTGCTGTATCAAGGCACCTCAGTGGGAAGTCTGTGGGAAGGAAAAAGTGTGGCAGAAAACGCTGCACAACGAGAAGAGGTGACCGGACCCTGAGGAAGATTGTGGAGAAGGGCCGATTCCAGACCTTGGGGGACCTGCGGAAGCAGTGGACTGAGTCTGGAGTAGAAACATCCAGAGCCACCGTGCACAGGCGTGTGCAGGAAATGGGCTACAGGTGCCGCATTCCCCAGGTCAAGCCACTTTTGAACCAGAAACAGCGGCAGAAGCGCCTGACCTGGGCTACAGAGAAGCAGCACTGGACTGTTGCTCAGTGGTCCAAAGTACTTTTTTCGGATGAAAGCAAATTCTGCATGTCATTTAGAAATCAAGGTGCCAGAGTCTGGAGGAAGACTGGGGAGAAGGAAATGCCAAAATGCCAGAAGTCCAGTGTCAAGTACCCACAGTCAGTGATGGTCTGGGGTGCCGTGTCAGCTGCTGGTGTTGGTCCACTGTGTTTTATCAAGGGCAGGGTCAATGCAGCTAGCTATCAGGAGATTTTGGAGCACTTCATGCTTCCATCTGCTGAAAAGCTTTATGGAGATGAAGATTTCATTTTTCAGCACGACCTGGCACCTGCTCACAGTGCCAAAACCACTGGTAAATGGTTTACTGACCATGGTATCACTGTGCTCAATTGGCCTGCCAACTCTCCTGACCTGAACCCCATAGAGAATCTGTGGGATATTGTGAAGAGAACGTTGAGAGACTCAAGACCCAACACTTTGGATGAGCTAAAGGCCGCTATCGAAGCATCCTGGGCCTCCATAAGACCTCAGCAGTGCCACAGGCTGATTGCCTCCATGCCACGCCGCATTGAAGCAGTCATTTCTGCAAAAGGATTCCCGACCAAGTATTGAGTGCATAACTGTACATGATTATTTGAAGGTTGACGTTTTTTGTATTAAAAACACTTTTCTTTTATTGGTCGGATGAAATATGCTAATTTTGTAAGATAGGAATTTTGGGTTTTCATGAGCTGTATGCCAAAATCATCCGTATTAAGACAATAAAAGACCTGAAATATTTCAGTTAGTGTGCAATGAATCTAAAATATATGAATGTTAAATTTTCATCATGACATTATGGAAAATAATGAACTTTATCACAATATGCTAATATTTTGAGAAGGACCTGTATATTAATAATTGTATGATTGTTCTAGAAGTTTCTGTTCTCATTGACTCGACTGTTTAGGGGTTGGATCCCTGAACTATGAAGCTGGTAGCGTTTTATTCATTCACTGTTGTTCATTGGAGGAGAATATCTCTCCTTTCTCTGTGTCTTTCCTCCATCTTCTCTGCTTTAGACACTCTTAGGATCACTAAAGGTTCTCCTCACTAACATCTACTCACGTTAGGAACTCTCTGAAGGCCTCAGATGCTTCGTGAATAACTTATCTGACTGAGGAAAAACTCTTTTCTTTTCTCAGAATGACGTCACTAGGAACTACCTTTAGTCTTAGGATTCTTTGGGAATATGGGCCCTGGAGTTTCACAGACGGGTCCACTCAGATGCAGTCATTTATGTGCAGAGAGGAGTGAGGAGAGAACACACCTCTGGGGGGCGCTGGTGCTGATGCTCCCCAGCCTCAGCAGGAGGACAAAAGGTTCAGACATGAGTCAAAGTCTGCAGACAGATTCAGTTTTAATTTGTTCAGTTTTTAACCCAGCTGTAGATAAAAATAAAAAGTTATGTTAAAGGATCAAATTCCTTATTTTTTATCTAAACCACATGAATAATTAACAATAACTATGGAGGACAAAGAGGAACATGACATCCTTCAAATATCAGCTGTTATTGTGGCTCAAAGCGAGAGCAGCAAGCTCTCCAACACTCATTTAAACTTCCCATGTATGATTTATGAGTTCATTAGGGAGGCTGATGTATGCGCTGGATGCCGTCAGGAGCCGTGAAAGGTGCTGAGAAGGAGGAGAAAAAGGAGACAAATGGAGAGCAAAGATTAGGAGAAAGAGGTGAAGAGGTGACAGGAATTACTGGAAGGGGAAAATGGAGAGCAAAGGACAAAGAGTGGAGAAAGGGGAAATAAAAGGAGCGGAGAGATAAATATAGGGAACAGGAAAGGTGAAAGGAGGAGAAGCGATAAAAGTAAAAGTAAAGATTGAACGAGACGAAGGCGAAAAGATTAGAAGACAAAAAGACTAACGAAGACAGGATGAGATAAAGCAGAGGAGATAATAAAACGGAGGAAGATTTGCTCCAGCAGATTAAATGAAAAGAGAAAGTGGAGGTGAGCCTCCATAAACCCAGTCAGGACATAAAAGTGAGGGACCAAACCTCTGAAGAGGCTTTTAACAGCCAGCTTCTGTTGATTCTGCAGCCCAACGACCGGCCTCTAATTACGGCTGTAAAATCCAAACCTCGCCCGGCTTCGTGGGGAGGCAGAACCGACTGTCTGTCGTGTAAGCAGAGCTGAGAACGGCACCGCCGAGCGGCTCGTGAGGGCGGCGCAACAGATAACTCGCTCCAACGGCAGTAAATTAAAACACCCACAAACAGCAGAGAGCTCCACTCCTGCACAGCCAGAGATGGAAACGCTGGGATCGACTCCAGAACCAGAACATCGAGGTCAGTAAGACCCGCAGAAACCCAAGCCACTGACCAGGCCATTCTATAACATAAATAGGCTTTGATCTACACCACCCTGAATGTTCAGGGTGGTGTAGATCAAAGCATGATGCTGCCACCACCGTGAGGATGCTGTGGTCAGGGTGATGCGCAGTGTTGGTTTTCCAGTACAAATAGTCTTTTGCATGTAGGCCAGAATGTTCAGCTTTGGTCTCCTCTGATCAGAGAACCTTCTTCACCTGAACTGTGGATCTCTGCAGCTTCTTTAGAGTTACCATGGGCCCCCTGGTTGCTTCTCTGTCAGTTTAGGTGGACATCCACATGTCTTGGTAGGTCTGCAGTTGGTCCATCCTCTCTCCATGTTAAGATGATGGGTTGAACAGAACACTTTTAGATGTTCCAAGCTTGGGATGTTTTTTTAGAAGCTAATCTTGCTTTGAACATCTCCAGAACGTTCTTCGTAACCTGTCAGCTGTGGTCGTTCCTGAGCGAATCGGTGAGACATGATGGATGATCAACTAAAACGTCATATTTTTCAGGAGCGTGTAGGAACCCTGACGGTTTGATTCCCACTGATACATGAAGGTAAAGTATGAATCTTCTTCTAAAATCTAACTCTCTTCACCTGTGAAGTTTCTCCTCAGATTATCTCGTCGGTCCGAGCTGCAGCAGGAGAAATACAGAATGATAATGAAATTAAGACCCAAACCCGGTGTCCCAGTTCTATCAGAGGGGCTGTTTTCTTTGCACCGAGCTAATCACAGAAAGGATGGCCCTGATTAGAAGAATAATCAGCAGATGCTTCTTTTATTAGAGAAGATAAGAGAGGAGAGCAGTAATCAGCTGCTTTCAAGCTCTGCTTGACCTCCCTGACCTCAATGGAGAGGAGATACGCCTCCTGACATGTGGCTACGTGACATCCAGATTCCCAGTTGTTAACCACTTCCACACTCATCTGATACCGAGACTGAAGACATCTGTAAAAATGGCTTCAAAAGATCAAACTTCAAGCTGTTCTCAGCTCCCTCCTGTCCTCTAATCATTGATTTCATGGCCAGCAGGAGGCGCCGTAAGGATTTTTTCCCCTCTCTCTGACCTTTAATTATCTGCCTTCATCCTTGATCATCTCTGAAGCAGAGATGTCAAACCCGACTTCACAGGGGGGACGAAATTAAAGACCGACCATGATGGAACATGGAGCAGCGCGTCCTCCAGGACGACTGATGAAACTGGACAAGCAGACGGCAGAAGAAACGTCGGACCACTTTAGAAGATTACATGACAGGATGGATCAAGACCTTCACACACACTCCAGAACAAACATCTCCTGAATTTCAGTCTGTGTTGGAAACTTCCTACTAACTGGATAAAAGCTGAATAAAAGCTGAATAAAAGCTCTTATCATCCCGTCTCACTGTCAGCAGACATGTCCCGTCCAGGCTTGCTTGGTTCTGACAGAACCTTGACGATAATTTGACTCTAGGCTTTGCTCTCTTCTTCTGAAGTTGATTTTTATGCCTTCGGGTCTCAGAGGCGTGCTCCATGGAATCTGCAGCATCGTCTCTGGGAGATCATTGAGAGATTAGCATCACTCTGACCGATGGTGACCTTCTCTGCAGCCCCGGTCACGAACCTTGACCTCTCACCTCACACTTAGAAGCCACGCCTGTATTTAATTCAGAAAAGGTCAGAATCAGTTTAAACAGACAGAAACCGTACATCAGGTTCTACAGGTGTTTCTGTAACTGAAAGTCCTTCCAGAGGATCCGTTACATCAGAAGCTGGAGGATTGCGAAATAATTCTCCGGGCTCGGATCGCAGACAGATTAAACATATCCGGATCTTAGTGGGTCATTTGTTCATTATCCTTTAGAACCACACAGATCTCTAGGTTTAATTCAAACAGGCTGTTCGCTCCCAGCCAGTTCTGGACCTCCTGTCAAACTATATGGCGGTACCATTGGTATTTTGAAACATGCATGGTTCTGGGTTCAACTCCAGGCCTGGACCTTTTTATGCTGAAAGGTTCTATCTGTCTGTGGAGGCTCCATCATCATCTTCAAGAAACCAGTCTGAGATGATCGGAGCTTTATGATGTGGTTCTGCTGGATGTAGCCACCAGAAGATGGGCACACTGTGGTCATACTGGGACGTACACGGTCCAATAGGCTGTGGTGTTCCTACTAATGAGTCTAAAGTGGGCAAAGAACATATCTCCCATACTATGGTAGCCAGAACCACTGACACATGGCAGAATGGATCAGTGCTTTCATGTTAAGCAACCTCTGACCCGACCATCTGAATGTTCACGACCCACTGGATCGGACAACGTTTTCCCAGCGGTCCGACACACTGACTGAACATGAGCAGGAATCACATTCAAGACGATTCGATTCTCCACAACGATTCAGTCCGATTCAACGGTTTAACTCGAAGACAAACGTTCCAGCTGGTTGTGATAAATAATATTGCCTCTCAGCAGGAAAATCTCATAAGATTATCTTCCGAGTCGTCGCGATGATCGGGGCGTTTTGGAGGGGAAAGATCGGGCCAAAATCGGCATAAAAATCCTGCCGTGTGAACCAGGGATAAATCCGCGGGACAATGTTTTTTCTTTTTTATGCACAAAAAATAAGTGAAACTTCGAAAAAGAAGAATTTATTACAGCTTCGAAATGAGGAACATCAGAACTTTCTGACATTCACAGGATGGTTCGTTATTAAAATAATAATAGTTGAGCTTTGCTCATATACTTAAAAAACTGACTAAAATAATTAAAAACAATGGCAGGACACCTTGTGGCAGATCAGAGTAGTGCACATGACCAGCTCTGCATTTAACGTACAGTTGATCCAGAAGATCAGTGTCGAACAAACCGAGGAGGTCCTAAAACCTCCACATTTACTGAGGCTGAATCAGAACATCTAGATTCCACCTGAGAGCTGCAGCAGATCCCAACTTCATGTCAGACATCTGGGTGCCAAGGAAGCTCAGATTCTGAGGGCTGGTGTTAAACACCTCCATAAAATGCAAAGACCTCCTACAGGAAAAACGCAGCTCCAGTGGAGCAGGGCCTCATGTTTCTGCTCACCACTGAAGATCAACTGAGATCACATTTACAAGACACCATCTTCTACCAGAAAGTTCCCTGAAATGATACTTTTACAGAAGCATCTCCTTTGTATTGCAGGGCAGAAACGTCCAGAGCAGATACATGGAGCTAAGTAAGCTATAGGGGCTTCATCAGGAAAACCACCAGCTTCTGCAGAACACAGAAGCTCCAGATGTTTCAACTTCTCAGATGCAGACATGTAGATGGAAACATCAGCCTCTGCAGGAACACACAGATCAGCTGAAACCTGGAGAAGCTGGAAGATCAACAGAGGCAGAGTGGATCTGTGCTAAAACACATTTATGTTTTATTCTGTAGCTTGTTGAGTAAAAACAGAGGAGGAGTGGATGGAAAACAAAGTGTTAAACTCTTTGCAGGACCCAATAGCACAGAAATAGCAGCAGTGACCTTTGCCCCATCTTCCCACCTGGATATTTCCTGTCCTACGATCCAAACATGCAGCAACAAGTCCAAGTTCAGCTCCTCTTCCTCATAAGCCTCCAACGTTCAAGAAGCTCACCTTATTCTCCAAGGGTCTCTGTAGACTTTTGTCCCACTTCTTCGACCTCTGCAGCTCCTTCATGTCCTCCTTCTTTCCTTCACTCTGCCTGCTCTCCTCCCACTGCTGCTGCTGCTCCTCCTCCTCCTCTTCCTCGTACACAAACAGGCCATAAATCGTCTCCACCTCCCAGGAAACTGCTCCGATTTCAGCCCCCGCTCTGTTTTTTCTACTTTATGGAGAAAAGAAAAGCTCCTCCATGCCAAAGAGAATGAAGGAGAGAAAGGTGGAGGGAGGAGAAAGCAGCGGTGTCACCTTTCATTGTCGGGAACACAACAGAGGAGCTTTGTGGGGATATTTTCTGAGCCCAGGAATGCACCACTCCCTCAGAGGCCTTGTTCACTCCTTTTCAGCATCACTTTGAGTTTCACTAAACTGTTAAATAGTTTATGTCTCATCCAGGAAACGTGTTTTATTACAGCTGGTTTTTACGCTGCAGCGTTGGGACAAACTGTTGCTCAGTTTTAAATCTGACTACATCCCTGAAAATCGTCTCCAGTGAATGTCGGATCCTCCCTCTGTTCTGCCTTTCTGGAAGGATTTCAGAGCAGGAGGATCATCTCCTTATTCTTGTAGAAAGACACCTTCTTATCACCAGTCTCATTGATAAACAGGTTTAAGCAGCAGTTGGTGTTGGTGAATGCTGACCAGCATTTATAAATCAGCTGCTGATGACTGAAGCTCCAGCAGTTTTATAAACACCACAGAGTTTAGAAATCCAGCTGAAACACACAAACCCAATCTGAATACTTGTTGATGTTAAATCCTGTGTTTTTGTTGCATTTGATTGAGCAGGAATATGGTTCAAAGCCCTGAACAAAATACGTCTTTCCTCAAGTCCAACAAAACGTTCCGAAACCTAACCAGGTCCACTGGGCAGAACCAGAGAGAACTGCTGCTGAGAAAGTTCTGGTCTCAGTTTGTTGAAAAACTTTTAAAGGTCCAGTTTGAAAGCTTCAAAGGCACAGCTGAAGCCCAACAGAGAGGGATGTGGGTGGAGTCAGAGAAGGCCTGGATGATGCAGAAAAATGACAACATGAGGCTTTTTTTAATTAATGAAAACTATTTCACCAAAACTCGGTTTTTAGTTTTGATCTTTTATGGCACATTTTATAACAGTAATATTTAAAATAATCCTTCATAGGAGCTAAGAGGAAATAATGACTGAATTTATGTCAACACTGACACAAATTTATTTCACTGTTTTAAATAAAAGTCGTAACCAGATTAATTACAACTTTTATTTATAATACACTTTATCCATATTGAAAACATGACTTTGATCTGTCCTTATGTTTCTAAAAATATTGCTTTTTATTGCACGTGAAATCCTGAATATAGCAAAATTATTTTATCATTAAGCATTTTAGTCAGATACAAAGCTTTTATTACTTGGAGCCAAAATCGAAGCTGAAATACAAATCTGACCAATCACAGAGCACTAGATTTAGCATCATTTCCAGTTTTATATTGAAAGTATTGCAGGTTTTTTACCTGAAAGCGATATTTTTACATTTCAGGAAAAAGGACAAAGCTTTGTTTAAGGAAAAGTAGTTGTCTTGCAATCACAAGGTTGTGGGTTCGGTTCCAGCTTCTTCCTGCCATATGTCGATGTGCCCCTTCAGAGTTTAGGTTTGCATGTTTTGCATAATGTTACTGTTCCTCTCACTGCTTTCGTTCACCTGTGGAGGTCACAGTCACATATTCATCCTCCCAGCTCTGCCTCGCTCACCTGATTTAACTCTGTAAAACCATCTGTGTTGCATTCAGACATGCTGCAGGTTGAATGTGGAACCACTTCAGGAATCTGCATGTTCCTCCACTCCGACGTTGTTGAACAAACACAACCGGAAAACCTGGTGTCAGTCCGCAACTTCATGTTGGTTTAATTCTGAGCTGATTCACCCAGCCTCATTCTCTGGATTTCCTGAGCCTGGAGGCATGAATGTAAACTCTGCACCATCAAACACACCATAAAGGAGTGACGGCTTCACAACTACTGAGCACACACTCGGGTTTTTGGCAGCAGAGCACACAGAACGAGCCAGAGCACGCTGTCTGCCTGAGTTAACGAAGCTCCACTGATAGATGCTTCATTAGGGACGAGGATCAGTGGAGTGCATCAGCGGGGGGTGGGTGGGCGTGGAAGCCGGGAATAAGGCTGCAGCTCTTATCTCGTCTCCAGACGCAGCTCACGCTCCACCTGAATCTGTGGCTGCAGGCAAACTCTGCACGTACGAGAAGCCCAGGAACGTCTGTAAGCACCTTCTGTTGTGTAAAATGTGAGAAGAGCTCCAAGAAAGCTCTACTTGAATCTCCAGAGTGTTCCAGGGAATATGCACTGATACGAGAGAAACAGATCACAGAGGAAATCTCACATTCCAGATGCAACTCTAATCTGAAAGTTTTTTCAGTCTTTAGAGAACAGACGTCTTTTATTTCCTCCGATTTAATTTTGCTACCAGGTAAATCCAAAGAGGAAAAATACACAAAATAGATTTTACCAACGAGTTCAGAAAATTTATTTTAGCCAGATAATTTCGGTCAGGTTGGAAAACATTCCTTATCACAAAAAAGCAGGTCAGGATGTTTGTCTGTAAGTTAATAGCTGCTGTAATTATTACCTACCGCAACATGATTATCAACAATGAAATAAAAAGTATCAGGTAGTATTTGTATGTTCACTTTTATCACTTCTGAAAGATTAAAAACTGGCTAGATAAAAGGCGCTTAGGATGAAAAGTAAGGAAGATTCTGATTGGTTGATTTTTTTTCCTGCTATGACGATGCTTCTTGGTGATATAGTTTATTTCCAGGGATTTTAAGGTTTTTGTTATTATTTAAAGGAAAACAAACTTCTTAAATCATAAATTTGTAAATAAAACACACATTTCCAAGAGAGATTCTAGGAGGATCCTTCTACTTGATCTTCTGTAATTTCACTGAATGAACCAGGTACCATAGATGTCCACAAGTCATTTTTCCAAGTCCAGGTCACGTCTCAAGTCTTTTGTTCCAATTCAGAGTCAAGTCTCCTACAACTGAAATAAACATTTCCTCATCAGATCTATGACATGTAGGTTCAAGTTAATTTATATTGCACATTTAAAAACAGCACAGTACAAAGGGACAAAACAATTATATTAACGACACAGCGAGTGCTTTTATTTTGATATTTGCAGCAAGAAGTGTCCTTGTAATGTAGCAGCTAGTTTAGCAGCGGGAGAATGTCAGAGGTCAGTTACGTTTATTTTGTGTCCTAAATGATCCTTCAAGTCATTTAATCCAGCGTTCAGTAGGAGAGACATTCATGTGGTCGTTACTATAAAGCTGCAGCTAACATGAACAGGTTAGCCCGTTTTCCACTGAAATCCCCAGGATTTGTTTTACCTGTGTAAAAGGATTCCCAGGGGATCTCTATGCTCTGTTTCCATTGCTCAGAAAGGACACAGACCACTTATTCAAATGAGCACTGCATCAAAACATTTGTCTTACACAACTGTGGCAAAATAGTTAAATTAATGCCAACAGTGACTTAAAATGTCACAAATTTCTGGCGAAATAAATATTCAGTTTTATTTTCTGGTACTTGCGGTTATTTACCACATACCTACTAAACGCTTTATATTGACTTTTCCCCACAAGCAGATAACAGAAAATCTCTGAGCCTGGGCCGAGATCAGGCAGCAGTTAGTGGGGAAGTCCCAGTCCAGCCACCCGGTTAGCTTAGCTTAGTTTAGCTTAGCTTAGTTTAGTAGCCAGACCAGCCTGTAAACGGATCTCCACTGCTCCGAAAACTCCAAAAAAACATTTCAAAGTAGGCTCATCCTGGATGAACTGGCTGCACAACAAGTTTTGAGGTGTACTTTCTCGTTTCAAAACATCTTAACGTGACAAATTAATGGTATAAAAATGATCAATTTGTAAAGTAACCTGTGCCATTAATGAAGCTGCTCCTTCCCTTTAACACATCCCAGGGAAAGCTGAAAAGACCATCTCCAGAGTTGGACCATTTACCCGTTAAAGTAAGTAAGTTCAAAAGAGGACAAATTGTTGGTGCACGTCTTGCTGGCGCATCTGTGACCAAGACAGCAAGTCTTTGTGATGTATCAAGAGCCACGGTATCCAGGGTAATGTCAGCATACCACCAAGAAGGACGAACCACATCCAACAGGATTAACTGTGGACGCAAGAGGAAGCTGTCTGAAAGGGATGTTCGGGTGCTAACCCGGATTGTATCCAAAAAACAAAACCACGGCTGCCCAAATCACGGCAGAATTAAATATGCACCTCAACTCTCCTGTTTCCACCAGAACTGTCCGTCGGGAGCTCCACAGGGTCAATATACACGGCCGGGCTGCTATAGCCAAACCTTTGGTCACTCATGTCAATGCCAAACGTCGGTTTCAATGGTGCAAGGAACGCAAATCTTGGGCTGTGGACAATGTGAAACATGTATTGTTCTCTGATGAGTCCACCTTTACTGTTTTCCCCACATCCGGGAGAGTTACGGTGTGGAGAAGCCCCAAAGAAGCGTACCACCAGACTGTTGCATGCCCAGAGTGAAGCATGGGGGTGGATCAGTGATGGTTTGGGCTGCCATATCATGGCATTCCCTTGGCCCAATACTTGTGCTAGATGGACACGTCACTGCCAAGGACTACCGAACCATTTTTGAGGACCATGTGCATCCAATGGTTCAAACATCATGAAAGTGAAGTTGAACATCTCCCATGGCCTGCACAGTCACCAGATTTAAATATTATTGAGCCACTTTGGGGTGTTTTGGAGGAGCGAGTCAGGAAACGTTTTCCTCCACCAGTATCACGTAGTGACCTGGCCACTATCCTGCAAGAAGAATGGCTTAAAATCCCTCTGACCACTGTGCAGGACTTGTATACAGTGCCTTGTGAAAGTATTCGGCCCCCTTGAACTTTTCAACGTCTTGCCACATTTCAGGCTTCAAACATAAAGATATAAAATTTACATTTTTTGTGAAGAATCAACAACAAGTGGGACACAATCATGAAGTGGAATGAAATTTATCGGATGTGTCAAACGTTTTTAACAAATAAAAAACTGAAAAGTGGGGCGTGCAATTTTATTCGGCCCCTTTATTTTCAGTGCAGCAAACTCACTCCAGAAGTTCAGTGAGGATCTCTGAATGATCCAATGTTGTCCCAAATGACTGATGATGATAAATAGGATCCACCTGTGTGTAATCAAGTCTCCGTATAAATGCACCTGCTCTGTGATAGTCTCAGGGTTCTGTTCAAAGCGCAGAGAGCATCATGAAGACCAAGGATCACACCAGGCAGGTCCGAGATACTGTTGTGGAGATGTTTGAAGCCGGATTTGGATACAAAAAGATTTCCTAAGCTTTAAACATCCCAAGGAGCACTGTGCAAGCAATCATATTGAAATGGAAGGAATATCAGACCACTGCAAATCTATCAAGACTCGGCCGTCTCTCTAAACTTTCATCTGGAACAAGGAGAAGACTGATCAGAGATGCAGCCAAAAGGCCCATGATCACTCTGGATGAACTGCAGAGATCTACAGCTAAGGTGGGAGAGTCTGTCCATAGGACAACAATCAGTCGTACCCTGCACAAATCTGGCCTTTATGGAAGAGTGGCAAGAAGAAAGCCATTTCTCAAAGATATCCATAAAAAGTCTTGTTTAAAGTTTGCCACAAGCCACCCGGGAGACACACCAAACATGTGGAAGAAGGTGCTCTGGTCAGATGAAACCAAAATCAAACTGTTTGGCCACAATGCAAAATGATATGTTTGGCAACACATCTCATCACCCTGAACACACCATCCCCACTGTCAAACATGGTGGTGGCAGCATCATGGTTTGGACCTGCTTTTCATCAGCAGGGACAGGGAAGATGGTCAAAATTGATGGGAAGATGGATGGGGCCAAATACAGGACCATTCTGGAAGAAAACCAGTTGGAGTCTGTAAGAGACCTGAGACTGGGACGGAGATTTATCTTCCAACAAGACAATGATCCAAAACATGAAGCCAAATCTACAATGGAATGGTTCACAAATAAACGTATCCAGGTGTTGGAATGGCCAAGTCAAAGTCCAGACCTGAATCCAATCGAGAATCGGTGGAAAGAGCTGAAGACTACTGTTCACGAACGCTCTCCATCCAACCTCACTGAGCTCCAGCTGTTTTGCAAGGAAGAATGGGCAAGAATTTCAGTCTCTTGATGTGAAAACTGATAGAGACAAACACCAAGACTTGCAGCTGTAATTGCAGCAAAGGGTGGAGCTACAAAGTATTAACGCAAAGGGGCTGAATAATATTGCACGCCCCACTTTTCAGTTTTTTATTTGTTAAAAACGTTTGACACATCCAATAAATTTCATTCCACTTCATGATTGTGTCTCACTTGTCACATTTCAGGCTTCAAACATAAAGATATAAAATTCTAAGTTTTTGTGAAGAATCAACAAGAGGTTGAAAAGTTCAAGGGGGCCGAGTACTTTCGCAAGGCACTGTATGTCATTCCCAAGATGAATTGATGCTGTATTGGCCGCAAAAGGAGGCCCTACACCATACTAATAAATTATTGTGGTGTAAAACCAGGTGTTTCAGTTTCATTGTCCAACCCCTGTAATTCGCTGTGTAGCTTTGAAAAAACAAAAAGGTGAATTCAACCAGACTAGAGATGAAGAAGGTGAATAGACCTGTCAGTGCGGTGCAGAAAGTGGAGGTGACGCAGCACGTACTTGCGACCGCCTGCTTGGACCAGTGTGTCACATATAAAACAGTTCGATGTGGAAACTTTTTCCCTCCAAGGGTTTATTGTGCGACACCGCGTACGTGGTCGTAAAAATTAAGCATTGCATGGACATGTTCTTGGAGTCAAGTATGCCTGAATATGATCTGCCCTTGTAAAAGCATCACCTTTTACTCAGTTTGATACAGGGGTCTGCAACCTGTGGCTCTATGGACCCTTTACAGTGGCTTGTCATTTTTGCCAAAAATACTAAATATAATATTTTTAAATATAAAAGGTAAATAGACATACCATGTTACTTTCTTTTCATGCAACACCTGCTATAATTTCTACAAGGTACACGGAATAATTCTGTTTTTGTTTAATCATTTTCTGGGCATTCGGTTTAAACAAGAAACTTTTCCCCTCCACTTTCCAAGAATCTTGACCATTCTGTTGAAGAAAGTTTGAATATGTTCTCTGCCTTGATGGTTTTTATTTTTGTTCTAAAACCTAGAACAATTGTGGTAAATGTAACCACATAAGTGAAACTATTCAACTTTTCCTAGAAGGTTTTTAAAAACAACCTTTTTGGAAGGTCATGCAGGTTTTTGTGCCTCTAAATGCATTTTATTTAGGAGGAGAAGAAGACACAAAAATGGCTTTTTATTTATTATTTTACTCATTATTATTATTTATTTTTATATTGTAAAAGGATGCTGACCCCTGGGTTAAAATTATACCTTTTAGATTTAAAAAGGAGCAGCATGACCAGAACCTCTTTATGGTTAAAGTTAATTCAGAAAAATCTGCTGGAGTGACTTAGTGAGAACAATCATGGTGATAAATCAATAGTTTTTTGCTTCTATGAAAAAGAAAATTCTATTATTTGTATAATTTATGTATTTTTAACAGTAGTATGGATCCTGACACAACAGCATCTTGTCCAGAGTGGAAATTATTTCTCCTCAGAGAGATAAACCAGTTTCTAACCAGCAGAGGTCAGCAGGTCAACAACACTTTCCTCTGTCTACTCCAAGAGAAACATTGATCCTGCTGCCTTCAGGCATCCGGCTGTGAGCTGGATCAGGTAACAGCCCCCAGATGACAGTCTAGTGCCAACACTTCCCTGCTCGTTATGGAGTCAAAGGTCAGATTTACTGTCCCACAGGGGGGTGTAACTGAACACTGGTAGCATATAAACAAGAAGAGGCTGGGGTTTTCCAGGCAAACATGGAGTCTGGGGGACTGGGGGGATGACTTTGGCTTCCCACCTTTGCACCAGCTGCTTCTATTCCTGACCTCCACAGAAGTCTGAACTCTAGACTCAGTGCTCTAAATTAGCAGGCTGGGCTGTTGCCGTCTATGCCTGTCATTCATAAATTCACTGATTATGATTTCCTACAAGTTGTGGTGCTGAAGCTGTTTCATCTGCCAGGATCTAAACGCTAATCAGAAACATATTTAAATCCATATCAATTACTGAGGAGTCTGATGATGAACATCTGACAGCATTAAACTAAATGAAACATGCACAAACTGCAGGTAAGGATGAAGATGGATGTCCAGACACCAAGGACATGCAGAGCTGCAAATTATTTGTAATGATGTAAACATCATTTAATTACGTGAAATTAAATGTATTTCCCCCCATAAACCTTAAGTAAAAAATGCATTTTCCTTCTGAAGCTGTGATGAAGGTGTCAAAGGTCGTGGAGAAGGTTAAAGCAGGGTTAGGTTCTACAACAATGTCCAAAGCTTTGAACATCTCCCAGAGTTCTGTTCAATCCATCATCTGAAGATGGAGAGAAGACGGACCACCTGCAGACCTACCAAGACATGGAGGTCCACCTAAATGGACAGGTTGGGCAAGAAGAGCATTGATCAGAGAAGCAGCCAAGAGGACCATGGTTACTCTGGAGGAGCTGCAGAGGTCCACAGCTTAGGTGGAATTATCTGTTGACAGGATAACTATTACTCCATGACTCCACACACCTGGCCTTTATGGAAGAGTGGCAAGAAGAAGCCATGAGAAGTCCTTTTCACGGTTTACCAACAATCCTGCAGGAGATTCAGCAAGCATGTGGAAGATGGTGCTCTGCTGAGATCTGAACCAAGCTAAACTTTTGGTCTTTTTTGTGCAAAATGCAAAAACCGTGAACACTCCTGATGCCTATCAGGAACCATGTTGTTGGCAGCACCATGTTGTGGGGAGCCTTTTCTTCAGCAGGGACAGGGAGAGCTACACAGGGATGGTTTAGATCAAAGCATGTTCATGTGTTAGAATGACCTAGTCAAAGCCCAGACCTAAATCATATTGAGAATCTGTGGCTCTCCATCCCATCTGACTGAGTTTGAGCCATTATGTCCTGATGAAACTGCAGCATAAGGCGGTTCCACCAAGTACCAACTCAGGGGGGTTGAATAAAAATGCGCTCCACACTTTTCAGCTCTTACTTGTAAAATGTGTTTAAAGCTACGCAGTATTTTCTTTCTACGTCACCGCTACGCCCTAATTCACATAAAATCCGCTCAGGTTTGTGTTTTTAATGTGAAAAAAGGTGAAAATGTTGAGTGGGAATGAATACATTAGACATGCTGCAGCTTTCCTGCCCGTTGTTCAACTTTATGCTCATCTCTCAGTATTAACATAAAGGAAGTGGAGTTTATCAGAGATTTGAATAAAAATGAGCTGTGAAGAAGAGAAAAATGTTGCAGCAGTTAAAGGACAAAGATCAACGGAGTTATTTTAAATTCAGAGAGCAGATCATCGTTCTTCATCTCACTCAGTGTAAACATGTGCTGCCCTCTGGCTCTGCGCTGCCCACCCACATGGACAGTATAAATAATACGACAAAGGGCCCACACTGTACAGATCCACACATACAAGAGCTCTTCTGTGTGTTTCTGTGAGCTCCAGCTGCCCACACACTCTACATTCTTACCCGCCGAATCCGTTTCAGGACAGCAGAGAGGGTCAGAGGTCCTATTGGGAATCTATTATCAGCCGCTGCGCGTTTAGCTGCTGTTTCTGAGCAGATCCATAACATCCTGAAGATCAAGCCTACCTTTCTATCAGTGGAAGGTTACAGAGCTGTCGATCAATACGATGACTAAAAACTGCTTGGCCAGGAGCTGAGATTCCTGACTTTTAAAACTTTGTGGCACAAACTTTTCCCGCAGAACGCCAGCTTCCTGATAAGTCGTTGTCACCAGTGCTGTGAGCTACCAGGAGCTCTTCGTCGGGGTTTCTGCTCACCAGGCAGCTCAGAGAAACTTTATTTTGGACATTTTCTGGATGTTTCGCTAACAAACTCCCACATAATCAAATGAATATTGGAAACGGTAGATGGCATGGGGGTGATGACAGAGGATTTAAATGAGCTCTTTAATCATGGCGTAAAGTGGGTGCAACATGAAACAACAAACCCCTGAGCAGAAACACGTCCAACACCACCCACAGCTGTCACCGTCTTCCTTTGGATCAAACTGTTTCTTTTAAACTTTCTGTTACTGTTTCACAGCCTGCTGACCCATTAACTAAAGTAACTAAGCTAATATGAAGCCAGCGCGGCTGAAATGTTCTTCAGTCATTTAATTGTTAGAAAATGTAGCAAAAAAAAGATGAAACTTAAGGATTTTATTTTTGATTTGTAGTTTTCTTTCGGTGGCGCAGTTGGTAGCACTGTTGCCTTGCAGCAAGAAGGTCCTGGGTTCGATTCCCTGCCGGGGGTCTTTCTGCATGGAGTTTGCATGTTCTCCCCGTGCATGCGTGGGTTCTCACCGGGTACTCCGGCTTCCTCCCACAGTCCAAAGTCATGCCTGTTAGGTTAATAGGTCTCTCTAAATTGCCCTTAGGTGTATGAATGAGTGTGTGCATGGTTGTTTGTGTGTTGCCCTGCGATGGACTGGCGACCTGTCCAGGGTGTACCCCGCCTCTCATCCATAGACTGCTGGAGATAGACACCAGCTCCCCCGTGACCCACTATGGAATAAGCGGTAGAAAATGACTGACTGACTGAGTTTTCTTTCTATCATCATATTTTATATCTTAAACATGGGTCCAAACGTTCCTTCACATTCAGGAATCACACTCTCTGGCTGTTAATGGGTTGGAGCTCCATTTTCCAACAGAACCTCCTTAATTCTTCCTGGCATGGACTCAACAAGGTGTCAGAACCATTTGTTGGAGACATTTGTTGCCTGGATGAGGTTCTCTGTTGGACTCAGATCTGGTCAGCGGACCACAGAGAACAACAGCTCGTTATGTTCTGGGCAACCTGAGAAATTAGTTCACCGGAAATCAAACTGACTTTTAAAGACTTTAATCCGAGTAGAAGAATTCAGTCCAACTGTCATGGAAATTAAAGGAGCAGTAGGTGAGAGGTACTGCCATCTAGTGGCCATGTCAGCTGTTTTCCTAAACACGGCATTAAACTGATGCTAATCTAGAGCTGTTGTAGAATGGACTTGAATGGTTCTGTGAGGGTTTATGAACACATCCTCACTCAGCAGATTGGACCTGCAATGTTTCATAACTGGGATCCAACTGGATTCTATGTAATTGACTTTGACTGTGTCTATATGATTGGACTGATTATATTTTTCTGTATTAAAATCGATCTGTTTGCTTCATAACGTCGTTGAACTGGGGCTTTATAAATAAAATAAACTGAACTGTGGGGATTTAGAAAAGTCTGTATGACCCAATCTTTTACAACGTTCACCTTTGACCCAGCTGTTCAGTTTAGAGTAATGTTCAGAAACCGTGTTGTAACCAGAAGTATTTTCTTTCCACAAACTATGTAACAATAAATGTAGGAATCCTGTAGCTAGAAATATAGATATAAAAGATATGAAAAAGGCTCCTGTGGTCCAAAACCACTGCGATCGGCCAGTTAATTATCTGTGCAGGGTGGGTGGGCACCAGAGCTTCTGCAGCTGAGCATCAGCGGAGGCAGAACCAGAGCCGGAAGAAACAAAAGTACCAACAACTCTTCTTCACTGACCTCAGTCTCCTGCCCACACAGGGTCTTCCAGCTTCCACAGAAATCATTCGTTTCTCAGAGGACCCAAACTTTTCTACGGTTCTGACTAATTCAGAACAACTTAATGACTCAAAGTCCAAATTCTTTGTCAGGTTCAGATGCCTGCGCTTGCAGCTCAGTGTTGAATGGGAACATATGCTTGTGGGTTTGGGCTCATTGTGGTATTTCTCTGTGACCGAATGAAGCAGATGAGCCCAACAGGAGGACATGAGAAGAACAACAAACTACTTTCTTGTGCAGATTTATCCTGAATCCAATCAATAAGCTCAATTGATTATGGCCAGGTGCCATAACTGATGGTACCCACAGACCCACTGCAGTGCCATCATCGGTCTGGACAGAAATCGATGCGTCGGAGGATTTTAAATTGGTTGGAAAACAAAAGGAGTCCAATGACCCAACATGAATGGAGCCGTAAACATTTGACTGTTTCTGCTGGTCTTCCTGAGATCCCAGCATGATGAAATGGGCTGAAATTCATTTAGATGTAATTGGATCAAACTAAGTACACCCCCATGATTCAACAGCTTGTAGAAGGCCCTTCAGCAACTCTAACTCTTAGCCATGGTTCTTCTGTCTGACTTCATGGGCTGTTGTGGAGGAACTTTTCTTTCCTTCACCTCACTCAGGTTTGCAGACATTTGTTTCTGCACGGGTCTCCGACGGTCCCACCGCAGCATTTCAATCAGGCTGAGGTCTGGACTTTGACTAGGCCATTCTTGTCAGCCATTCTGTTGTAGATTTGATGCTGTGTTATGGAGCATTGTCCTCTTGACCCAGTTTGGTCCAAGCTTCAGCTGTCAGACAGATGGACTCATATAGAATACTTTGGTCTACACAGGAGATCGTGGTCCATTCAGTGATTGCAAGGTGCCCAGGTGCTGTCGCTGCAAAACAAGCCCACATCATCACCCCTCCACCGTACTGCTTAATGGCTGCCATGGCCATTACTACACATTACAGCCCAACATCTTCAGAGGCCTTGTGGTTCATTCAGATGTATCTTTGGAAACATGAGCAGTGCCACTTTATTGTTTTTAGAAATAGGCTTGGTCCGTTATCTCTTCGAACCCGGGTACTTGTGGCTTCTCCAGGACCAAGGGCCCTGCTCTCTAACCACCAGGCCATCACTCCCCTCCTGATGATCAGAGCATATATGATATTTATTTTCAGTTAGAATCTCTAGTCTTTGGTTATTACGGCTCATGGGTCGGGTCGGAACAGGGTTTTTAATTGAAATCTAGCTAAATATCACAGTGAGTCCAACATGGGAATTTATCCCAAAGCCAGCCCGACGGGATAAATGCCAAAACATCAGTCAGGATATGGATCTTGCTTGTGGTCCCAGGACCAGACCCAATGTTTCTTTAAAAGGATGTGTCCATTCTGATTAAAAAGCCAATCAAGAGGATGTAAGGAGAGACAGAAAACCTGCAGACATGCTTTAGATGAGATGGGAAACTGAAATAAATGATGCTGCTGTGGTGTTGAGCAGACATGGAGTGAGACAGTGGCTTGATGTGTGGAGATCGGATGTTGGAGTTTTTAATTGGTGAGCCATGATGTGAGAAATCTCAGATGGTAGAGGGGAACGTTCTGACGTTCTTTTTCCATCAAACCAGGATTGTTAAACATTAGACCAAATGAATAACTAAGCCTGTTCTCCAGCAGGACCAAGATTCAACACAGCAACATGTTAAGGTTGCCTCGTTAACCCTCTTCCTCATTTTAAGGAGCTTCTCTGCTGCCACTCGTCAGTTATAACCCGACACGACGGCAGCGTGATGGCCACCGCAGACGGGACACAAGCAGCTGCGGCAGCCTCAACCAGCGGCGCCACCACACCGCAGTGGGCCGAAACCATGTAAGGAGAGAGCCACATGGATCTCAGATACATTTCATGCCTCAGTGTTTACAGGCTTAGTGACGGAGAGTCACGAATGATTTCATCAACCACACGGTTTCAGATCGTTTCCACACTCGGCTCCATTTAATACAAAAATATGCCGGCAAAGCACATTTTGAGACAGCAGCAGAATAAATGAAGTAAATGAGGTGTCAGACACACATTATCTGAAATATTTGAGCTGAAATTTATATTAAACCAGCATCTGATCTGTTAACTTCAGGATGGAAAAAGATCCTCATGCACGCAGCTGGAAGTGCTGTGAGATACCAAGAAATGACAACACCAGGGCGGAAAGACATCAGCAGTGACTCCTGCTGCCCGTCAGTGTAGCGACGGTAATAAGGCCAGGTTTCGTTTTTTAACAGATGAGCAGAGATGTTTGGGAATAACAGATCACACCAGCAGCCAAGCACGGTGGTGGTGGGTTGATGATCAGGGCTTATGTTGCAGCTACAGACTGCAAACTGGGTCATCAGCAGGACGATGATCCCAAACCAGCAGAGAAAATAAAAGGTTTCATTTCTGTTTAGGTTTAAACGGATTAGATTTGATTCCCTCCTTATAATTAAAGTAATAAATGCATTTAAACCTGTAAAGCTGGGGCGTTAACTGGTAGCTTGAAGTTTCTGCATCTAGCAGACAAGAATATTCAGTTAATATGAAAGCTAACGACAAGCTACTGGTCTGGTTCTGACGAGGTAGAACTAGAGTAAAGGCACAGACGGTAGGGTGTTGTAGGGTGGTGTAGGGTTTGTGCAAAACATTAAAAGCAGCCTAAAATCTAAATGACAGCCACTAACCTGCAGGACGGAAGGTGCCCCAGGCTCCTTAGCAACCTGCGACCTTTCTCAGTTGTTTGTTTATTGTTCTGAGCTCCAGGTTAGGACTGTCTGCTGATAATAAACACGGTCCACTCGCTGCTCCCCGACCTTTGGTCAGTCTGTTGACTTCTGCTAACGCTCTGAGTCAAATGCAGGACACACGAACGCTTTCAGGCTGATCTGGGCTCTGCTGAGGACGCTGCTGTCAGAAATCCATGATTATATCGGAGCGCTCCTTCACATCCTTCCATCAATGCGCCAAACATTTTAAACAATGCTCTACTTCAACCGGCAGTCTTTCCATACCGGCTTCACTGTTTGAAATTCATTTTAATCTGGGGCAAAAACTGTCTCCATATATGAGCTCCATATATTCTAGATTTGAGTTAACATTAAATTCATCCAACCTGGTCCAGCATCAAGCTCTGAGGTTTCTGTTTTGTCATTTTTCTAAGTGCTTTTAGAGTTGATATTAGAGTTTAAATCGACTTCCTTCACATTTAAATTGAATCAATCAGAAAACGGTTCAACATTTCAAAACAGCCTAAAAGTAAAAATGTCATTTTTCAGCGCTTCATTTTGTTTGCATAATGCAGAATTATTTATGACACGCGTGTAAATATAGATGATGTCTGAGGCACATGTGGATTCAGATTTTAATAATGCAGGAGCGTAGTTCTCCCAGTGTGGAGCTGCTGAGTTTGGATATTTATTCCTGGAGCTGCAGAGTTCCAGCAGAACTAAGAATTCATTGTACTGGTATCACTGAGGTTGGTTATGAAAAATATTAAGATCAACTATTTAAATATTCACATGTGGTTTTCAATCCGTTCTTCTGGAGGCCGTCAACTTTTACCCATAAATCCTTTAAGGACTGAGATTATCAATAATCGAGACAATCATCCCGATCTCAGATCTGTCATCATTGCTTTTAATCTCTATGGAAACAAAGGTCATGCCTGAACGTTGACTGTTATGGACAGAGTGGGAACATTTCTGATGCTGGCAGAAGAAAACCCAGAATTTACTGGACCTTTATGCATTCCTTCTGGCCTGGAAACACCTTGGGATCCCCCCAGAAGACCCAGAGTCACTC
The DNA here is from genome assembly GCF_021462225.1 of Girardinichthys multiradiatus. Taxonomy (NCBI): domain Eukaryota; kingdom Metazoa; phylum Chordata; class Actinopteri; order Cyprinodontiformes; family Goodeidae; genus Girardinichthys; species Girardinichthys multiradiatus. The sequence continues at coordinate 51,074,223 of NC_061797.1, read as the reverse complement.
AGGAGAGGGAAGTCTGGGCTTTTCCTTCTGGACTTCTTACCTCGGTGACCTCAGGGACAAAAGATTAATGACAGACGGACGGACGGATGGACGGACGGATGAAGGGATGGATGGATGAAGGGATGGATGGATGGATGGATGGATGGATGGATGAACCTGAACACCGAAGGATAATGGTCTTCTGAAAGGTAACTAAATCAGCCGTTAAAGGAAACTACAGGAAATGTTCCCCCTTTTTTTACCATGTGACATGTTGATGTGAACTTTGTGGCATTTAGGTTAACTGTCCCAACATGCATTCATATGTACGCTGTTATAAATCTATATTTGCTTATTCCACCATTTAAGCAACAGGAGGGAGTGGAGTCAGTTTTCCTCCTCTTCTTCAGCTGCTGATGCGCAGGAATTCAGCTCAGCTCGATCTGAGTCACAAACTGCTGAGAGGAGTTGGTTTCAGGGAGCTTCGGGATTTCGTTTAGAGGGCGTAGCAATTCCTCACCTCTGCTGTCAGCTACCAGAGGACAACAGAGAGGAGGGAAAAGAGCGGAGACGGGTAAAGAGAAAGACGACAGCAAGAAGGAATGGAGGTAAATGATTAAGTATAGCTGTGACTTAATTTCCCAGGCAGAGCTCCATTTCTTTCCAGTCGCCAGCAGGAGATCCATCTCTCTGACAGCAAAGGAAGGAGGTCTGTGTTGTTGTTTGTGAGGTCGGAGAGAGCAGATATGGAGAGGAAAACGAGAGGAAGACATCCATTAATGAGAGCTTTTCACTGTACGAATCACATGTCTCTTTCAATCTCCGTCCGTCACTTTTTCCCTCCTTCAATCTTCTCCCATCATTTCTCCGGCAGTCATAACAAATGTAGTAGATGGCTCCTCTGGTGGGCCTCATCATTTACTCTCTATGAAGAAGAGGGCAGCAAGGGGAAGATGGAGGAGCCGGTGCAGCTCGGAGCTAAATATGCTGCTGGCAAAACCGAAAGATTGTTCTCTACAAATTTAGTCGTAATTTCTGAGTTCAGACCAAGTTTGAGAAGCAACATGTCGTTTGCACTGGAAAAGCCCTCACCTACGGTCATTAGAAAAGGATCGAGACTGAAACACCTGAGACCTGAGAGACAACCACCTTGAAATGAGCTTCCTCTTTAGGGGAGCCTGGATTCATTTAAACTGTTACAGACAAACCTTTCCATAAGGTTTAAGTTATTAAATGTAATCCCAGTAAAAGAAGCATCAATGGTTCCATTGCTGAAAATCCAAGCTTTTATTTTTGAGACAGGGACATGTTTCCTCTTCCTCGTCCACGCTCAGGAGTCTGGATCAGCACAGTTCAGGTAAAATCAATCAAGTTTCACAGACTTTAGGCTGACAGTATTAGACCATAAGCATGGTGAAACCAGCTGATGTTAATGCTTCGTTGGTCTGATTTCTCCATTTAGTTGCATTCTGGAGGCTGTTGCATGGGGTGGAGATCTGTGGTCCCAGATCTTTGATGCAGAAGCAGCAGATCTACAGCAGGAAGCCCCCTCAGCGCCATAATTTATGTAAAACACAAGTGACAGAAGGGGTCGAATAAAAGGTCCACAAAAATGTTCCAGGTCGCACAGTTGAAGCATGCCTTGTGTTTCCCTTCTGGACCTGTTAGCCAGTGACCCGGTATTTCAGAATCTCTACAGAAAATATCTTTTCCTCCATGAAGTTTAAACCGGATCAGAAAACTCTTTTGTCTGACTAGCAAGCAGCGTATTCATGTTTCACCGTGAGCCGACAGTTCATCAATAACCAGATCCGCTGCTGATTTGTTTACTGTTGATTGACCGATCGATAGATTGTCGGGTCGCTCTCGGTACCGGGAGCTGTGAGAAAACTGCTGTACTAAAAACAATCTGCTGGTGATTCATGATGGACTGACATTTATACCAGAAATTATATTTAAATTCAACTGCATTGTTTGAGAAATCTTTAGTTTTTGTCAAACCAAAACGAAGCAATGCAAACCAGCACATTATTTAGCTGATCATTATTATTGACATAAAAATCTGATTTTATTTTTCCATTTATTAGATGCGGAGAGAGAAGGGGAAGCTTGCAGCCTGAGGCCTGGCATCAAACCCAGGACTACTTACTTATTTTAGTGACATAATTCAAATAGTAAGACTTGTATAATAAATGTATCCAAGCTTACCTTTAATTAAACACTAATTCAACAGAAAATGTAGAATATTACATTGAAGCAGAGACATATAACACTGAAAAATGTTTCCATGTTCTGCCCAGGCTCTGAACTCGGTGCTTGTTTGAGGCTCATTATGGATGAATTACTGCTCTTACTTTCTCTAAAACTGGATTTTGGGCTTTTATTTGCTGTGTGCCAAAATTGTTCAAATACCAGAAATAATTGTTGAATCCATCGTGCTGTTGGATGAATGCATATGAGATTTATGTTCCATTTTGAACTGAATTCCTGACATGTTTCCTGAGGAGATCTAATGTATTCATAGTGATGCTTTATTCCAGTATATCTAAGATTATGTTTGTGGTGATTTGTTGACCTGTGTTTTTACACTCAGAGCCATATGTTTTACTCAAAGCTGGATTTCACATCAAACAGATAATCTGATCAGGAGTTTTTGTTCTGCTGATTGCTTACTTGGACCTGCAGAAGCAGCAGCTTCGTGTTCTGATTGGACTGATGTTGTCTCCTTTACGTTTTTCTCTTAAATGACCCCAATCTGCTGCGTTTCACAAAGAATGTAGAGATATTTAATGCGCTGATGCCTATTTGGGTTTTGATTTGGATCTTACTTTAGAATTGGAAATGTTCTGACCCATTTAACACTGAGTAAGTCCGAAATACTGGCACTGCCTCCCAGAAAACGGTGCTTTCATGGGTTCTGTCCTGCAGTTAAAACCTTTTTATGTTGGAGCGTTTCTAAAAGCTGCATCGCTGCAGGGATGATCTCATTATAGCGGTTCTGAGGTACAAACTGGGTCTTTAGTTCTCACTTTTAATCAGCCGAGGACAGAATCAGAAAACTTTAAAAAGATTTTTATCAAAAAAAAACAAAACAAAAATGCAACTTTGATCTTTAAACTAATAAATTATTTCCTTCTGCTGTTCAACATCAAATGTGAAAATATCCAGCAACAGATTGATTAGTGCCCTCGAAACCTTTCAAACGGGTGGTTAAATATTTATGGACCTGCCGTCCGTCGGTAATTCGGGGTTTTATTTCAGCTAAAAACAGTGACAGGACCCCCGGGGTCCTCTCCAGGGATTCTGACCCAATTAAATCCGATTCCTCCAGCAACCCGGACAACCGCATCAGCAAATTTTGTGACCTCAGGTGTTTTTCAACTGTCCAATGAGAGGCAGGGTGCAGAGCAGAGGTCAGAGGTGGAGGGACTGGGCGCCGGAGGTGGGGTGGGTCTCCTCTGAACAGGAGTAGAGTAGGTGGGAGAAAGCCTTTCAGGCGGCTCGGTATGAGAGTAAAAGCTCATTACTATTGGTGCAGGTCAGCCGGAGTCACAAGCAGAGCCCATAAATCAGTCAGAGCGTCGCATTTCTGCACGCAGCAGGAGGCGCTCTAATGTGATTTAAACAGAGGACACACAGGGCCCACCGTTTCACAGAAACAATCCATGCAGAGGGTAAAATAATACCTTAACACATTCAGAACCGTCTCTGCAGCCTAATGCAGGGTTTAACATGATGAGCACACTTGTTCTGGTTCTGGAAAATGTATTCTGGTCGCTGTAGACGTCCTGGCCCGAAGGCCACATAAACAATGTGATTAGGCAACAATTTAGAGTTTTCCAACCAAAGCAGCTGTCTCAGCTACATCGGTGCTGGTTCTGCATCATTCTCTTAATAAATAAAATGCCTCTTCCAGCAAACGTCTGAGGATGTTCCGAACAGAACCACAGTGCAGAGAGATCCAAACAGATGCCTGAATATCACCAGCGGGACTGCCAGGCCAGACAGACATCTGACCTCTGATCAGTCAGTCTCCAGATCATCCAGAGTCCTGGGTTCTCCCTGATGTTCTCTCAGATTAAAGGAACTTTAACATCTACACCGGGGGGTTCCAGTAATCGTAGTTTGCTGTTCAGTCACACAGTGAACACGTCCTTCTGGACTGTGACACAAACTGTGAATACAGACTCCATCTCTGCATGTCTGCAGTTTATTTTCCAGCATCAGTCTTCATTCTAAATATCTTCCTAAAACACCAAGCCCTACTTTATGCTGCGGTGTTATCATTGCTATCTGTGACTGAAGCAGACGAGCTGCGGGTCAGAAACGTACCCGATACCATTTGTTTAATCCGGTGGGGAATTACAGCCGCTTTGTTAACTTGGCACTGAAACATCTCCTGAAGCTGCTGAAAGAGACCAGAACACATGCACCAGTTATGTTTCGTGTGTTGTGATGAAGCCGAGTGCAAACAGGTTGATCCTCTCGCTCCCATGCAGCCAAGTCTTCAGATGGGCGACTCCACTGCAGCAAATTGTTCCCGTTTGCACCTAAAATAAGGCGCTGTTGGTGCTGTCGACAACTGTGCTGATTATGCTGCTAAAAAAGGGATCGGAGTGGATGGGATAATCGAAAACAAAGTTGTTCTGGAAAGGTGTGAAAGTGTGTGGGGAAGGTGAGGGAAGAGGAGATAACAGGAGAAGCAGCACTCAATAAACTCCCCCATAAGCAGTTTGAGTCTCCAGCTTCTGGCCAGCTGTCAACTCTGCTGCACAGAAAACAGTCCTGAGTAAGAAGAACTTCCTAACTACCAGAACACCAGTCAGCTTTCTGTCACTGGGCTTTCAGGACAAGAAAAACTGAGGAAAATAGATGTGCAATAAAGCATAAAAGCTACTGCGGGAATGTTTGAAACCGGACTCCAAATATTGTAAATAATTCATAAAATAACTGAAAGACTGACGTGTTGTATTGTTCTGAGCTGATAAAGATGAACACTGGTTCCTGGTTATTTTAGCGGGGGGAATTTTCATGATTGAATAATTCATTAGTCCTGAAAGCAGTAATGAAAAGGGTCCAAGCCTTCCTTGAAAGGGTGAGAAAGGTTCGGTCCTGCCCACATCCTTTCTGACACCAACTTGGGTCTGGTTCATTTCCCTAAAAAACACCAAAGTCTGGATTTTAAAAGTGTCGTCTGGTTTTCAAACCTGAGAGACGAGATCCCACGTGTGACAATAAAAAATCGTAGATATGACTGCGTGGCGTCCAGCCACACAGCGACAGATTTTCCTCACAAACATTAAGGTGTCAGACAGGAAATCTCACAAACTCTCGAGATCACACATGAGTTCAGAGTAATTCCCCTCCATGTCACCTCGCTTTCTGATTGGCTATACGTCACATTCAACAAGCTGCCTGCTCGTTTGACCTCAGGGAACTCCCCCAAGACGATGCAACATGCAGATCGCTCTTAACAAACCCCACACAGCAGCACTATCTCCTAAGTTATCCTAAGAACCTTCGCGATGATAGGGGCGTGTCGGAAGGGGAGGATCAAGGCTAAAATCTGCATAAAAATTCTGCCGCGTGAACTGGGCATAAGACGGGACAAATATGGTTGTCTGAATCATACAGCTGTTTTTTTTCTGTTCAAGTAGACATTAGCTACTTCATTTTAGCGCCCCCTATTGTTACAATTGCGCTGATCTTTATAAATGGCTTTTAATAAAGTAGCATGTACAATCTCCAGTTGATACCGTGCTAAATTAAATGCTTAAATTAGGAGCTTTTTAAAACAGAAGTAGAGATGTGAACTTCCAGTGAAGATGTCTGAGATATATTCGACTTAGAGATGAGCTTTCATCATATCGTGATACATTTATCGTCATAATCAGAATCAGCTTAGTGGTAAAAATCCCACTTCTTTATGTGACTGGTGTCCTGAAGTGAGGCTGTGTTAAAACATGCATGTTTGCTCAGTATATGTGTTCATAGGGCTTTGGCTGCAGTCACAGACATACAGTTGGCTCAAAAAAGACTTTTTATCACCACTTTTGTTGTCATTAAATAAAAACTATTAATTATGGTGTAACATTTTAAGTCCAAATCACCCATCCTTGCCTGGTTTTAATAAAAAAGTTGCATCTGTCTACATTTTCTGCTGCAACAAACAAACAAACAAACATTCCCAAATAAATCCCTGGCATAGAGCCTGAAAACACAATAATTATGTAATAAACTAACATTTATACAAATATTTAAAGATATATTCATGCTGAACACAGAGATATTGTGCAGTGCTAATCATAACTGCTCTGGTGCATAATCTGTCTAAGGTTATATTCAAACTGCACAGCTGTAGAAAACATTTTAATATTCACAGAAATGATCTCCATCTTAATCCAAGCTACAAAGATTTGTGCAACGGGTCTCCTCCATTTAACAAATACAGTCCCTCTTATAGAGACCTCAGGAAAGAAGGAGAAGCTCTGCAGTATTGATCTGCCTGTGGTGCTTCTTTCAGAGCTGACTCCTCTGAATGAGACTCCACGTCGCCGCTGTGCTAAACCCCAACCAAAAACGCCTCGAGCACATAGAAATAATTTCCTCTGCAACTTCTCTAATTCCTGACGCAGAAAAAAGAAGCAAAGCAGCAAAAACAAATAACACAACATGGTAAGAGCACACCTTAACAAGCAGAGAGCCAATTTAAAGAGAGTCCTTACTAGAGTCACTAATGTAAATCCCAGCGTGAGAAAACTGATGAGCGGTGACAAAATGGCTCCTCGTCTCCGATGGCTTCAATGGAAACCTTCAGGAGAAAATCCAGCCTGAAAAACACAAAGAAGGAAAGGTATACAAATATGAGATGACAGCTGAAACACGACCATATACAGATTATAATAACAAATCTATCCTAAAAACAGCAAAACAAGAGAAGATGCAGATTGGTGTTGAGCTGCTGAATGTCAAACAGTGAAGGCCTCAGAGGATCAAACTGAAACAGCAGCAGACTGAGCTCCTCCTTCCTCTCATTATCTCAGCTGACATCCATCAGATGTTTCTACTTTGTTTCTGCTGCTGTCACCAGAACCCGTCACTGTGCTCCTGCACCGGGCTTCTCCTGCTCATCATGCAGCTCTGACATGCAGTCATGGAGGCATCGCTGCTGCTAACATCGTGTCACCTGGAGCACCAGATTAAAATGAACACAATGATCTCAGGGTCTCACCTAAAAGGAACCATTTTAAAGACAAACACGGCGATCTAAGCAGGGATCAACTAAAACAGTCAGAACTGGACCAGCATCCAGTCACTGTCGGTAGGTCCTCTGGGGTGAGTCTCAACAACCAGTACAGACAAACCTACAGGAAGTTTATCAGGTCAGCTTCCTGAGGCACTCCTCAGCCACAGTCAGACATGTTGAGGTTCCTAAACTTTGTGTCTCTGTAAAACAAAAACTGAGCTGTGCCCATTTTTGCAACCCCAGGTGCAGCAACCCCTCTGCTTGGAAGAGAAGCTAGAAACATGCAACATCTTCCTTTTAGTTATGTAGCTACAAGCCATGAGTGGAGAGGCACCAATCAGGCTCTTCCAGGCAGATCCAGAGTTCCTGTTTTCTTTGAGACCTGATCTATGAGGCCTGTAGAAGATGTTCTTCAGGTTCCTCCATAGAGGAACTAGTTTGAGTCTAACCAGATCTAATCAAATCACAAGATCATTTCCTATTTATGCATTAACAGATGTTCCTAACTTCTAACTAAAACTGCGTCAAAGAGCATGCTGTTGGTTGATGCGTTTACTGACAGAAAAACAGTGGGACGTTATAGTTTTGAGGCAGAACTGGGAAAAATGAACTGATCACCAATCAGCTGATTAACGGACAATCGGCTTAAAACCTTCACCTCTCCTTCATCCTTTCTTGTCGGCCAGCTTTGGGCTTCTTCTTCCTCTCTTCAGGACGGCGAACTGATGCAATCCACAGAAAACATTTAAATAACTGGATTTTAACTGGATCCGACTGCTTAGAGTAGCTTTAGAACTGTTTCAAACTGGACTTTGATATTCGACTGAATTCTGTGACTGAAACGGACTTAATGGACTGAAGTAATTAGGTTTGAGTTGGACTAACTGTCTTCATGAAATTGAACACTGCTCTTACAGTAGTGGGCTAATTTTCATACCGATCATATCAGTTTCATACCGCCTAGCCAATCCTCTGACTTGCCTCCTTTCTCCACTCCATTTTCTACACGTGTGATGCGAACTGACAGGGATGTACTGAACATTTTCGGTACCAATAAGTGTGCTTTTACACCACTAAACTCTCCATTGTTACAGCTTTAAATACAGGGGTGGTTTTTTTAAAAATGAGCAGAGAATAAAGCTTAGAAATACGAAAAACTTTCCACATTATGCCGTACTTATCCAGATCGTTTTCCAGACAGTGTGAACCCACTGCATCAATGGAGAACTTAGCTGCAGGTGCCCTATTGTGTTGTTCAACCATAATGAAACAGATGCACCACAATAAAAACTTCAGTGGTCATTACAGTAATGACTGTTGAGTCAAATGTCATTTCAGTCTGCAGGCTGGGCTCATTACAGGCGACTTCTGGCAGGGAAACCATCTCTGGTGAGCCTTTGATGGGACGGAGGGGCAGATGGAAGGAGTGAAAGAAGCAGCGAAAAGCTTAAAATAAAAGAAGATTCTTGTCCTGATTTTGTCCTCCCTGGCACTGCCTCAGCTCTGGGTCCAGATGGCAGCTTCTCTCTGCTGCAGAGGGAGGCCGGGCCACGCCGCAGCGGTCAGAATCTGAGAAATTCTGCCCCAGAGCCCGATATGATCTGCAGCCTGTGATAAACAAACACCTCACATGCCGACAGTCCTAATCTGCATTAACCACGGAAGATGCGGGGGTTCTGGAATGATCCTGAACAGCGGGGGGGTTCCGGGTTGCTTTTACTGCTGCCGATAGCTGGTACTGTTGTGTACTAACAGCTTTCTGATGGCTGCAGGAACCGCGCCAGATTGGCTTGTAGCGTGAAACAACAGCAGCCATTAAAGCTGCTTCGTATGGCCTGAGGCAATGAAGCGAGGGAGGGAGCGGGATCCAAACCGAATGGAGCCCAACCCAGTGTGAGACGGGTAATTTCTGGGCCTTTATGTTTTAGTTGGCAGTAAACAGAATCAGGGGAGGTACAGCTTTGTTAACGTACGCTTGTGTGTTCTGGTTGTTGTTCTGAAGTTTTACCAGAATGATTCTGCAGTTCTGCTGATGGGTGCAGAGCTCAGAGTTAACCGTACAAGTCTTAAATCTCTGCCGCCCTAGAAGGTCCCAACATCATTTTCCCATAATGCATTTAACAACACAATTACAAGCTGAACATCAGGAACAACCAATCATGAAGGTTCGGTTCTTTCTAGGATTTTAAAAATGATCTGGTCAATAGCAGGGTCTGAGTTAGATAAAAACTAAGTGCACCCCTTGTAGCTGCAATAACTATCTGTGGAGGTTTCCTGCGTGACGTTGTCAGTCTCTCATATTGTTGTGGAGGAATTTCACTACATCCTTCTTTTCAACATCGATTCGCCTGATTGAGGTCCATCCATCCATCCACAGCATTTCACAATCAATGAGGTGGAAGTCTGGACCCTGACTGGGCCGTTGCTACACCTCAATTCTTTTGTTTTTCAGCCATTTGGTTGTAGATATAGATGTTCTGCTGTGTTTGGGATCACTGTCCTGGTGATGCACAGGTTTGGGTCAAGCTGCAGCTGTCAGAAAGATGGCTTCACATTTCATTTGACTCTAAAATGCTTTTGTAAGCAGAATGGTCAATCCTAAACCATCATACCTCCACCACCGTGCAAACATCTCTATTTTGGTCTCCTTGGTCCAAAGGACATTGTTCCCAAAGACTTGTGTTTCATTCAGGTGCAGCTTTGCAAATCTAAGTGATGCTGCCATTTATTTAAGAGTCTCTCCTTCAACTCCTCCAAACAGGTCGTTTTGTCTTTTCCTAATTTTCCCGTCATGAATTTAACAAATTTAACTGCTAACTGAAGCCTGGAAACTCTTCGATTGAGCTCTTGTATTTTTGGTCAAAGAAAGTCCTCGAATCCGTGTGAATGTGTTTTAAATAATCCATTTAAGTTCTGATGTAAACAAATGAAAATCAGATGTTAAAACTATAAACGTGGAAACCAACAAAACCGAAGAGAGATTTGGAACTAAAAGACTTCATCAAACTGAAGCCAATTAGCAGGTTTTGTTTAAGCTGCAGAGAGACAGTCTGAAAGTTAACTCTTTGATGTTTGACTTTTCAAAGCCTCACGATGCAAATCATACAAGTCAAACGAGGATAAATCGTCTGTGATCACACGCTGGAGCTTTTATTTCAAAAAACACAAAATTATTGATTTAACTAAATGGATTTCAGGGTGAATTTGGGAGTTAATGAAAACAGACCCACTGCATCAAGCCAACATCTTCTATTCATGAAGTTATTTAATTTTAAATCTATTTATTTGGTCTCCTAATGAACATCAGCCATCAGGCAAACAAACTGGCAAGAAAATCAGCTTATTCCAAACACATTACAGATGACAGGGACCAGAGGTCAGGTACAGAGAGGCTCATCTCAAGAGCCTGATGTTACAAAGTAAGGTTTGACAAATTAAAGACAGTCATTTTGGCTACAAACCAAATCTCTTCCCGTAAACCTAGATTCAAAACTTCAAGTCATGGTGGAGTTAAAATATGTTTCTAAGAAATAAGGCTATAATAACCCTATAAATAAAGCTGCAGGAGAGTCGGGTCTAGAGCTGGACGCCCTCTGCCATTAAAGGATATCCAATCACATTCTGTCTCAGCAACAAGCCCCGCCTTAATGAGTGTCAATCAAACATTTATTTTACTGCAGGTTCATATATGTTCTAGACAAGTTCTCTCCAAAGTGCTGTGACTACGGGTCTGTTATCGTCTGAAAATATGCTCAAATAAAACTTCAGCACTCAGTTGTCATTTTAGTTTATTCTTATAATCAAAAACAGCAACAAAAAATCATTGAGAATTCAGAAAAGATGAGTGAGCTACAGTTCACCTGAGACAAAGAATCTGGCCAGAGACCAACCACACAAAAACGCTATTAAGAAATACCTGAAGGGAAAGCACTGAAGGCTGATGTAGAAGAACGAGTTGAAATCCCAGCAGACAGAGAGAGACAGAATGTAAGACAGTGAGGTTTTTATCGATTACCTGACCTACATCTTTTTCCTGGAGTTCTATCACCACAGAAAGACCAGATGAAGTGGAGGAGTAGAAGGAGGAGACCAAGGGACGTAATATGATCATTTTTGTGAATATCAGCAGGAATTTGCATTTGTATTCAGCTCCCTTTACTCTGATACACCTCCAGTGGAACCAGTTGCCTTCAGATGTCACCTAATTGGTAAATAGAGAGCACCATTGTGTAACGTTTGCAGTATAAAAGCAGCTGTTTTGTTTCTGGCCTCAGAGGTTCTTCAGAGAACATTAGAGAACAACCAGCATCATGAAGACCAAGGAACACAGCAGACAAGTCCGGGAGAAGGTTCTGGTTCAGTTTAAAGCTGGGTTAGGTTCTACAACAACACCTCAAGCTTGGAACATCTCCCAGAGCTCTGTTCCATCCATCACCTGAACATGGAGAGAGGATGGACCCACAGCAGACCTACCAAGACATGGACGTCTACCTAGACTGATAACATTAATCAGAGAAACACCCAGGAGGGCCATGGGTACTCTGGAGGAACTGCAGAGATGTACAGCTCAGGTGGGAACAACTATTAGGCTGGGGACACAACAAGACTGGGTGTTCCCACTAACCGACTGGAAGCCTGGAGATCACAGACTGAGCAACTGGACCTGCTTCTGGATCACCAGCTACAGGATTCATCAGACCAACTGAAACCAACTGAACTCAAACTCCTCCGAGAGCGGTAGTTTGAAGGAACAAGCGTACCACCATTAATTTCAGGTTGTTTGTAAGTTTTGGAAAGACTGTCAATGTTGGCTTTGATCTGAAAAGTATTATTATTTCTATCTTAACAGACAATGACATGTTTGGGCTGGACATCACAAATAAACTGAAGGATTTATGAAGTTGAAAAATATTTCCTCAGAAATGTCAGTTTGTTATATTAGGTTTCATTACCAGCCGCCACAGAGATAGTTTCTCCCTCCAGGATGTTTCTCTGATGAACTCTCGACAGTCAGAGCTCCAGAACTACACCTCGCATACTGATCTCATGTTATATTCTATTGGAAAGTCAATTGTGTATAAATGTTAATTTAAAAAGATATTTTTTACTATCGAGAGCAAAGTGTACCAGAGTCAAATTCCTTGTTTGTCTGAACAAACTGATTCTGATTCGGTTTGACCTTCATTATTTTCTGTATTTCAGTATCTCTCTCTTATTGTATCTTTTTAGACACTCGATTGTAATTATTTAGTTAAAAGTTTGTGTTGTTGCTCGGTTCTGCTGTCAGTTACTTTCATAATGTTACAAATAAAGCAGCTGATATTGTGCCCCCGGCCCAGCCTCTTTCTTCACTTCCTGTCGGCAACAAGTGTTTGCAGTTGAGTCGGCGATCAGTTCACATCCACCCGACACCATCTAGATTCACTTTTAAAAAATTCAAACGAATTTGTTCTACATGCAAATTACTTTGTGGAGGAAAACTAACAGTGCACATCACCCTGAACACATCATCATAGTCATGTGTTAGAATGGCCCAGTCAAAGTCCAGACCCAAATCCAACTATAAGTCAATGGCAAGACAGATTCCTTCCATCCAATCTGACTGAGCCTAACTATTAAATGAGAAAACATTTAAGCCTCCAGATGTGCAGAGCTGGTAGAGACAGACCTTCAAACATTTGTAGTTCTACCAAATATTAACTCAGGGGGGCTAAATACAAATGCACGCCACACTTTTCAGATTTCTATCATTTTCCTTCCACTTTACAATATGAAGAATTTCTGATGATCTGCCAAAAATTACACTGTGGTTTTGCAAAATAAAAGACAGGTTTCCATCCACTCAGCATACTATGAACTTAATTCATTCATCCAATTAAAGAACGGTGGCGCAGTTGGTAGCACTGTTGCCTTGCAGCAAGAAGGTCCTGGGTTCAATTCCTGACCGGGGGTCTTTCTGCATGGAGTTTGCATGTTCTCCCCGTGCATGCGTGGGTTTTCACCAGGTACTCTGGCTTCCTCCCACAGTCCAAAGACATGCCTGTTAGGTTAATTGGTCTCTTTAAATTGCCCTTAGGTGTATAAATGAGTGTGTGCTTGGTTGGTTGTGTGTTGCCCTGCGATGGACTGGCGACCTGTCCAGGGTGTACCCTGCCTCTCGTCCATAGACTGCTGGAGATAGGCACCAGCTCCCCCGTGACCCACTATGGAATAAGCGGTAGAAAATGACTGACTGACTGACAATTAAAGAACAGTCTATAGTAGCGGTTTGAAATGATTGTGGACTTTTAGCAGCAGGAATGCTTCCAGGAGAAACTCCAGCTTTGAATAGGAGCAGGTCTTTGAATCATGGTTCAAGAGGTTGATGTGTTTTTATACCAGCAGCAGTGGCATTTTCAGTCACAGATTGGGAACCTTCAGCAGCCCTGGTGTTAATTTTCTGCTCTGCTTGCTTGTAATATCTTCAGCTGAATGTACTCTGATCATTAAACTCAATGATTCAAAGAATACTGAACACTCCTCCTGTTGGAGTTTGATCTGCTGGCAGCTAAAACCCTGCAGGATTATCTAAAGCAGACATTAGAGGAGCAATCTAATTATAAAGTCATCATTAAAAACATCATTATTCCTTCGTTTTGATTCCTGACAGATTTGATTAAATAACGATAGTCGGTCTTATTAGCTCACAAGCTTACATCATAAAAACTTTCAAAAGAAACTTTCTGGTTACCTGTGGATGGACGGACGGATCACATAAAGTCTTGAAGAAATAAATAAAATCTGTATTTTTCCATATTTTTCTGGACAATACAGGAACGTCAGGATCTTTGAAAGTGATTCCTTAATGTGCCTCAGGGCAAACTCTGAAGAGGCCCTCAACCATCTTCTGAAGACCTGATTTATTTCTAGTTTCCTTTCCTCAGCTCCAAACTGTAAATATAAGGACAGCAGAGGAAGATGACTAAAACCAATAGGATGAGATGAAAACGGTCGGATAAAAGTTGTTTCCTTTATTTGCTCCTGTCTGGGATGCTGGCGTATTCCTCACAGAGCTGCAGCACATTGATTTTTCTCCGCTCTCATGTTCCTGCAGTATTCACAGCATGCTTGGTGAAAAACTCAGCTCACAATGAATTTGAGTTTATTTTTCAATCTCTGAATTCTCAAAGCAGCTCAAACAGCTGAAGATTCTGGTGCTGAGTTAAAAAATAAAAACGGAGGAACTGAGATAAGACGGATTTTCGGATGAGTTTGGGGACTTTGGGAGAGACTGTGGCTTTCGTTGGAGGCAGGAAAGGGAGGAGGGTGAAAAGTTTCAACTCCCCGTTCTGCTCGCCATTCAGTGTTGAAAGAAGATGGAGGTTCATGTTTTCTCCCAGGTTAAAACAGAGACGTTTTTAACCGATTCTGATTAATTGAACCTGATTTGCAAAAATCCTCAGAGGGATCAGTAACAGCTTCCTATGGTGAAAAGGCTCCTCTGGGGACGGATCAGAGAAGAGAGAAGCTGTACAGAAAAATGCTGAATGTGTTTTATAATCTCCATGATAAAGATCAGGGAGCTCTGAAAACGTCTCAGTAAACCCGTTTTCATGCAGACCACACAGAGTACCAGCATGATTAACCCGGCGACTCGCTCACTCTCTGCCAGCTCCAGCGCCGGAGCAGTTTGGAGCGGCCTCTGAGGAATAATGAGACGCTTCCCACCCCAGTCCAACGGTAAACAGCCGATCAACACCACTGTTGAAGTCCAGTTGGTTTAATGTTTGGGTTCGACATCCTCGTTGTTTCAGCCTCTGTCCCACTCCTCTCTGTGTTTTATTGGATTTTTACGCATCTTGGTCACAGATGTGCCAGCAAGACGTGCACCAACAATTTGTCCTCTTTTGAACTCTGGTATGTCACCCATAAGGTTGTGTGCATTTCAATATTTTGAGCAAAACTGTGCAAAACTATTACGCCAAAACAAATTCCTTGTATGTCCAAAAACGTACTTGGCAATAAAGCTTTTCTGATTCTGATTCTGATTACCCTGCTAATTGAACCTTCACACTCTGCTCTTACTGGTGCAATGTTCAATCAATGAAGACTGGCTACCAGGCTGGTCCAATTTAGCCATGAAACCTCCCACACTAAAATGACAGGTGTTACAGTTTCATTGTCCAACCCCTGTAATACAGTGCTTAGTTGGAGGCTGATAATGGGATTTCTTACACACAACTGTACATCAGAAATGACTGGTACCGGTACCAGATACAGACCCACAAACACGGTAAAATAATACTGACCTACTGGGGTGATATTCCCTGAAAGTCTGTGTTTGGCTGTGAAGATGGAAAAAGTTTGGTGAAGTATTCTACCTCAGATTTTATACAGAGGAAAATCAAAGTTTTCTCTTGTCTACCTCACCAGTTGTCAGCCTGGTTCATCCAGTTCAGCACCTAATGGGTCTTGAATAATTTATCAATAAGATCAACAATACACCTTTTACTTTTTTCAAAGGTCTAAACCATGATCTCTCTTTCCATCTTCCGTTCATTCCTCTTTGTTTCCAACTAAGCCACGTGATCGGACTCGGCGTCATCTCGTCTCCTCCAGATCATTAGCTGCACACGTCTTTCCGTACGACGAGTCGACACATTTTATCGACTTGAGGGAAATTATGAGGGGGCTTCAATGGCTGCACGATGAGATAAACAGGTACAAATCCTATCTGCTGCTTTCTCGACACGTCTCATCATGAACCTGAGCTGCTGAGTGAGTGGGAGCAGAGGTGGGAGCGGCGTGCTCATGCACTGAAGCTCTGACATCCCACAAAGAGAGCGGGAAAAACACACAAAGGACCATATTCCCAGATACAGCTCAACATTGGAGAGGAAAGACTTCAAGGAATAACAGTTTATTATGCAGGAATCAGTCATGAGACAGTGAGCAACTCATCAGACAACATTGTGGCAGATTTCTGCTCATTTTATTTTTAACAATCCAAGTAAACTTGGCTGTCTTTACGCTGGACAAAGACAACCCAGCGTCATGTGGACAGGGCCACATTACCATCTTATTGACTCATAGAAAGTGTTTGATACATCTACCATGATGTCCTCATTGCCAAATTACCAACATTAAATGTTCAGGTAATGCAATGACACCTAAAATTATATCTGTTTAAAGAAAACATACAGTACCCACCAAAGGTTTGGACACATCTTCTCATTCAAAGACTTGTCTTTATTTTCATGACTATGAATATTGTAGCTTCACACTGAAGGCATCAAAACTATGAATGAACACATGTGGAATTATATACTGAACAAAAAAGTGTGAAACAACTGAAAATATGTCTTATATTCCAGGTTCTTCAAAGTAGCCACCTTTTGCTTTGATTACTGCTACGTACACTCTTGGTATTCTGTTGATGAGCTTCAAGAGGTAGTCACCTGAAATGGTTTTCCAACAGTCTTGAAGGAGTTCCCAGAGATGCTTAGCACTTGTTGGCCCTTTTGCCTTCACTCTGCGGTCCAGCTCACCCCAAACCATCTCGATTGGGTTCAGGTCCGGTGACTGTGGAGGCCAGGTCATCTGGCGCAGCACCCCATCACTCTCCTTCTTGGTCAAATAGCCCATACACAGCCTGGAGGTGTGTTTGGGGTCATTGTCCTGTTGAAAAATAAATTATGGTCCAACTAAACAAACCGGATGGAATAGCATGCTGCTGCAAGATGATGTGGTAGCCATGCTGGTTCAGTATGACTTCAATTTTGAATAAATCCCCAACAGTGTCACCAGCAAAGATCCCTCACACCATCACACCTCCTCCTCCATGCTTCACGGTGGGAACCAGGCATGTAGAGTCCATCCATTCACCTCTTCTGCGCCGCACAAAGACACGGTGGTTGGAACCAAAGATCTCAAACTTGGACTCATCAGACCAAATCACAGATTTCCACTGGTCTAATGTCAATTCCTTGTGTTCTTTAGCCCAAACAAGTCTCTTCTGCTTGTTGCCTGTCCTCAGCAGTGGTTTCCTAGCAGCTATTTTACCATGAAGGCCTGATTCACACAGTCTCCTCTTAACAGTTGTTCTAGAGATGTGTCTGCTGCTAGAACTCTGTGTGGCATTGACCTGTTCTCTAATCTGAGCTGCTGTTAACCTGCGATTTCTGAGGCTGGTGACTCGGATGAACTTATCGTCCGCAGCAGAGGTGACTCTTGGTCTTCCTTTCCTGGAGCGGTCCTCATGTGAGCCAGTTTTTTTGTAACGCTTGATGGTTTTTGCGACTGCACTTGGGGACACTTTCAAAGTTTTCCTAATTGTTCGGACTGACTGACCTTCATTTCTTAAAGTAATGATGGCCAGTCTATTCAGTAGGACTATCAGCTGTGTACTGTATCCACCTCCTGCACAACACAACTGATGGTCCCAACCCCATTTATAAGGCTTGAAATCCCACTTCTTAAACCAGACAGGGCACACCTGTGAAGTGAAAACCATTTCAGGTGACTACCTCTTGAAGCTCATCAACAGAATGCCAAGAGTGTGCGGAGCAGTAATCAAAGCAAAAGGTGGCTACTTTGAAGAACCTACAATATAAGACATATTTTCAGTTATTTCACACTTTTTTGTCCAGTATATAATTCCACATGTGTTAATTCATAGTTTTGATGCCTTCAGTGTGAAGCTACAATATTCATAGTCATGAAAATAAAGACAACTCTTTGAATGAGGTGTGTCCAAACTTTTGGTCTGTACTGTACAGGTCCTTCTCAAAATATTAGCATATTGTGATAAAGTTCATTATTTTCCATAATGTAATGATGAAAATTTAATATTCATATATTTTAGATTCATTGCACACTAACGGAAATATTTCAGGTCTTTTATTGTCTTAATACGGATGATTTTGGCATACAGCTCATGAAAACCCAAAATTTCTATCTCACAAAATTAGCACATTTCATCCAACCAATAAAAGAAAAGTGTTTTTAATCCAAAAACGGCAACCTTCAAATAATCATGTACAGTTATGCACTCAATACTTGGTCGGGAATCCTTTTGCAGAAATGACTGCTTCAATGCGGCGTGGCATGGAGGCAATCAGCCTGTGGCACTGCTGAGGTCTTATGGAGGCCCAGGATGCTTCGATAGCAGCCTTTAGCTCATCCAGAGTGTTGGGTCTTGAGTCTCTCAACGTTCTCTTCACAATATCCCACAGATTCTCTATGGGGTTCAGGTCAGGAGAGTTGGCAGGCCAATTGAGCACAGTGATACCATGGTCAGTAAACCATTTACCAGTGGTTTTGGCACTGTGAGCAGGTGCCAGGTCATGCTGAAAAATGAAATCTTCATCTCCATATAGCTTTTCAGCAGATGGAAGCATGAAGTGCTCCAAAATCTCCTTGATAGCTAGCTGCATTGACCCTGCCCTTGATAAAACACAGTGGACCAACATCAGCAGCTGACACGGCACCCCAGACCATCACTGACTGTGGGTACTTGACACTGGACTTCTGGCATTTTGGCATTTCCTTCTCCCCAGTCTTCCTCCAGACTCTGGCACCTTGATTTCCGAATGACATGCAGAATTTGCTTTCATCCAAAAAAAGTACTTTGGACCACTGAGCAACAGTCCAGTGCTGCTTCTCTGTAGCCCAGGTCAGGCACTTCTGCCGCTGTTTCTGGTTCAAAAGTGGCTTGACCTGAGGAATGCGGCACCTGTAGCCCATTTCCTGCACACGCCTGTGCACGGTGGCTCTGGACGTTTCTACTTCAGACTCAGTCCACTGCTTCCGCAGGTCCCCCAAGGTCTGGAATCGGCCCTTCTCCACAATCTTCCTCAGGGTCCGGTCACCTCTTCTCGTTGTGCAGCGTTTTCTGCCACACTTTTTCCTTCCCACAGACTTCCCACTGAGGTGCCTTGATACAGCACTCTGGGAACAGCCTATTCGTTCAGAAATGTCTTTCTGTGTCTTACCCTCTTGCTTGAGGGTGTCAATAGTGGCCTTCTGGACAGCAGTCAGGTCGGCAGTCTTACCCATGATTGGGGTTTTGAGTGATGAACCAGGCTGGGAGTTTTAAAGGCCTCGGGAATCTTTTGCAGGTGTTTAGAGTTAACTCGTTGATTCAGATGATTAGGTTCATAGCTCGTTCAGAGACCCTTTTAATGATATGCTAATTTTGTGAGATAGGAATTTTGGGTTTTCATGAGCTGTATGCCAAAATCATCCATATTAAGACAATAAAAGACCTGAAATATTTCAGTTAGTGTGCAATGAATCTAAAATATATGAATGTTAAATTTTCATCATTACATTATGGAAAATAATTAACTTTATCACAAGACATCCTCAGCCTAAAATGAATATTTAGGCCCTTCAGCAATTTCTGGGTCTGCCCAAGGGTCTTGTCCCAGTGACACATTCCTAGAAAACCTCCAAAGAATGGGTCACAGGAGCCTAACCTGCCCCAGCTGAGACAGCCTTCTTCACTCAGCCTTGAGCTCCTTTAAATTGCTTGTATCCAGGATGTTGTACATTCAGTTTGATCCAATTCCCAGGAGTGAATCCATGGAGTTGTGTGTGTTGAGCAGCGGTTTGTGTAAACCTGTGATCACATGGGCTATGTTGTCCAAAACATCAGCTCCTGGTAAGGTCTCCCAAGGCAACTTGGGGAGAGATAGGACCAAGGGTGATTCAGTGATTTAACGATGGTAGACCACAGGGATTGGTGAACCACACCCATATCAAGGAGACCAGAGCACCTCCTGGATGCAGGGCTGGAAAAGGAGCTCGCCGGAGAGCGCCTCGTGCCGAGCTGGGCTCTATGGGCTCGGCCAGACTCATTGGCCCAGAAACATTGAGATCAGGTGCAATCTTACCTGGGTTTCAGGGAGGCGGAGTAACGCGTTAATCAGCTAGAGAAATTTCAAAGATAATCAAAAGCCAAAGTTGCAAACTGACCATGTTTTGTTATTTGATAATGTGTAATTCTGTTTCCTTCCTTAAAACCCTTCATACCATTAACCTCCAGGTAGGGATGGGTACCTTTCACATTTGAACTGATATGGTAGCGAAACCCATTACCTTGAAATGGATAGCTGTACTCAATGGTACCAGTACTTTTTGCGTTTATGTTGTAATAAATGCTAATTCGTTTAATAATAAAATCTCAAAATTTTTCAATTTAATATATTTATTTATCAATATATAAACTTTAATGAAGTTATCAACCAACATCCGGCTGTTTGTCTTGTAACGTCTCAGTTGTTTTAAACATTTCTTCTTCATGTTGCTGCAGCCAACGAGTCGCTAACGGATGCAGGTGTGCTAACGGTACTGAATGCAGGAGTTGTAGCCGTAGATCTGAGGCTGATGAAAACTGTGCACTCTTCAGCCTGGAGAAAAATCTGGCGCCTAACCAGGTGCTTCCTCAGATTAGAAGTATTCCCGCTTTGCGTCAAAAATATTTCAGCGATCGAAGTCTGCATCACATTATGAGAAGTGGAGCCATACTTTCTAGAGCTTTCTATCAGCCAGGCTTTGTTGACAGTACCAGCGGCTACTGACGTCATTACGCTCTTGTGCGTACAATGTTGTGTTCATGTCCAGCATGGAAAATCGCCCAATCTTCCTCAGTGTCACAATGATCTATCTAGGTACCAAAACATGGTACTGTTTGATTTTACGTAAAGTGGTACTCTGCAGTACCGACGGAATTTTGTCGGTACCTTTAAAATGTACCAAATTTGGTTCCCATCCCTACCTGCAGGGGTCTGCAGATAAAGGAGAGTCCTTGCATGCATGGCTAAATCCGGCCCATTTACATGACTGAAGTGTTTTTTCATGTGCTGTCCACCCCCTTTAAATAGATGAGATAAAAATCACCAAGACAATTTGAAATATGTGAGTTTAGTTTGGGACTTTGGCCATCAGCTGTCAGAACTTCTGAAGTTCTCAGACTGAAATCCTTCAGTTTGATCTGAAGTCCTCATCACCTTCAATGACGTCAGGAGGGAAGGAGCTGAACTGACAGGAAGTTGAAACACTTGTGATGAGTCGGAGCATCATAAAATAGTGATTCTGCATTTATCACTCATTTCAAACTATCCAGCGCTGCAGTATCCCTACATGTATCTGTGGGTAATTAAATGAACACAACAGTTTCATGAATATTAGATTAATACTTTGTTTCTGCATCATTGTAATGAAGCTGCCTCATGATTTATCTAAATTTGTATTTGTTCTGTGTCGCTGCTCACAAAGTCTGATCCCAAACATTCAGCAAGCAGCAAGCTGCACGCTCTGAGCCATCAGATCGTCAGCTGTGTGCATGTTCATGTTTGAATCCTCAGTTATTAGATCAGGAGGGAGCATGCAAATGAGCCGATTCTCTCTGTGACCTGGTTTCTCTGAAGCTGGAGTCTTGATGCCATTTTTGGTTCAAATTTAGAAAATAAAAAAATGTA
The DNA here is from genome assembly GCF_021462225.1 of Girardinichthys multiradiatus. Taxonomy (NCBI): domain Eukaryota; kingdom Metazoa; phylum Chordata; class Actinopteri; order Cyprinodontiformes; family Goodeidae; genus Girardinichthys; species Girardinichthys multiradiatus. Next base: position 51,052,536 of record NC_061797.1, on the reverse strand, counting down.
AAAAAAAAAAACAAATACTGTTTTTGCTATGACGAGTAGGAGAAGCACAGCTGTACTAATAAGTACTGCATCCACAGTAGAGGAAGTGAAATGCAGTCCTCGTTGATGCCCATCCTCGTGTTTCTGCAGTAAAATAAACAGAATCAGGTTTAGAGGCTCTGGTTTAAAGAGGACTTGGACATTTGATTGTTTAAATCCTATCTGACTTGATGAAGCTGAAAATGATTGACCAGCTGTTTCCGCTCCACAGGAAAAACTTGCATGAGCGACCGTCATCTTCCAGGATATGATAGAAAATCCCTTCTATCCACAGAGATTAGGATAATCCTCAGTGAATGTGCATATTGTGGAATCTCACAGCACTTCTTCCTCTTCAAGCTTCGTTTCCTGCAGGGACGACTCCTTATTAGTTGCCACCTACTGGCAACGCACTGAACAAAAAGCGAATCAATTCTGTTGTAGTCGTTTTGTTTCTTTTCTGGAGACAAGAGTAAATAATTTGTGATGGCCGGAGGATGCAGGAGACAGATGAGCACACTGTGGATATGTCTGAGGGCATTTCTCCAGTCTGTTGTGGTTGAGATGGAGCTGACCCAAAGGGTGAAGCTCTTAATTAACTGATCCAGATACTTTCCAACCCACACCTTTGGTCTGGAAATATGGATCACGACTGAAAGAATAAGATTCCAGAGCTCTAAGAAGTTCCTCTGAGAGCCCCAAAGCTCTGCATTAAGAGATGAGGGTCAGGATATCTGAGAGGTCTTACAGTAGAGCTGCTGTTCCTCCACAATGAAAGGAACCAACTGAGGTGGTTCTCCAGGTGTCCTACTGAGAAAACATGAGGGACCCAGGATCCACCAGAGGGTCGCTATTAGATCTTCTAGCCTGGGAACACCTTGGGATTCCCTGAGCAAATATGGATGGATAGACAGTAGGACTGGGAAACATAGACTTAAAAGCTTATCATGTTAATTTGTGATATTCGATAACGATAAAAATCTTAAACATTTATTGCATTATCTTTTTGTCAGTTTACTGCACGGCTGTGACCTTTACCACTAAACAGCACAACATTCTGCATTCAATTAGTTTCCTAAATATGTTGATTTAGTGCTGCTCTCATGAAACCAACAATGGTTTGCAAATATACTGTACAGTTTATCATTGTGATGACAAATCAAACAACGGGAACCGGTACGATGACTGCCTAGCCCTAACAGACAGACCTGACGGAACGATGGGTGGAGATGAATGGACAGATCACACTGTGAGACCTTGTTTCAGTAAAGTCTTCTCCAACCCTCCACCTCCCTGCTGCAGCTGAAGATCACCCACCCTCCTCAGTTTTCCCGTTCCATCTTCAGTTTGACTCGGCATCCTGAGACCATCAGCTGACCAGCAGCATTTCACCATTCACAGACACACCCACAGCTTCTGGGAGAAACGGTGTTAAAATGCTGCACACATGATGGCAGTTCAGCTCTGAACCAACAGCGTTTGGTTTTATTTGACCTCTGCTCCTTTAAAGGCCTGATGTGAGCCCACATTCACATCACTTCCGCCCACAGGGAACCCACCATTTTATTCTTCTGGTCAACATGCAGATTATCGTCTTTCCAACTATTACATTTAGTCAATCTTCTTTAACAAGCATAAAAAATACTGTTGAAAGCCCAGAGAAAAATACGTGTCCATTTACTTAGAAGGAATCTGTGACGACTGATGACGAATCAATATGGTTCGAAGTCTTATTTAGTGGAGGAATAATTTTAGCATCAATCATTGTAACGTCTATGTAGGAGCAAGAGGAGACTCATAACCCATAAGAAATAGAATTCAGCCTTCATTTCCTTCACTTCCTGCCCTTTAATACAAAACTAGAATAAAAACAGCAACACGTGGCTCCGAATTATAATTTATCCACCCGGTTGGAAACCTTAGAGTCGACTCACAGGGAGTAAAGGAGGACACAGCCAACAGAAGAATGCTGCACATGTTCTGGGAAATCCATGAACATTAGAGGCTAATTACAGTACATAAAGACTGTATTAGGTAGGATCTGATGAACATGGCCCTTTAAATGGTTCTTATGCGTCAATAAGCCAAAACTTTCATTAGGAAACATGTTAAATAGATAATTTAGATAGATTCATGACCTAAAAAGGCAGATTTCTATTTTCCTAAACAGGGAAATGCTATTCTCAAGTTTTCAGCACAGTTTTGCTTCACTGCTCCTCTCACAGCATCGGTAAAACCTTCAGAAGATCTAGAAACAGATTTCCTACTCATCCTTTACGTAAAAATTTCATATTTTTCCAGACTCAGCTTTGCAGAGTTCGCAGTCCTGGGAAAACAAAAAACATAGGGAAAGGAATCAATGAATGAAGGGAAAGAAAGGAAGGAAGGACACAAGGAAGAAAATGAAGGGCACAAGGAATCAAAGGAAGCGAGAACATAAGACGGGAAGGACACAAGGAAGTTTATGAGAAGGGAAGCTTACAAGGAAGGAAAGAAGGAGGATTCAGGACAGTGGATCAGGAGGACTGAATTTAAACCTGCTGCCATGGACAACAATGGGCTTGGAGTGAAAGAGTGGGCAAAGCCGTCCCCCGTCTGGAGCAGCGTAGCTCAGCCTCACCTTCAAGAACAAACAGCCTTTAAAGTAAACCGCTAATAGAACGTTGGACCTGGCTGCACAGGCATTGTGGTGTTTAGGTTTGACGATGTTTGATGTTTTACTACAGGATGTTCATCATAGAAGATGATGATGTCACAGAACCCAGATGGTGAAAAACTGATCAACTTTTAATATTTAGTCCCCACATTTTCAACTCCAAATGTTCAACTTATACAGTACAGACCAAAAGTTTGGACACCTTCTCATTCAAAGAGTTTTCTTTATTTTTATGACTATGAATAGTGTAGCTTCACACTGAAGGCATCAAAACTATGAATTAACACATGTTGAATTATATAATGAACAAAAAAGTATAAACAACTGAAAATATGTCTTATATTCTAGGTTCTTCAAAGTAACCACCTTTTGCTTTGATTACTGCTCCACACACTCTTGGCATTCTGTTGATGAGCTTCAAGAGGTAGTCACCTGAAATGGTTTTCCAACAGTCTTGAAGGAGTTCCCAGAGATGCTTAGCACTTGTTGGCCCTTTTGCCTTCACTCTGCGGTCCAGCTCACCCCAAACCATCTCGATTGGGTTCAGGTCCGGTGACTGTGGAGGCCAGGTCATCTGGCGCAGCACCCCATCACTCTCCTTCTTGGTCAAATAGCCCTTACACAGCCTGGAGGTGTGTTTGGGGTCATTGTCCTGTTGAAAAATAAATGATGGTCCAACTAAACACAAACCGGATGGAATAGCATGCTGCTGCAAGATGCTGTGGTAGCCATGCTGGTTCAGTATGACTTCAATTTTGAATAAATCCCCAACCGTGATACCAGCAAAGATCCCTCACACCATCACACCTCCTCCTCCATGCTTCACGATGGGAACCAGGCATGTAGAGTCCATCCGTTCACCTCTTCTGCGCCCCACAAAGACACGGTGGTTGGAACCAAAGATCTCAAACTTGGACTCATCAGACCAAAGCACAGATTTCCACTGGTCTAATGTCAATTCCTTGTGTTCTTTAGCCCGAACAAGTCTCTTCTGCTTGTTGCCTGTCCTCGGCAGTGGTTTCCTAGCAGCTATTTTACCATGAAGGCCTGATTCACACAGTCTCCTCTTAACAGTTGTTCTAGAGATGTGTCTGCTGCTAGAACTCTGTGTGGCGTTGACCTGTTCTCTAATCTGAGCTGCTGTTAACCTGCGATTTCTGAGGCTGGTGACTCGGATGAACTTATCGTCCGCAGCAGAGGTGACTCTTGGTCTTCCTTTCCTGGGGCGGTCCTCATGTGAGCCAGTTTCTTTGTAACGCTTGATGGTTTTTGCGACTGCACTTGGGGAAACTTTCAAAGTTTTCCCAATTGTTCGGACTGACCGACCTTCATTTCTTAAAGTAATGATGGTCACTCGTTTTTCTTTACTTAGCTGCTTTTTTCTTGCCATAATACAAATTCTAACAGTCTATTCAGTAGGACTATCAGCTGTGTAATGTATCCACCTCCTGCACAACACAGCTGATGGTCCCAACCCCATTTATAAGGCTTGAAATCCCACTTCTTAAACCTGACAGGGCACACCTGTGAAGTGAAAACCATTTCAGGTGACTACCTCTTGAAGCTCATCAACAGAATACCAAGAGTGTGGGGAGCAGTAATCAAAGCAAAAGGTGAGGAGATAAAACAGAATAAAATTTACATGAGTGGCCATCAGAAGGTTCTGAGCCTCTGTTTAACCATACCAACTGTTTTTATTAAGGCATAAAGTGGTTGTCTGATGAAAGCAGGTGCTGTGGGGGGCTGCTTCCAACAACATTTAACCATTGGTCCTAAAGGAAACCCCTCTTCTGTGCTTCTACATAGCATCTACATATTTTTCATGCACTTTAAACAAGCATGTGATCTTATTTTGTCAACATCTTCAGTGTGTGCAGGTTCTAGTTTCTCCTGTGACTAAAACACAGAAGAACCAGCTCCTGCTGCTAAAACCCTGAACAGAAGATCATATCAGCAAGTTGTCACACGTCGACCTCATCCATCAAAACAAGCAGCGCATTTCTCACAAACGCAACGTTTCAAGCTGGTCCGTCAACAGCCGTTAGTCTGGACTCGGCAGCACCATCCGGGACAGCGAAGCCACGCTGGGAGCAAAGTTCACATCCAGCAGGACTGACGAGAACAGAGGAGATGAAAACAGACAGGGAGAATGACACACGAGCTCCTCCTGGGATTTAAACCCATCTGAAGCACGACTGAACCATTGTGTTCATATTTTAGACTGCATGGGAATGACAACCATCTTCAATTAATTTTAGTTATGTTAGAGATGCACTGGGTGAAATGTTGAACAATAAAAAGGTCCCTATAAACACATTTCCAACATAAATATCAGTATTTTCCAATAAGGAGTGAAACAACAAAATGTGAGACACCACTTTTATCCTCCAGCATGCAAAAATGATAAAGCAACACATCCAGATTCTTATCTGATCTTTGACCTGAATGTCAAGCCAGCAACCCAACCATCACACCAGCAAGAGGAGAAGACAACCCCACACACCTCTGAACCCACTGAGGCCCAACAGGAGCAGAACTGCAGTGAAGGAAGTACTAACTGTGATCTAACAGGAAACACTGGAGAACGAAAAAATAGAAATAGAAACAAAAATAGGTATGAAAAAACAAATAACTATACAGACGATAGAAATTAATACAATTCTTCACAGATCAGTATAAAGAAATGCTCAAATCTACACATTTTAAATGTAACTGCTCATTAATGCTTACTGTCCTTATTTTAATCAACTAAAACTCAATAAATAAAATTAAAAAACAGTATAACATAATATCATCAACATAAAACAGAACAAACCTTAGAATCTATAACTCAACAAATAAAAAAGCTTAAAGACTAGAAATATTTGACCTTATGAACTCAGATAAAGACCAAATAAATGGCTCTGGTCTACTTTAAACTCTGCTGTTATAAACCTTTAACCCAATGATGGGTTCCTGCTGTTGGGACAGACGTAGGTCCGTTGTAACGCAACACTGGGTCAAATCTTGTGACATGTTTTGTTGGATCAGAGAAGAAACTGGAAGAAGCCATTCTTCACAGGTCGCCATTCTGAACTATACAACCACCTGATCTGACTTCACTGAACCTTTTTCCACAGGAGAAAATAAGAACCAGAAATATGGTGCATTTCTACAGCATAATAATGGTGTCAGTGGATTGTGTTAATGACTTTAGTGCACACCCAACATTAAGATGTTAACACACCGTTTCTCATCTTGACATGTATGATGGCGTACTAAAAAACAAGTGGTGAAGAGGTCCAAGTGTGAGGAAATGATGGGGATTTTGAACAACATTAAGTTCTGAGACATCTTTGAAGCATCTGTCTTGCTTTTGATCCTTTTGTTCTGAATAGTGTGAGTGTACTGGGATCAGCGGTGTGAAATTCCCAGTGTTCTGCTGTGTCTGGACACATTTTCTGGGACGCCACCATCTCATCATACTTTTTCTATATTTCAAGATCAACCGACTGTGGGGATGAAATTTCATAAATGACGAATAACATCTGTTCACAAATTCAGGTTGTGAGTTATTTTTAAACCCACTCTTTGGAAGTCGCAACATTAGACATTATTCACTTTAGCCCAGTTTTGGGTTAACCAAACCTAACCCAGTGTGTGTTGGTCAAACACATGATCCAACCTGTTGAGACAAATGAAACACGGGTTGGATCGGTCCATATTTGACCCAGAACTTTGTTCTGAAATAACCCATCTAGTTGTTTTTATTTACCCAGCAGTTTTTATATTGTAGTGAGACCTCTCCAGAACAACCAACATTTATAAACCAGACATATTTAAGGTTGATAAATGAAAAATCATTTAAAAAACCATTAGACTGTTCCTTGAATAACCAAGTAGGGAGCAGGTGTAGAAACTTTACCATCTGTTTAGTTCTGATTCCTCTGAGTTCAGCTGATTCTAAAAGCAATTTTAAGTCATGCTGACCCAGTCTTAATGAGAACACAGAGACCAGAACAGAAAGTTCAGACAGCTGAACAACCACTGGCAGCAGGTTAAAATCTTAACCCTGCAACATCTCCCCCTCAGATCTGGGACATTCCCAGTAACTTTCCGAAACCACTAACAGACTCTGACAACCCTCTGAGTCCAGATCGGCCTGCTGCATGGAGCAGCTTCACCTCTGCTTATTCTTTGTTGCAGTAATGCAGTTATTAGAGTTACATTAAGCAAACATTACCTCATAGATGTCTTTCTAAAATATGTACCTTTATTGGCTCTCTGCTCTTTAAAGCTGGCCCTACAGATCTGACCTAAACGTTTCTGGAGAACCATGCCTGGTCTGCTGGACCATCTGCTGAGCCAAAGTGCAGCTCTTATAGGAACAACAGAGGAATCACAACACAGCTGAGGGCGCCCACAGCCCATCATTTTAATCTGACTGAATCATGCGATCTTTCTGTCAGTCGGGGTTTGCTTCATGATTTTTAGCTTTTCTCTTTCTGCTGCTTCATTTCTCACCAAAAATTAACAGAAAGCTGAGCAGATTCAATCATTTTAGAGGAGGTTAAAAACTCTTACCAACAGAAGATCAGGATAACATGGTCCGTCCTGCAGAACTACAGAAACCTCACAGAGAGACCAGAGTTAAAGCTTCTCCTCTCACGCCGACACCCAGCAACAGCTGATCTGAATACGAAGAGGCTGAAAACACTGACAAAAGACCTTCCCAGTGCAGAGCCCACCTCCTGAGGCTAAAACACCTCACTGCCCCCTCCATCCTCTCCATGATCCTGCATTCACACTGCCCTGCAGGGGTCCACTCAGGAAGCCACCCTGCAGGGCCGAACACCCCCACTCTTAAAGAAAACATGGAGCCACATGTTGGGTGGAAACGTGATGCAGACAGAACTGCAAACAGTAGGAACAAACATACAGCTGAATGAGCACATCACATATGAATGCACCTTACTGTCAGCGACTCAATATTCAACTCAGATAACCTCAGTGGAAACGGAAACAAAACCAGAATAAAGCCCAAACTAGTTTAAACAAGCACACATGGAAGGCCTGTTGATTTCCCCTGAAACAGTGCCACGTTTCTGGGGTAAATACATCTGTGAGCAGCAGAGCTACGTTTGGGGCTTGTGTCCATGAAAAACTTGACAAATCTACTCTGCCAATGCCCAACAGCTTTTGGTGGAGGGAGTGTGATGGTGTGGGGCGGTTCATCATCTCTGGAGGCAACCTCAGCGCAGAGGGTGATGATATTCTGCATCCTGTGGCAATCCTATCCTCACAGAGCGAGGTCCACTGCAGATCTAACCTCAACACCACTGAAGGCCTGTGGGATCCACTTGGGCGTGCAGTTCATCTCAGAGTGACCACCACAACCAGCCTTGTGACACACGGTGGTGAACGAACAGTATGCCATCCCACAGCAGTGTCTGACCAAGCTGGTGACCAGTATGGGGAGGAGGCCCCAGGCTGTTGTGGTTTTCCCTCGCACCGCTGAAGTTGCTACTTATATAAACGATTCAATACTTCATCCAATCCAACAAACACCAATCAAGCGTCAACAACAGAATAAGCTTTTTGGATGGAAGATTCAGAGTTTTTCATGGGCACAACCCACAGATTTCTGCATGAAGAGACCCTCTCCAGCTCACTCCGGGATCATAGACGTCTCCCTTCAAATTTAAACAGGAAAACTTAGATCAAATGTTCCATTATAAATGCAAACACTCATCATACAGCCCTTAATTACATTCCTAAATAATTAAATGCCGACAGTTTCTGTAAAATCTGTTGATCAGATGGAAAATCGATGTTTCCAGCCTTAGAAGCCATAGAACTGAGAGGATTTTGTATATTCTGTAATGCAAAAACAGAACAAAAGAGCAAAGTGTACCGGAGGCAAATTCCTTGTTTGTATGTACGAACTTGGCAATAAAGCTGATTCTGATTCTGATTTTACCTCCAGAAACAAAAATATGCAACTGAGGAAGGAAAAGGAATAAATGATATAAAATAGGAAGTATTCCTGCTTGTTTCACTGAGATATTTCTGTCACTATCAACAATATCCAATATAAAAGTCTGTGGAGAACATTGAACTATTTGACTAGAGTACAGATTTTCATACATTCTCTAGTCTCAACATGACCAAAACATTTCAGTAAAGGTCATAATGGGGGCGTGGGAAAAATCCACTACATGTGCCAATCATGTCTGAATGTGTTTGCATAAATTAAGATTAACATTGACATCTGGAGCTAATTTACCAGGACATTTTCACCTCAAACGCTTGGAAACAGCAGTAATACGTTCTATTGAAAGAGGATTAACCCAACATCAAACTAGCGTAAAACATCTACTGTACATGTTAAAGAAGCCTCCAGACACTGAGGTTTTGAAGGCTATTAAGGTCATTTATTCTCCAAACACGCCTGAGGTCATTTTAACCGCATTAAAACATAAATATCCATCTCTTTAGAGGCAGATTTTCATCTTTCAACCATATTTTTCATGTGAGGACAGAAAGCAAAGCCGTCTTTTCAATCAATTTTGACTCAGGGGGTCTGGACACATCTGGCTGCTGGTGTGATTGGATGAGTGAAAACAGCAACATCTGGTGTGGTCACAGGGATTTTTCTCTATAATAAACACCATTCATATTAAAACAGAACCTTTCACACCAACAAACTGACAAAATAACGTCATTGGAACTCATTCATTTGCTTTACTGAACCCAGAGAACCGTCTGCTACTATTCACCAGGTGTGACTCAGACGTTTTTATCCGGATTCTTAATACATTCAAATGAACCAACACAAGCTGCAGCAGCAGGGAACTGGTTCTACAATGTGTTACAACACCACCGGACCTTTGCTGGGTCTGCTCTCAGCCCGGCTAACGGTAACTCCAACCAGGGCTGTACAGGGACAGAAAACGCTGCACAACGAGAAGAGGTGACCGGACCCTGAGGAAGATTGTGGAGAAGGGCCGATTCCAGACCTTGGGGGACCTGCGGAAGCAGTGGACTGAGTCTGGAGTAGAAACATCCAGAGTCACCGTGCACAGGCGTGTGCAGGAAATGGGCTACAGGTGCCGCATTCCCCAGGTCAAGCCACTTTTGAACCAGAAACAGCGGCAGAGGCGCCTGACCTGGGCTACAGAGAAGCAGCACTGGACTGTTGCTCAGTGGTCCAAAGTACTTTTTTCGGATGAAAGCAAATTCTGCATGTCATTCAGAAATCAAGGTGCCAGAGTCTGGAGGAAGACTGGGGAGAAGGAAATGCCAAAATGCCAGAAGTCCAGTGTCAAGTACCCACAGTCAGTGATGGTCTGGGGTGCCGTGTCAGCTGCTGGTGTTGGTCCACTGTGTTTTATCAAGGGCAGGGTCAATGCAGCTAGCTATCAGGAGATTTTGGAGCACTTCATGCTTCCATCTGCTGAAAAGCTTTATGGAGATGAAGATTTCATTTTTCAGCACGACCTGGCACCTGCTCACAGTGCCAAAACCACTGGTAAATGGTTTACTGACCATGGTATCACTGTGCTCAACTGGCCTGCCAACTCTCCTGACCTGAACCCCATAGAGAATCTGTGGGATATTGTGAAGAGAACATTGAGAGACTCAAGACCCAACACTCTGGATGAGCTAAAGGCCGCTATCGAAGCATCCTGGGCCTCCATAAGACCTCAGCAGTGCCACAGGCTGATTGCCTCCATGCCACGCCGCATTGAAGCAGTCATTTCTGCAAAAGGATTCCCGACCAAGTATTGAGTGCATAACTGTACATGATTATTTGAAGGTTGACGTTTTTTGTATTAAAAACACTTTTCTTTTATTGGTCGGATGAAATATGCTAATTTTGTGAGATAGGAATTTTGGGTTTTCATGAGCTGTATGCCAAAATCATCCGTATTAAGACAATAAAAGACCTGAAATATTTCAGTTAGTGTGCAATGAATCTAAAATATATGAATGTTACATTTTCATCATGACATTATGGAAAATAATGAACTTTATCACAATATGCTAATATTTTGAGAAGGACCTGTATTCACAAGCAGCCGACTGCAGTTAGACACCAACCTGTGGTCTGGATTTTTCCTTTCTGAGCCTTGTTAGGCAACACAAAGTCCACACTTCTACCTAGCAACTATGTTTCTGCCTTTTGCTGATTCAGAAATGTTGTGAAATGCTTAGAGGTGATGACCGTGGTTACCATGGTTACATATTTGAAACCAAACACCTCTAACCCAGATGGAGTTCTGGATGCCAAGACGGAAAGACATCAGCAATGATCTTACAGAAGCAACTGTTGTCCATCAATCTGGGAAGAGTTATAGTGGCAAATTATTTCAGTTAATCATTTTACAAATATTAGGGATGCACAAATATTTGCGTTGATATCAATATCTGGTTTTAATATTGCTGTTATGGTTGAGAGCCGACATATTTACTAAAATTATATACATTTTATAGATTACTAAAAAACAACCACACCTCTGACACTGCTTGTGTGCTCCAGTTAAACACCCACAATGCTGCACTGCATCACCATCACATGACCATTCAGATACCACATGACCAGCTCCCCTAACAAAGGTTATTCACAATTTAAAGAAAGGCCAAAGCGTGCAATGCTCGAAAACATATAACCCCAAGTTAGTTAGTTAGCAGGTGAAAGGTCAGAGTTTATGACAATAGCTTAGCTCGGGTGTAACGTTTATTAGACGTCATTGCGCCATATTTTATTGTATATTTTGCCATTATTGTGCAGCTCAGTTACATTTATTGTATGTGGTTAAAATAACTGTACCACCAGTGGGGGTGTAACGGTGCACACAAATCACCGTTTGGTACATTTTTGGCTCACTTCAATCAAGAGGAAAAAAAAAGGATTTTATTTTTTTTACTTTATTTAGCAGGAAACAAACAATTTATAACATTTCTGAAGGTAAATTTATTATGAACTAGAATGTTAAGCAGCCAGCATAGAACTGACCTGAGATCTGATTTGACTTGGCCAGTTAATAAACAATAAATGGGTCAGCAATAAAACCTTGAAAATGGTCAGTCTGGTTTAGGAACAGCACTGTTCCAACTTAGGAGAAGAAAAACTGTTGAATCTCTTTGGAGGAGTTTTGAAGGATTATTAGAAAAACAGGCTACGGGCTGAAAGGCAAAGAGACCATCCTCTCTGAAAATAATATGGCAGCATGACTTGGATCTGCAAACTGCATCTGAATGAAGCGCAGGACCTCTGGAACAACGACTCTGCTGAAACAAAAGCAGTGGATGAAGGTTGTAGGCGCAGTCCCGTCCTCTCACATCAGAGCCCATACTGATTTTATTTTTAAATATCCCGTTGCACAACACGGCAGAGGCAAGACTGTTAAAAACTGAGCTCAACATTGAGTAGATGTTCGGCTGCAGAGAACATAGCGTTCAGGACGTGACAGTTACACCTTCTGGCAACAGTTTCCATTAAAGAGAAAAGTCAGGGTGGGTCACTGAGTGCAGCGTGCCGAGCTAAATCTGAGAGGCCCGGCTGCCTAATGACTCCTTCTGCTTGGTCAAACACGTTATTTATTTCTCATTGTGTGTGTCCACAGGCCGTAAATATGTTTGTAATTACCCACACCGCCATCAGGTGGGGTTAATGGAGAAGCCATTAGCACAGATAGAAAGTGGATGGATGAAGGCGCAGAAGGGAAACTGCATTAGAGAGGCTGTGGACGGAGAGGCGGGCATAATCAGCAAATATAAGTCATTAATTCTGCTATTTATACATCCACCTGCATGCCCGCTTCCTGCTGGACCGGGTCAGCAATTAGAACTGGATCACACTGAATTAGGATCATTAAAAGTGTTAAAAGAGGCAGACGTCATTCTATAAATATTTACATGTGTGTCTGTTTTAACTCCAGAACCAGAACCAGCTTTAGTGGCCAGGATTGTTGCACAAACAGGGACTGTAGAAACTTTACATGAAATAAAATAAAATGCACAGTATATATATGTATGTGTACAGTGCCTTGCAAAAGTATTCACCCCCCTGGCTTTTACATTCCAGCCTGTAATTTTAATGTTTTTATGAGATGAATCTGCACAAAATTGTCTAAGTTGGTGCAGTGAAACAAAAATATCGATAAAAAAGAATAAGTTGGCATGTGTATATATTCACCCCTCTGCTATGAAGCCCCTAAACAAGTTCTGCTTTACACTAAAGACATGTTATATTATTGCATTTAAGCAACTGAATTATTCATTTAATCCCATTTTCTCTATCATATATTTCTATTACTCATTAAATAAGATCAAGTTATTAAATGGAAAATCAGCTGAATCTTTTATCCGATTACTCGTCAGAATAATGGATAAAATACTTGGTTACTAAAATAACGGCGTGGTGCAGCCGTGCTGAAGTCGGGGAGGAACGTCACGCTGCATTTAAGTGGTGCCGGACCTTCTTTTGACCCGTCTTGCCTCAATTTTATGCTGCATTACTGCTGCTGCTTACTGGGCTGAAGTGTGCAGACTGATAATATCTACTGCAAGGAAAATGTAGCTCCTGTCACTCTGGTACCAGGTTCTGTAATATCAGAACACTGAAAATAAATACGAGTACAAGCACATTGTATGGGACAGTGACCCGGTGTTGGTATCTGTATTGGTGCAATCCTCTAGTGAACCAAGAGCTGAGGTGTTTTTCCAAAGCAACGGATTTCTCCACACTTTTGTTTCAGACGTTTCTGTGGTCTTTATTTGCATTATTCAGACAGGAAACAAGCAGAGAGGGAAGGAAGGAAGACATGCAGCCAAGGTCCCAGGGTCGGGAATGGAACCCCAGGCAGCTGCACGGAGGATTCAGGCAGACGCATGAATGGGACACATTTACAAATACAAATCTGAAAAGTGTGGCATGCATTTCTATTCAGGCCCCTCGTCAACACTTTATGGCATCACCTTTTGCTTCAGCTACAGCTGCTAGTCTTCTTGGAGTAGATATCTACCAGCGTTGCACAGCCACACACAGACTTTAGATTGTGCTTCTCATTCGTTTTGGAAAAATAGCTGAAACGCACTAATGAAGACAGATTCACGGATGGATTAGGATCTGCACTTCAGCCTTCCAGAGTTTCACCATGAAGGCCAGAAAGTTCATTTTTCCAGGGGTTTTTGGTAAACTCAAAGGACATCCTAAGTCTTTCTTTCTTCTTTTCATGCCAGCAGAATCTCCCACCTAAGCTGTGGATCTCTGTAACTCCTCCAGAGTTACCATGGTCCTCTTTGCTGCTTCCCTGATCAATGCTCTCCTGCCAGTCTAGGTGGACATCCATGTCTTGGTAGGTCTGCAGGTGGTCCATGCTCTCTCCATGTTCAGATGATGGATTGAACAGAGCTCTGGGAGATGTTCCAAGCTTGGCATATTGTTGTAGAACCTAACCCTGCTTTAAAACTTCTACAGAACGTTCTCCATGCCCTGTCTGCTGTGTTCCTTGGTCTCCATGATGCTGGTTGTTCTCTAACCTTCTCTAACAAACCTCTGAGGCCAGAAACAGAACATCTGCTGTTCTACTCAGATGAAATCACACACAGATACTCTGGTTACCAGCAAATGTGACTTCTGAAGGAAGTTGACTTCAGTGCATTTTAATTAGGGGTATCAGAGGAAAGGGGCTGAAAACAAATGCATGTCAGAATTTTATTTGAAGAAACTCGTGTATTGAAGTCATTTGTGACTGGTTTTAGGACCATTTTCATTTGTTTTAGACAGAAAATAGACATTAACTTATAAACTTTCATCGAGTTAAGATTTGTGTTTTCTATTGGATCCAACTGTTGGTTGACTTATTAATAAATCTTCTCTAGATGTTGCAGGCAGAATAACTTATAAATGTTTTAGAAAAAATGATCCAATGCAAAAACGTTTACAGTTAAGAGGCAGAATAAAACGTATTATGACTCCATCAGCTGCATTAGCCAGAGATTACATTAGGGCCCATTAAACAGAAGGCCACTGCATTACTGTATTGGGTATACTTTTGGAATATTGATTGGACTGTTTTTAATGGTTCGTTTTCAGTTTAGCACACAATAGAGCAGGAAGAAGTCATTACAGGGATTTACAGGCGAGTCAAAGGAGTAAAAAAGACTGCAAGAGAACGTGCCTGATGGAAAAGGCAAATGAAGAGGACTGGAATAAGAAGATAAAGAAGCACTTCAATGGGATGAAAGGTTAGAGGTGAAAACCAAGGCAGATCTTTGTGGGAAAGAGAGAGAACGCTTCAAGGACATATCTGGATCCTGGCAAATTCGTCAGAGAGACGTCAGCTTTTATGAGGTTGTGTTAAAACAAACGTCAGGTCTTAAAATTTTTATTTCTTAGGAGTCTTAATAGACTGAATGGAAATTCTACAGTAAAACACTGAATCTACACCTGCAAAGGTCAGACAGACGTTAAAGGCAGAGACCTTAAACCCTTAAAAGCCTTTAAAGACTCTAATTGTGATTCAGACTATTATCTCCCCTGATCAATGAAGTGATACTGCAGTTATATAATCTCTCCTCTGGTTGTAAAAGCAGACTCTCCTACTCAATCTGGGAACGCTAATAGCATGCCGACGATGCGTGGCAGGATATAACACACACACACACACACAAAGAAACAGCTTGTTTTTATGGTGAAATGGATCCATAGCTCTGAGGCTTATTGTATTATCCTAACATTAAGACAACATCTCCTGGCCTTTTATGCATAAAACAAACGTCTGCCGATGTTCCTGTTGCCCCGGCCAATCCTTCCTTTGCTCCAACACAGAAAGCTCCCTCCACATTTCCTGGTACTCCTGGTAAAAGTTTGTAGGCTTTATGATTTCCTCTACAAAACATGGAATCTCACAGAATTCGCCCCAATCAGTGAGCAGCAAAATATAGTACTTTCTGAAGTATTTTGGTTGCTGCAGGCCTCTGTACCCGTCTCCATAGCAACAAGCTACTGGTTGTTTAGGAGGCAGTCCTGGAAAAGGGTTTTCAGTCCTTCCACCTCAAACAAAAACATGCAGTTTGCCAAACCCTGCTGGGACTTTAACTAGACCTGTGTGCTTTGGTAAAATGACATTAAAATTGAGTTTTTTTGGGAACCAAAATAATAGAACCCACTCTAGATGGGTCTGCTGATAATTACAGGATGAATATGTGGAGAAGCTCACTCCCACTATTAACTACAGTGGAGGATTGTGATGCTGTGGGCTTGTTTCCTTCCCTACGCTCTTTGAAATATTAGAACATTGTAAATAAAATATAGTATAGCTTCTAGCAACAGAAAACTCAGAGGAGCATCTTCACAAGACGTTTAGTAGACAGAGGCTTCTCCAGATCTGCTGCAACAGAGACCTCTACAGGAAATCCTTCCTGCTCTTTACAGCAACATCCAATTTCCTTTTAGGATTAATGAATTATTTTTTTGCTGAACTTGAACTGAAGAGACAAAACATCAACTTCCTTCCTTGACCTTCAAATGATCATCAGGTTCTACAGGAACTCATGATCCATTCTTTTTACGGTCGTGGCAGATGGCCGCTCACACTGATCCTGGTTCTGGTTCTGCTGGAGGTTTCTTCCTGTTAAAAGGGAGTTTTTCCTCTCCACTGTCGCTACATGCATGCTCAGTATGAGGGATTGCTGCAAAGTCAACACCAGTGACTGTCCACTGTCTCTACATGCTCATCCAGGAGGAGTGAATGCTGCAAGTCACTGACTGGATGCAATCTGCTGGGTTTCCTTAGATAGAAAAACTTTTTATCCAATTTGAATAAATAACTGAATCTGACTGAACTGTTCGATGGTTACGATTAATTGGAATGTATGAACCTGACTGTTGTGAAGAACCTTGAGACGACATGTGTTGTGAATTGGCGATATATAAATAAACTGAATTGAATTGAATTATACCACCTGTGTGGCGACAGGGAAACCTCTACAGTCTGCAGGACAGTGCGTCCTGAGGCTCAGGGTTAGGGACCTATGATCTACAGAGACTGTACCAAAGGGAAAGGTCAAAGGTCTTACCGTGCATGCTCTAAGCTTGTAAAATGACAGAGTGCTGTCTGATTAGGTGACAGGGGCAATACAAACTCTCACCAGTAGGGGCACCAATAAATGTGGCACCAGAGTTTTGCAAGAAATATTTCATAACACTTGATTTTCTGCCAAATAAATCAATATTTTTAAAATTAAAGTTGGATATTTCAATTATTTCCACCTCTGTGATTAAAAATGAATTTATTTTAAAGATTTGAAACATTCTAACCATAGATGCCAATAAGTGTGGAGGGTCCTGTATACGCAAGGAGTAAAAAGGTTCAGCGGGATGATGGAAATCTGCATCAGATGAGTATGATAAACAACATGGCTGCACCCAAACATCTGGGGGTATTTTATGTGATACCAATGTTATGTTGGCACCCCTGATTGACTGTGTTGTGCCCCGGCCATGGAAAAAACAAGCCGTGATGTCATGGAGCCATTTCCCCAGCTCCGCCTCGCTCTCTCTACCCAGGAAACTCTCCTAGAGATGCAGACAGCGAAGGAAGCACGCGTTAATGTCCAACTTGCTGGCGAGACGGATTAATTCTTCAAACTTGGATTACCTTAATTGGAATGTATGAACCTGACTTTTGTGAAGCGCCTTGAGACGACATGTGTTGTGAATTGGCGCTACATAAATAAACTGAATTGAAACTTGGATCCAGAGTTGACTAAGATCTGTTGTTTGTGTGGCCGCCGACTGAAGAACAACCAAAAGTTAAGTATAATCTGCTGGTTGAGTAATCCAGAGTTCATGGGGAAGGGGTAATTAACAAAATATGTCTCCAACCTTTCTTTCTGAGCTTCTGCAGAAAGGTAACCTGAACCAGAAATGCCCCAGAGAAGACGGTGTTTCTAACCATGTCGACTGAAGCGTATTCCTTCCTCCCTGCCTGAGGGGAGTTGGCATAGGAACCCCAGCTCTGCCCGCCTTATGTGTGCCGATCCAGCTTAACCCAGCTGCTACTGAGAGCGGCCGCCACGGCGTCTTTGTTCGCTGCCCACCACGTGGCCAAACCGGACCACCTTTGCTACACTTTCCTCACTCCTATTCTTCAGAACGGTTCACGTAAGAGGTGGTGTCTGGCCAGAGAAACAGTTGAAACATGGTTCATGTTGTGTGTGGTCCTAAAGGCTGAACTATTTCACTGCTAGCTGGCTATCTGCTCAGCTAAGGTGAACAGACCTCCCAGCCTTGAGTCTACTTATTTGTTCTGAGTTGTGTTTTAAAGTTAAGACAAACATTATTTTAATGAGTGGTTTAAATATAGATTGGCCATAATGAGCTGCTGGTGCTCATATGCTTCTGAGTATTAAGTTTTATTGGTGTTTTAGGCACATGTCAAATTAAAAGGGTTGATAAATATGTTATTTTTCTTTGTTAACCAAAACTGCTACACCAGCAAAGTCAGATATTCACATACGACTGGTCGCCATCTTGTGAGAGTTCCTCTCCGCCATTTTAGTAGGTCATTACTCCATGTGATGGCTGGTTTAAATAACACTGAACATCAATTGTCCAAAAAACATATTTCCTTAAATATTATTTTTACTAAAATAATATTGGCTGATTAAACAACATTAAGAATCAATTATCCAAAAAGATTATCGACTTCTACTTTTAAATGATACTTTAAAACACTATTTTATTAAAAATAATGTCTAATAAATTATTATGTTTTGGAGAGAAGATGTGAATTTATTTCGGTGAGTGCTCGAATCACTCTTTCGTCTGTTGTCCTAATACCACCACCATACTGGGCTGGGATCACCAGGACAATATTTGACTGTCCAAATGTTTTTTAATTAAATATTAAACAACTTACGCATATTATTGCACAACAACTGCCACCAGAGATTTTTAGGATTTTGAAAACCTGTTAAAATAATAAAGGATCTCCTTTTTGCTGCACAAATGAGAACCTTTCTGAACATCCCAGCTGCCGTTCCTCTTTGTCACAAAATCATTTCTCCTTCTTTATGATTAATTACCATCGCAGTCGTGTGTCGCCACAGTAACAGGTCACACCGCATCGCTGCTGATCACACAGAACATGGTCACATGTTCCAGAATGAGTCATCCCAACATCAGGACCACAATCATCTTGGTTTGAGTCCGACTTTACATCAACACCCCTGTGAGATGCATGAGTATGTGGAGACGTGTATGAACACTTAAACATGTGCTGGAACACACGAACAGCCGGCTCTTCTCCTGTTTCTGAATCCTAGCTGAGAACACGCCTCACAGCAGGGATTTACTCCTGCTGCTGTTAGTGTTCCCGTTAATCCCAAACGTGCTAAATGGAGCCAAGGCAGATTATATCACATCCGACATGGGGGTGGGTGGCTGTTTACACCTGAATACAGCAAGAATTGTAATAGAAAACGTGGAAAACTAAGAAGAAAATGAGACAAAATTCAAAAGTGGAACAGGGGCTAAACGTCCAAAATGACTTGATTCCCATTAATAAGACCAAGTGAAAACATCTGAAGAGCAAACTGATGCTTTTCAGTCACAATAACAGCAACAGTCTGATTAGAACAAACCCAGTCAGACCCGTCATCACAAGCTCCAGGCTGGATATTCCAGATCCAGGGATACATCCGCCTGGCGCTCCAGTTTCCTGCCTGTCCAAGTGATGAGCTGATCTGAGACTCGATGCCCGGCTCTGCGACCCGTCACATCAGGGAAACATTAAAATGATATGAGAATGTTCTGCAGTGCCGTGAAAAGAAGTAATTGCTGGTGGTGCCCAAACCTTCTGTGTCATCAAGACTGGGAACTTTTAGTTTTTCTTTCTGTCCTCACATCACCTGGTGCCCACAACTTATACAACCACATACGCGGTGCCACATAATAAACCGCTTGGCAGGAAAAAGTTTTAGATGTGACACATTGATCCAAGCAGGCGGTCAAGACTTCTCGCAGCTTCACGGCCTCTCAGCCACTGAGAGGTGTATTCCTCTTCTTTGTCCCTAGTCTGGTTTAATGGCCTTTAACAGCACCTTTTCTTTTTGTTTTTCCAAAGCTACACGGCGAATTAGTTCTGCCTCCCCGTCCGATGAAGCCGTGGCAGAAAGTCTGGGAAATGTAGGAATTTCTCACCAGAAATAATTGGTACGCTCGACTATGGAACCGCAGACAGCGCACACAGAGTCCGCGTTAATCACAGTACGCCCGAATATCTTCTGCTCTTTAGGCATTAATAATACTTTTATGATGTTTATTATGAAATAGCCAAAGGTTGGGTGCTGATAGGTTTAATAGTTTTATATTTTACTGCTTTCATTGCAATAGTGACCAAATAATCAACACTGACATCTTTCTGTGCATCTCCTTCTAGTTCTACAAAATATTCTGAATTTTTCAACAAGCTGCAAGGAGAATATGTGGTGGCCATGCATCCCCTCTGATCAGTTTATCAATCAGCAGCGTAGGATGATATGACTGGATAACAACATAGGATTTGAAATATATCAGGACACTGGCTGGCGACTAAAACCAGGTGATTTTCAGCTTGATTGGCCTGACAGGTGACAGGTGAGCAAGAGAGAGGCAGACAAAATCAGTTAACAGGAAGGCTGCACTGACTACAGGCCGACGGGATGTAAGCATGTATGTATGTATACATACGATGTGTTTTAGGTCCGACCCATATCACCTTCTATAAGAACATGCTCAGAATCTCCAGTTTGTAACTCAGAGATGAATGAACTGCAGCCATCCAGCTGAGCTTTAGACTCTCTGATGACTCCAACAGAGCCTCCCCCCACATATATACCTCACTCATTTTATATAAAACCTCTTTAAGATGAAGAGCTCGGCACACAGCAAATAAAGTCACACTAATATGCAAACTCATGCTTAGACATCCGGGAGAGCGTCGAAAAGCCCGGAGTCGGCCAGGGTCCACGCACTCTGACATGCATCGCCGGTTCCCTCCGCTCACCTCACTAACCGCAGCAATCGACATGAAGTGCTGGAGGTGAAGTGTGAAATGGTTCTGCAGCAGCTGGCGGCCAAACTCTGGGGAAAATTCTGCCTCACACTTGGAAGGATTTGAGCAAATGTAAAGGACGTTTTTCATTCCCCGACTCAGATTTTTTACGCTTCTTGGACGGGATAAGTAAGGAGTTGGCTGAGGCAGCAGCAGCAAAACGTTCCTGCACAGCACTTTGGCACACCTCAGAACAAGTGATAAATATTTAAACTGCACTCTGGCGGCGCAGAGGTGAACATTTCAGCAGTGGTATCACAAGGAGCAAAGCGAGAAGAGAAAAGGGACAAAAACAGCTGATTTAATTAGTTGCAAGTTTGTCCTGGAAACTCCCCTCTGAGGAAGAGGAACCGGCGACGGATCTCAGCCACCAAATGGAAAACCGAGCAGCAGACCAGTGTTAAAGGTGAAACAGCTGTTAAATCAGGGCCCCAGAGGTCAACGTGGAGATGTTCAGGCTGTTTATGGGTTCAGCTCGCAGGTTCCGACACGATCCAGTTCTCTGAGCATGCAGAACTATATATGGTCCAGGTTTTCTGGCTGAAGAAGGTAGACTGATGATTCACGGCTGGACATTACAAGGGGACCCAAATGTAGAAGCTCCGTTTTAGAGTCTATGGAGCTCAGATTTTGATCAGAAAATGTCATCCCAGTTGATTTATTCCCTGTTATGGAACTGAACAGTAGGATGTGACCAAAATACGTCTAAGAACATTTTCTGAACCCTCAGCTCATTAAAGCTAAAATATCTTGTTGGTAAATGGATACAAATCTACTGAAAATATCTTGGACAATGTTTGAATGTAGGGAAATCTGAAGTATTGTGCTTTCTGTGCTGCTACGACCTGAATCGAAATGTGAGTAAAAACCAGGAACATGGGTGTGCTTGTCCACACGTCTGATTAAGAGTTCATCTTTAGTCGGTTTCAGTCTCTTCAGCCACTAGCTTCAATATACAACAAACACTGACCCCCAAAAAATGACCACAAGGCTGAAACTCCCATTCAACAGGTGGCGCTAAAGACAAGGACAGAGACAGCATTCAGTTCATCATTTGCTCCAAGAATACACAGGTCGCTGAAATCTAGGAGGAGAAATCTAATTTCTCTATTTTTAACAGTTGACAAACCAGCACATGGATATATATATATATATATATATATATATATATATATCCAGGGGTGGCCAGAGTGTGGCTTGGGGGCCATTTCTGGCCCCTTGACCAAGATTAAACAATGTCATAAATTTATTCCCAAGTCCAGGCTGTTGATGATGATACACCTGAAACAAATTTGAGTGAAATCTTAAATGAGCAAAAAAATGATGCAGACAAAATGAAATGGTCTTAAAATAGAAAATGTAGGCTAAGACAGACTATTTAATTCAATGTGACTGCAAACATCCAGTGACGTTTAATCAAAAGCAGACATGGGTGCACCCACTTATCCTCATTATTTGAACGGTTTTATTAAAAAACGGTAAATATGTTTGGATCTAAAATGATTTGCAGATTCTTTCCGCCCAGAAATCCGGCTACAACGTTTCGTTCAAATCTTGTGTACATAGTTATTGTTTTTAGGCCCGTGACTACTTTCAGCTCGACAGTTGCGGCCCCTGTGGCAAAAAGTTTGGACACCCCCGAACTAGACCCTAGAATGACTCAGAATGCCACAATCTATTTATACGGGTCTGCATTTTGTTTTGTTTCTTATAAATTGAAAAAAATGACAGTAAATTATGATAACATTTGATCTAAAAAGAGCAGGTCAGAGTGAGCACAGATTGTACAAATAGATTTGACATAAAGATATAAAAAAAAATCTGTGGTGCTGGATTATCATAAACTGCAGATTAATTCATGGGTAGATTTTTTAATATATGAACTAAACAGTGGAGATCGGAGGATAAAGTAGAAATCAGTACAAGATAGTTTTAGGAGCACATCTGCAGCATGATTATTCCCGGGATTTCTTGTCTGATGACCCAGTTCTAAGACTTAAGACGGAAAGCTCAATAAAATGACACGTAAAGGCTTGAAGAGATGCAGGACGCTTCTGCGCACAGCTCACTGAGCAGGGTTCATTGGACAAGAATGCAGCTCAATTAGACCTTAATAAACACACAGGTCACATGGACCTGACACACACACACACACACACACACACACACCCAATCCATCACCAGCAGAGTTACCAGCTCGCATCACCTGAATGATAAGCGGGGAAAACTGCTCTCCGTCCGCTCAGACTGGAGGCTGAACAACAGGAAAACACCCCTCACCTGGAAATCTCAAGGTTGTTCCTTCCACTTGTGTCCTCAGCGCAGAATATCCATATACTATTCCAAGGAATTCGGTAAAACGTTCAAAAATCCATCTGGAATCAAAGGAAATGCCTCGGGAAACAAAAAAAGATAAAGATAGACCGTTTCCGATCCGGAAGGTTCGTCTCTGCTCCAGCAGGTTCCCCAAAGCCGCCCTCATGCGGTCATGCTAGCTCATCCCGCGGAAGCAAAGAGCGAGCAGAGCCGGCCGATGGAGAACAAACCCCCGAGAAGTGCTGCGGAGCTCCGGGGGAAGAGGCCGACTCCGTCCGGAGTTCAGTCCAGGACAATCGGCTCCTTGCCGGTGTGGCAGAGCACGAACACAGCAGCTGTCAGATCCGGTTTCCGCCGGTTCCTGAAGGCAGTCGGCGTCAGCTCGCCCCGCTTTGGCCGCGGTCTGTGCCGTTCTGAGGTTCCGTTATGAGTCGGTCACTGTCACCTCGCTCCAAACCGTCATCGCTGCTCCTTCTGGAGAAATGAGGCAGACCGCAGAAGCACCGCCCTTCTGTCAGGAAAACCCCGCCCCATACCAACTCAACCAATAGTAGCGGCTCTCTGGTCTGATGCCCCGCCCCTTCTCCCTCTCTTTCTCCCAGCTCTGCTGCAGTTTGGCAGCGTTGAGCTTCCCAACAGGAGCCAATAACACGTTCAACCTCTAAAAACGAACGGACCCTCCGCCAAGCTTATCCAGCCACAGAGACACTTCTGTCCACAGCTGACTGAACCACATTAAAGACATTTCACAGCGTTTTATAACTGAGTCACCACCTAAAGCTCAGCTCAGCGCAAAACATGTTCTTCTGAAGAACTTGAATCACCTACTTCAGTCAAAAAGAACAGAGTTCTACAGGGATTAAACCTTCTGGGTCTCATGGTTCCGGTGTGAGCAACATGGCTCCATACCCAGGGCGGCAAGGTCTGGGGGCCAACACTAACATGTTTTCCGTGGCTTATTTGGCTGAACATTGAAAGCTATGAATGTACAGTCAAGAACAAAACTATAGGCAGATTTAGATCAGATTTTTTTATTCAACCTAATTTGTTAATATAGGGAGATAAAAGATAAAACTATGTAAGATAAGCCGTAGTTTTGAATAAATAATACATATGATGTTGTTGAAATTTTATTTAAAAATTACATGATGAAAATTATTTATACCGTTCTCAATAATCAATGGAAAAACCTGTAAGTGCATCCCAGCAATCAAACCCTTTCAGCTTTAAACCTTGTGAGGTTGGAAGACCTCCTCGCCGTCACATATTTTGTTCTCTCCACAGATTTTCTATCAAATTCAGGTTGGGAATCCAGCCACTGAAACGTTATTACTTTCAGTCAGAAGAAACATGTTGGTAAAACTGAAGACCACTTTAGGCCTTCATTAGCCAGGGGTATGAATATTTTGGGCTTGTCCTCATGAGAGCAGAGGTTTAGTCAATGCAAACTTGTCCACACTTTAGAAACCAATACAAAATCTTCCCAGAAAAACTATTCTCATGTGGACAAGGCCTACTAGTCCTGAAGCTAACGCGTATCTAACCATCAATGTATAGTTTTGTACTAGCATGGGTAAAAGGAAGTGTGTGGGTAGGGACCAAATACTTACTCAAAGGTCCGAATCCTCCCAAATCTAGCCCTGCGTATGTCCCTGTGCATTTATTGGGGAATGGGTATATGGCAAGCCATTTCTATATTTGATATCAGCCAATGATTGTTATCTACTAGTTTTAATTACAGTCTACTTGTTAGACATTTGATCCGATTAGTTAAGAAACACCCTTACTAGAAGCAGTTCTTGAAGACTAGTGGCACTTCTGTCCAGCTAGAAGGAGCAGAAGTCCTACTAAGAAGACCCAAGTAGCAGTGCTTTTGACGTACTAGTCAATGACTAGGTTGAACTAGTCTAATTAATGAAAAAACCACCACTTCAGAAGTCCAAGGCCCGAATTAATCGGGGCCACTGGGCTCCATCATCAACAATAATAATAAATTACAATGAATAAAAAGTGAACAAAATTAAGAGCAAATAGTACTCAGTCATTTTCTACCACATCTTCCATAGTAGGTAAGTAAGCTGGTGCCTATCTCCAGCAGTCTATGGGCGAGAGGCGGGGTTCACCCTGGACAGGTCGCCAATCTATTGCAGGGCACAAAATAGTACAAATTTATTTCATTATTTACAGACTGTAAAATGCTTTAAAAAATTGATTTGGAAAAAAATTGAAAAACTCGAATATACAGGGATATAGTAGGATATCAGAATCAGCTTTATTGCCAAGTTTGTACAAACAAACAAGGAAATTGACTCCAGTGCACTTTGCTCGTAGCGCCACCTGAAGGTAAAAGTCTAAACACAACAATATGGATCAAAACCAAAACTTCTGGAATGTTTCTGACATATTGCTGAATTTCTGCCATTAAGATTTAAGGAAGTTCTGGAGTCAAAAGGGGGTTCAAACCGGTACTAGCAAGGTGTACCTAATAAAGTGGCCAGTATCTTTGAAGTCCCAGGATGCACCCAAACAAGCTGGGAAGTGCTTCTCAGGAGGACTAATATCTGGGTTTTCTCAGCAAATAAGGATGGATGAATAGTTGCTAGCATTTCTGTTATCATATATTAACAAGTCTGCATCATTTATGATCACCTGCTCTGATTGGCTGGAGGTAAGCCCTGAGGTGACAGGGCTTACCTCCTATAAAATCAAACAGAGCACACTTCCAGCAGTAATGGCTCCTGCAGGAGGCGTTAGACCTTCGTCTGCTTTTAATTAGCCAACCTGACTCTGAACAAAAGAAAATATGATGGGAATTAGCTCAAATATATTCAGCAAAGTAAGATGATACATTAATTTCAATGTTTAATTCCTCCAATAAATTGACTTTATTTAGTCACTGAGACCTTGATAACTTTTTATGTTCCAATGTTTCTCATAGTTATACTGAGCCATATTCATGAGGTGTGAGAGGAGTCGTGAAAACCACCATATGAAGTCAATGAAAGCAGCAGAGTTGAAGTCTTTAACAGCCACATTTTATCATATTTTGGTGTCAGAGAACCGACAAATCAATCACAATTAACCTGTTCACTGCTTTTAAAGACCGACGATTTTCAAAACAAACTTTTCTGTTGTAAAAAGAAATCTGTTGGGGTCACACATGAAACGATGACCTGCTGTGTACCCCTGATGGCTACACAACAGTTTGTTTTCTATTGGGATTAAGGAGAACACAGAAAAGGATGGAGTGACTTTCCTCACTGATCCAGCGGTGCTGGAAAAAGTGGGTGAGGTTTGAAAAAGTAAATTAGTGAAGCGGGCAGATTCCTCATCTGTTTCACTCTTGGAAGCAGTGTTTGCCTCCAGGTTATGAAAAATGTCTTGAATCTTTGCTTCAAGTGGAGAAACAACGCAAGGCCGAAGAACCAGAACACAAACGATAGCTCTAACGAACTGAGCCACTCGACCTCTGAAGCAACCACAGGTGACAATTCAACAGAAGCATCAGGTTTCTCAGGTAAGAATAAATGTTGATTGACTGTATCGTTTACTTGTTATCATTCAGGAGAAAATATCTGCCAATTGCTGTGGATAACATTATTGGTTCACTCTATCCCTGCTCTCACCAAAGCATAGTTTTACCTACAATAATTAGATGCAGGAGTGATTCTTTTTTTTCCTCAGTGTTTGAGCCAAATGAAGAGGAGAGTGTCTGTCCTGTCTGAACTGTGTCTGACCAGGCCTAGGAGCTAAGGACTAACTAAATAAGACTGAATATTGCATTTAATCTGTTGATTTCCTCCTCATATTTTCTCAGTAAATTGGAAATAAAAATGTGTTGAAATCTTTACAAATGTGCAAATGTGCACATGTCTAGAGACTTCCTGAACCTTAACCTTTGGGGTTCTGCTGTCCATGGTACAGGATAATATCTTTAAGAGTCACTGCTGCTGTGAAATGGTCGCACACTTAAATCCAATGGGTTTAATTGGCAATTAAATAAAACTATTTCGAGGATTTACTGATAAAAATTTGTTTTTAATGTTACAGCAAAATGTCCGGAACAGACTGGAGTTCTGGTCAGATTTTATTATTCAATAAAACAATATCCAACAATAAAAAGGATGGACGTTCTGAATAACTCTGGTTTCATGAAAAAATCGTATATCATGCTAGATGAATTTCAGCAAAGATAGCCTAATATATTGGTGCAGTTTAACGCACCGTGAGGTTCTGATCTGTGGCCATAATACTCTGTGTAGAAGCGCAGTGACCCGATAAAACCGGGGCAGAACTGGTGGAAACACCTGCTGGTGGTGGACACCCACCCACAGTCATGGTATTTTACAGCTCACTCACAATTAACACTGAAATAATTAAATTAATCAATTAAAGAAGGCTTCAAACTCATATTCTGCCAAAGGACCACAGTCACCATCCGAGCCTGCGTCAGAACCTCAAACTGTTTGTTTGTGGACAGTACCATTAAGAAAGAACCGCCTGTCAGTTGAATCACAACATCCAATCACAGAACATCTGGGACAGTAAAGGAGCAGCAGATATGGAGAAAAGACTCAGATGTCAGTCAGCTGGAGGTTCGGCGGTCCACTTTGACACCTTTCACTGGAACCGTCCCCAAATAAAACAAATGTTTTCCTCGTTTTGTCCAAAAGCGAATTAGCAAACAAAGCTGCAAACCAGAACCGTTAGCAGGACGAGAAAGACACGCATTGATTGACCTTTGACTCATGTCACGTGACTCTATCAGCCAATCAAATTCTTAAATGGCTTGTTGATTTTAATAGGCTATGGGGGAACATTGTCGCATTTAGAGGCTGAATGTGGACTTTTTAATACTTTATCTTGTGTATTATTCTCTCTCTATTATTTCTTTTTTTAACATAAAACGTTCACAAACACGGGCTTGGGCTCCAGTGGTTCCGTGGTCCTTAGCTGTAAGTCCATTCATTTTTTACAAGAAAGCAAAGACACGATCCAACCTTCAGTCCTCTTCAACGGATGGACTGATCAGATTTTTTTATTGCATCTTTTTGCAACTACTGACTCCTTTATGGGTTAACCAACTATGTCTGACACATCCATACTTAGAACTGAGGAAAATAATTAAACATTTCTCTGTTCATGAGCCTTGATATTTTAGAGACAGTTTATCAGCCAGCTTTTCAGAAGGAAACCTTTGCATTTGTGCAAGTGGCCTTGGTAGTGATTATACAGCCATTATAGCCTAATTAGTTTCTACATTTTAATCAGGATTATAACATAGAATTTGAAATAATTGGGTAGATTATTCACACCTGCAGCAATTTCAAATGTATTATTTTATTCCTGCCTGAAATGGTAAATATTCAGTTCAGTCAAATCAGCCAAAGCAGTAATCATACATTTTACGATGAATTTCTCTCATTTGAGAAGATAATTAGGCACTTTGTACGTTTCTGTTACTTTAATTAATGACGACTGCCAATGAGTTTTACCTTTGAGTAAAGCTTTGAACTGAAGTTAACATCCACTCTACTGGTGCAAAAGAGTGAATTTGCTGTGAATGTCCTCGTATTCACAGAGTTGCATCCAATGTTCAACCATATACGTCCATCCACTTTAAAGCAGCCCCACTGATCTAAAGGCTGGTTATTATTAATGGAAAGTTGAAGACATCTGACTGGCCAGTCTGTCGGTTAGTGAGGGAGCAGATCAGATTTTAATGCAGAGAGAGGCAGATTCTCAGCTACAGAGTATCCCAGTTCACTGCTGAAAGCGACTCTGAGAGAGGAGACAGAGATTCCTATCTTAGTGACGAGGTGTGGTTGACGCTGTTCTTTGGTGTAACGCTGTCTTCAAAGAGTTGTGATTGGTTGTTGCAACAAACAAAAAAAAAGCGCTCCAAGTAATGGAGAGAAATTAACCAATGATAGAATTTAACTGAATTCAGAAATGCTTAAATCATGATGATGAAATTTAGCACAATTAATTTAATTTAGCAAAATTAATTGTGCTAAATATATACAGGGGTTGGACAATGAAACTGAAACACCTGGTTTTAGACCACAATAATTTATTAGTATGGTGTAGGGCCTCCTTTTGCGGCCAATACAGCATCAATTCATCTTGGGAATGACATATACAAGTCCTGCACAGTGGTCAGAGGGATTTTAAGCCATTCTTCTTGCAGGATAGTGGCCAGGTCACTACGTGATACTGGTGGAGGAAAACGTTTCCTGACTCGCTCCTCCAAAACACCCCAAAGTGGCTCAATAATATTTAGATCTGGTGACTGTGCAGGCCATGGGAGATGTTCAACTTCACTTTCATGTTCATCAAACCAATCTTTCACCAGTCTTGCTGTGTGTATTGGTGCATTGTCATCCTGATACACGGCACCGCCTTCAGGATACAATGTTTGAACCATTGGATGCACATGGTCCTCAAGAATGGTTCGGTAGTCCTTGGCAGTGATGCGCCCATCTAGCACAAGTATTGGGCCAAGGGAATGCCATGATTTGGCAGCCCAAACCATCACTGATCCACCCCCATGCTTCACTCTGGGCATGCAACAGTCTGGGTGGTACGCTTCTTTGGGGCTTCTCCACACCGTAACTCTCCTGGATGTGGGGAAAACAGTAAAGGTGGACTCATCAGAGAACAATACATGTTTCACATTGTCCACAGCCTAAGATTTGCGCTCCTTGCACCATTGAAACCGATGTTTGGCATTGGCGTGAGTGACCAAAGGTTTGGCTATAGCAGCCCGGCCGTGTATATTGACCCTGTGGAGCTCCTGACGGAGCACAACAATTTGTCCTCTTTTGAACTCTGGTATGTCACCCATAATGTTGTGTGCATTTCAATATTTTGAGCAAAACTGTGCTCTTACCCTGCTAATTGAACCTTCACACTCTGCTCTTACTGGTGCAATGTGCAATCAATGAAGACTGGCTACCAAGCTGGTAAGCATTTTACAGTAATTTTGTTTACTTTCTATTCGTGGTTATTTATTATTGTTTCTAGTATTTATTGATCCTTCCTAATATCACCTTACTAGAGGTTGACCTTTAAACTTTCCTGCTGCTGAAACCATTTAATTTCCCCCTAGAGGGATGATAAAGTGAATCTTATCTCTATATTAATAATTATATGATTGTTCTAGAAGTTTCTGTTCTCATTGACTCGACTGTTTAGGAGGTGGATCTCTGCACCATGGAGCTGGTAGCGTTTTATTCATTCACTGTTGTTCATTGGAGGAGAAGATCTCTCCTTTCTCTCTGTCTTTCCTCCATCTTCTCTGCTTCAGACACTCTTAGGATCACTAAAAGTCCTCCTCACTGCTCTGAACATCTCCTCACGTTAGGAGCTCTCTGGAGGCTTCAGATGCTTCGTGAATAACTTTTATCTGACTGAGTGAAAACTCTAAGAAAAATCAGAGCATTAGAGAAATTCTCCGATTTTCCTTAGAAACGTCACTAGGAGCAACCTTTAGTCTTAGGATTCTTTGTGAATATGAGGCCAGGTCTTTCCCACATCATGATGCCTCCACCACCATGCTTCACAATTGATGGACTGTTGCAAGGTTTAGAAGCCTCACCTTGACATCTCTAAACATATTTGATGTCATTGTGGCATATTTTGCCTCTTAAAGCTTCTTTCCAGAAGTCACTTAGTGTGTCCATGTGGGCAGCTGCTGATTTCAGTGCAGCTTGTAGGAAGTTTTTAGAGCTGGAGCTTCTTTCCTGCTCAGGGCCTTCTGGGTCCATGTTGACATAAAACTGGCTTCACTGTGGACAGAGACCCTAGTGTTCCAGTAGCTTCAAGTTTTATGATCTTTCCAATCAATTTTCTTACCTCTAAGGGGGATGGTTTGGTTCAGCTTAAATGATGGATGTAAACTTTAAATGCTCCAGTTTATATACTTTTACTTAGGTGTCTTACTGTGCAAAAAGACAGGTGGTCGGGTTCCCTCAAATCCGAACAGAACACTTAACAGACCAGACCACAGATCCACTCACACACTGACATTTTTGCACAATAAATGTTTGAATTAGTTATGGCAGACATCTTTGAAGACTCTGCACATTTCTGAGAAATCATTCTCCAAGGCCAACATGAACTGAAGGGTTTGATGCTGAAAGCAACCCATCACAATGCATTCGCAGAACCAAGGAAATGTACTTTCAGTCACCACAGCCTTTATAAAACAAATTAAAACTTGTTGAATCATGTTTGACATGGTGCCTGGCAGAACCCTGATCAATAAAATCCTATTAAATAAATACACAATCTGGCTTTGAGAGAAACGTAATATGTCAATCTGCTGTTTCTTTGTTTTTGGTCATGTATCAGTGTTTTCTCAGTTTTATTTCATTGCTGGATCCTAAATGTGTTCATCCGATTTCTTAGTTGGATTAAACCAAATTATGGCTGTAAGTTTCAGTTCATCTATCAAGGCTGAAGTCTTAGTCTCTGACTGCAGTCTGCAAAGCCTCAGTTCTCCTGAAGAAGCATTTAGGGAGACATTATTAGTACTTTATGCTTTCATTTATTCAAAAATAATTAATTTCTTGCATCATTTGTTTCTGCATTGACATTTCTGTCTTTGTGCAAACAACACCTGGCTATAACCCAGGTCTAATTAAAAACGGAGTTTTTTCAATCGAGCCCAATAGATTTTGCAAACTGGGTTCCTTTCTATTAATAAGGCAAAAACGCTTTTTATTCCAAAACCCAGAAACATGAAATAAATGTTCCTTGTTCCCAGTCAACATGATCCAAATCATTTTTACTTGTTGGTTAAACTTAACATATTTAAAATTTGATTTCATTTTATGGGGGGTGGAACAGAAGATGACCCGTCCCAATCCTGAGAATATCTTCTATTAGCGCCGCCTACTGGTTTTAGTTAAGATAAATCCTGTAGATCCAGCAGCAGGTCCAGTTGTTCTATTTGTGATTCTCAGTCTTTCAGTCTGTTAGTAGGAACATTGAGTCGTGCAGAAATCACAAAGACTCGTCATGTTGAGTCTTTCCAGCTTAAGACTCGGTTGTTCTTTCAGACTAACCCCTAAGTCAGTTTGGGTTGTTCTAGATCCTACATTTTCCTTCTTAAACTCATCCTGGTCTCACCTGCTTTCAAATTCTCTCCACCATAATATTTTTTCCCTCATTCTCCCAGTTGAGATCACTCTGATTGCCCTCTACTGCTTGTATGACGCTCACTGCTAAGAAATGCTCCCCATGACCCCACTTTCATAAAACCCCTTAATTTTACTCCAGGCTGGACAATCCTGGTCCCCGAGGCCTGGCGTCCAGCATGTTTACATGTTTCTCTGCTTGAACACACCTGCATCACGTGAACTGGTCTTTTGCATACTTCTGCAGAACTGGAGACAGGCTGAGGAGATAAGTCAGCTGGTTCATTCAGGGTTCTCAGAGCAGGGACATGAAGGAAAATTAGAAAAAATTAAATTTGTTACTCCTGCTTTTTTTTTAACCCAAAAAGGGTCAATTTTCTGTGAGAAATCCAAGTGAACCTTCAGCATAAATGGAAGTATTGCTTTCTTTCAGCTGCAACTGAGTGCTCGTTCTTGCATCAGAATTTAACCTTACAGCTTGTATCCTCAGGGAGCCATGAACAGAATTTAAATTTCAGCTCTCCTTCAAAGCTCCAAGTCGAACACAGTATCTTCTATAATATGACATTCAGGTTTAACCACCTCAACAGTTTAATGAACTCCAATAAGCTTAGACAGAAGGTTCTGTGAGGAAAAGGTTCTGAACATGAAATACAGAATCACACACAGACCTGGATCAGAGTCTCTGGAGTTAATGGATCTTTTTTCCTCTGAAAAGTGTTGGAGTTCCAAAGACACCAAATAAACATCTTTCTGGATTACAAAAACCATTTTTGATCGAACATGTTCAGCCTTGGTTTAACATCTGAAACCTTCTTCCGCCTTTAGCTCAAAGATGCAGAAAAAAGAGCTGCTTTGTTTTACTTTCCCAGATGGTGACACTTCAGATTCCTCCAGTTCATCTGCTGCTTTCATTGCTTCTCTTCTTCAGGATGAAGACTACGAACTCGGCAGATAGTGCGGTATTTAACCTGCAGCACGGCTCACTTTCACATGAACGAGTTTGTGTTCATTCAAACTGACAAATCTGACATCTAGTGGAAAATCACTAACTTTAGCCCTGAGAAAAACTTTCAAACATCCTAAAATTCTTTAGAAAGTCATATGAAGAACTAGAACTTCATTAAATATTTAGCCCTTTCAAAAGAAAAATTCCCACATCCATGTCTAACTTCTTTTATTATCCTTTGTTAAAAAAAAGTGATTAGAGGTAAAGACCCAAAAACAAACTTCTTGTACTAAATAAAGATAGAAATGTGTACACACCCTACCTTCTTACCTCTTGCACATACAGCCTATTTCAAGACTCCCCAGAGTTTATCAATGAGATCAAGATCTGGTCTTGATCTATTTGTAGATTTAAGTGTGTTTGTTTTGAGTGGATGTGGAGGAAACGGTAGAAAACCTGCAATCCACAGCACCTTAGGGTAACAAAGGGCAGGTAGACCCGACTGTAGAGGGCCACAGCAGTCTCAGGAAGCCAGACACAAAGCATCACCCCAAGTCAGCCATATGCCCCACAATGAAGTAGGTTGCCAGTAAGGCTCAGAAGTAGCAGCACCCTGGCCAAAGAGGCACTCACCAAGCGTAGGTTGCCAACCCCCCCTGACCCAGCCACATCGCCACCCCCAGCCGTGCACACCAGACCCAGGAACTGATGCCCCTGGCTGCCCGGGGCCTCCACCAAACCCCACCCGCAAGACTGCCCGGGACCAAGCAAGGAGACAGGTTCCAGTGCACCGAAGCAGTCGTAGGGAAGGTATGAGGGACACATTGCATTTCATCCTGGTGGGCCAGTCTCCGAGGGGTTCACAGGGAGGGATGCCCACCAGAGCAAAGCTCAGCCTATGCAGCCCTCAACCAGCCCAACACACCTCCGGGAGCCATGGGCCACCAGATTGGGGCCAATGGCTCTAGGACGTGGACACTACTTAAAACCTTCATCTAAGATTTGCCTTGGAAACCAAGAATTGCTCAAGAGTTGAATTCAGTTTAAATCAACATTTTAAATCAAAAACTCGAAATAAACCAGCAGATTTTCACCTTAAATGTCTTGATTTGAGTACAATATGATGGAAAGTATGAAAGACAGGTGGAAAATACAACTGACAACAAAAGCAAACATGATGAAACTTCCTGCTGACCTCAACATGAAGATAATCCCAGATGTTAGCCGGGACGCTCTCTCTGTGTGTGTCTCCTGAGGACTTTTAGAAAGTGACAGGATGCCCATATGGGTTATTTGCATAGGATGCTTCTGCAGCTTCTTCACCTTGAAGATCAGGGCATGCTCTTTAAGAAACTGTGTCGAGTAGAACCCATCTGGTGAAAGTACCCGTCAGAGCAGAACAGAAACTCACTAAAAGTTGTCCTTTTTTCATGCACTTACAAAAACAGCTTGTCTCTGAATAATTAATGAACTGCTGGTTTTTGGTTCTGCTTCACCTTCTCTTTCTCCCTGAATCTGGTTTTAAACCTCCTCGCTGTTTTTCTGTTGCTGCCACTCTTTTTTAACCCTTTGTTTGTCTCTGGCTCCGTAGGAGAACCGGCCCGCTCGGTTCGGCTGCTCTCCTCTGTGGCTCATGTCATGTCATACAGCTGATTCCCATGATGGAAAGATGTAAAAAGGAGAAACCTCTTGGTCAGGGTCTGACCTTCATGTATGAAACACCAGAACCTGTTTGTGTTTGTGCGTATCCAGCTGAAACCATGGATTTATATACACTGTATATAAAGACAAAACTGTTTCCTACTCACTAACTGACCCATTTGTGTCCAAGCTTTAGCCTCCTGGCTGTTGTCTTGAGATGTTGCCTCAATATGTCCAAATATTGTTCTCTCATGATGCCAGCTATTTGGTGAAGAGAACAGGTTGCTCCTGCAGCAAGTCACTCCCACAACATGATGCTGCCACCCCCGTACATCACAGCAGGGATGGTGTTCTCAGGCTTGCAAGCTTCGCCACTCATTCTTCTGAATGTAATCTTATGTATGTAATCTTCTGATATTGAGGCAAGTTGACAACATGTAGTGAATAAATTTGGTAATCCAAACTGACCTTAGACTTAGATTTTCTGTCAAACAGGCGACAAGTTCCTTGATCTCAGCCATGCACGCTGCAGGAAGGTCCTGCTCTGAGTTCTTCTGGTTTCTGGTTCCAAACAGCCAGACTTTCTATCCTTGGTTTTTCTTTAGATTTTGGCAGCTTGCTTTTTTTTGACTAATTTTCAGTCCAGTACAACTTTTGTTTTAAAATATTTGAAGAAAGGGATCAAAAAATTGGGCCAGAATTAGATTTGCTTCACGTAATAAATGTTTCTGTTCAAATCTGATGCATCATTTCAGAAACTGAATCCAGATGTTTATGTTAAACCAGTAAATGTATTTTTTTCCTCACAGGTTTAAATCTAAAATCTAAATTGTGCATCAAACTTAGTTTTTCTAAACTATCTTTGCTTCTAACCTTGTTGATATTTCTAGGAAGACAAACATCTTATGGCGGGGCACAACAAAGTTTTGAACGACTGCAGGAATGAGTCGCCACATGCAGAACACACACATGTTCAAGCTGCGTACCTGTGTGTGAAGAGGCTGCAGCAGACAGGCACACCTTCAAAATTTTATAAGCTTCCAGAAGGTGCCGTAGAGCTCCCAATAACCGTCTTTAATGAGATAAGTCCAGTGTGTGTGTGTGTGTGTGTGTGTGTGTGTGTGGAGGGTGGGGGGGTCCTGTGATCAAAGAAGCTGATTCATAAAGCAAGCGCACGTCAAGAGCCAGACGCAGCATCCATAATTCATATAACACATGAAATCAGTGACTGCCACAAAATGTTGGCTTCTTCTAAGAGAACATCTGAAGGTATCACCAGATGCTGAGGTTTCACATTCTGTCTGAAGTGCATCATAGTGCTGTTAGAGTCAAGAACAAATACAAACATGTCTTATATTTCTAAAGTTTTAATTTGTAAACACATGAATTTGTGCAGAGTCACTGTTTGTAGTTCAGCTCCATCTTCTTCCAACCTTCTGTAATTCTTTCTAACCTTTAGATTAACTTCTGACCCAAATCCTGTCAGATGGGATCCATTCTCTGTGCTTGGAACTCAACAGTTTCCTACCTTCTGCTTTTTGAGAACTGATCACAGCTTCTCAGTGGGGTTCATTTCTGGGGATTTTTTTTAACTGAGCTCCAAATCGTCCATGTCAGGACTCACGGTAGATCTCAGCTTTCAGAGAAGTCCAACCTTGCACTTTGTGAAGAATCTCTGCATCTCTGCTACCTTTTGTGTCCATGAGTATTCACCTCAGTATTTGTGCAGATGCACTCGCAAACAACCAGTTGCCGACACTGAGTAAACTCTGCACCTTTAGCAACACAAGTCCATCCTGGAGTTTTCTGGACCCACCTGAATGTTCTGATGTCTTCTTCTATTGGCTTAAAGTTGGTGATCATCTAGAATACTGATTTTTTTTAGCCGCAATGTTATCTCCAGCAGTTTTCTGCATGTGAGACAATTTTCTACCTTTTCTGACTGCAAAGAACAGTAAATTTTCCTTTTCTTGTATTTATCTTAATTGCTTTTTTCTCCAGTTGTATCTCGTATATAAAGTTGTTTGAAAAGTACATCAAAATTATTTAAATAATTTAAAAAGTATTTTCTGCACATACAATCTTAATCTTTATTCTTTTTTTTTTTTTGCTCTTCCAGTTCTAGGGCCACAAATGAAATGTTTAGCTCTTTAAGATGAATTAATATACATCTGATCAGTCTGCACAATCTCAAAACTGAAGCTGCAGGAGGAGCTGGAGGAACTGAAGGAGTAAATGTTGACTTATGGCTATGGTTCATGTTTGAAGCAGAGATTAGGCGTGACATTATATTTTTCTGGTTTAAGTAGCTGCACTTAAAGCAAAAATTGAAAGTTGTTGACATTTCTAGGATGTACTGGCCTTCCTATCCTAAATTTACATCAGATTACCATCGCTAATCCAGAAAAACTCCCAAAGGCCTCATTAACAAGTTTAAAATTCCTCAAGTCAACTTCTGACTCACCCAGCTCATCTGTGAGCTGCAGTTTACAACCAGAAAGCATTCTGCATCGAATATATGAAGACCCACATAAACAGTGAAACTGGGCCAACCCATTGGCTGCGATTTCCCAATATAGGCCACTGCAGTGTGCTGTGGGGAGAGCAGAGCGGTGATAGCTCCCAGTTTGATCCTTGCAATAGAGTCAAACTTATTTATGCAGGCATGTGACAGTGTCTCAGGAGGGATCCTACCAAATGTGAAAATTAATTTTCTATTAGAGCCAAAACACTATAATGCAACAAACCATTAAAGACAGATGGGGTCTGGAGGTGCTTCAGCAAAGGAAATACTTGAGATTTTTGTTTAAAACATAAAACAGGACAATTAGAGAGTGAAAAACGTCTTTTAACAGATACAAAAAATTAAGGCGGCGGGCTGGAGGGTGGCGTAGAGGAGCTGCAGCGTGTGGGGTGGGGTAGTTGTGACCTCTTTTTGGATGTGGGGTCACCGGCATTTGAATCAGCTGACCAACAATGGTGGAGCTGAGCGGGTTAATGTTTCTCCCTGGGCTATCGTTGCAGTGGTGGTGACGTGGTGTGTTTGTGACGTTCCAGAGGACATGGTTTGGGACTGTGCTTGCAGCTGGCCGGGGACCTCTTGTCGGTTGAGTTTGTCCCGTCTTGGTGTAGGGTCCGGGGTTCCGTTGTGGGCATAGTGCTCGGTAGTGTCTGCCCTGTTGCGCCTGTGGGCGGAGGCTGTGGTGGCATTGCCTTACCGTCGCAGCACCCTGTATGGTGGGGGCCAGGATGTAGGTGGGTGTGCTTGGAGTGGGGCTGTGTGTGGAGCTTGCGCTGTGTGGGTATGTCTTCATCAGCTTTTCGGGGATGGAGCTCACCTGTCGGGGTGTGCCCCTGTGGCTGAGGGATTCATGGCGTTTGGGTTCGGGGGCATGTGTTTGATATCTGTGTCCTGGTTGGAGGTGGCCCTGTAGGGAAATTCATGTTCATGTAAGGCAACTGTGGCTCAGTAGGAGTAGTCATCTTGCAATCAGAAGGTTGTGGGTTCGATTTCAGCTTCCTCCTGCCATATGTCGATGTGCCCCTGGGCAAGGCACTTAACCTCAAGTTGCCTACCGATCTGTGTATCGGTGTATGAATGTGTGAGTGTTAGTGAGTGCGATTGGGTGAATGTGGCTCTAGTGTAAAGCGCTTTGAGTGGTCTCTATGACTGGAAAAGCGCTATATAAGTTCAGGCCATTTACCATTTACCATGTTGGGGTTCATGGGGGCTGGGGGGCTCCGGGGACTTGGGTCTCTGGCTGACTCTTCTCCGGCAGGGCCTGTGGACTCGTCGCTGCAGCTCCATGGGGCTTCTGTACTGTGACTGCTGGGTGGTTCCCCTGGGACTTGTCCCTGCTGTTCTCTAGGCGGCAATGGTTCTCCTGGGGTTCCTGTGCTCTGGGGGGCCTTTGGATGTCTGTGGCTTGGATATCCTCTGTATCTGTCCCGAGTCCAGGGGGGCGGGTCGGTGGCTACTTGCATATTTTCATGGAGAAACCTTGTATACCCAAGCGCGCTCACACTCACAGGTGTTTAGATTCAGGTTAACAGATACACAAATGTTCTATATTGCGCCGCAGTGTCATGATGAGTTTGGAGGTAGGACTCAAATGCAGGATTGAGTGGAGTTGATGAAAAGATTTAATAGAAAAATAAACTTACGGCTGACCAAGCACAGGAACTCGGGCAGGTGAAAAACATAAGCCACATGAAAGTCCAGGCAACAGACATGGAAGAACTCAGGACCAGACCAGGGCAAAAAGACAGGGTAGGTAACGAGGTGTAAACGGAGTGTTAACAGAAGGAACCAGTGTGGAAGAATGAAAACCAGAGAGCTTATAAACTGAGGGAAGTAAAGTGAAAACCAATGAACTGGGAGATAGGCTAATCAGGAGCAATATGACACAGGTGTGAACCAGGGCTGCAGGGAGACAGAGGGAGTGACTAATTGAACCTGATTAGCAAGGAAATTACTGGGAGATGAGGAATTGAACAGAAGATAAACAAAAAGACTAGAATAGATAATAAAACCATGGGAAAACAGATCTAAAGGGAAATGTAACTAAACACATGAAACACCAGAATCCAAAAAGTAGTAAAAACTAAAAAGAAGGGATCTACTAAACCTGAATGAACAAAATCACCAGGCTGAGAAAAGTAAACAAACTCAAACCACACAGATCCTGACACGCAGTTACTACTATATACATCTTGCATCCTTCTTTCTCTCCATTTAGCTCAGGGAAATAGAAAGAGACAGAACTCCATCTCTGACTCATTAATATTTACCATGTTTAATGGTAATGTTCCTCAGAGTTAACTTGCTTTGAAATGTTTAAATCTATAATGATAGAAAAGAGTGGGAACCTGTAGTTACTGAACAGAAGTGGGCCAAAAATAGAGCTTTGTTGGACTCCACAACCAATACTGACTTGACTGATTCAACTAATTAAACCGAGAGGCAGATGCAGGAGGCCAATTGCTGAAGCAAAATGCAAGCAAACCTTTGTGTGTGCTGCTAGTTCTGAAGCTCGACACAAAGGCAGATCTGCTAATAAAAGAGCTAGCTTCACCAGGGTAACAGTGTTTTTATCTCACCTTTGAATGAAGGATTAAGCAAAAATATAAGACCCGTTGTGCTGTTGGCTTTATTAAAGAAGAGGCCATGGATGTCACAAAATGTGGAACCTATCCTTATTTATAGTGATGTGTTCCTAAAATGTTCTTAAATAATTTCTTTATTCAAATAAAAAGTTTAAAATGTGTTTGAAATCAACATAAAGGCAGACAAGCATGTCTGCAGAACACATCAGATAAATGTAAAAGTATGAGAATGAAAAATATTTATTGCCAAGAGTGCTTAATTACAAGGGGAAAATTAGAATACTATGAAAAAGTTCATTATTGGACAATCATGGTGTCACGCCTTAAGCAGCTAATTAACTCAGAACACCTGCAAAGGTTTCCAGAGCCTTTAAATGGTCTTTCACTCTGGGTCATAGGTCACACAATCATGGGGAAGACTGCTGACTGGACAGATGTCCAGAAGAAAGTAATCAACACCCTTCAAAAGGAGGGGAAGCCACAAACAGTCATTGCTGAAGAGGTTTGTTGTTCTGTATCCAAGCATATTAACAGAAAATTGAGTGGAAGGAAGAAGTGTGGTAGGAAAAGGTGCAACAGGGAGAACTGCAGCCTTGAGAGGATTGTCAAACAAAATTCATTCAAGAACCTGGACCAGCTTCACAAAGAGTGGACTGAGGCTGGAGTCGGTGCATCAAGAACCACCACACACATATGGATACTAGACATGGGCTACA
This sequence comes from Girardinichthys multiradiatus, assembly GCF_021462225.1. NCBI lineage: Eukaryota > Metazoa > Chordata > Actinopteri > Cyprinodontiformes > Goodeidae > Girardinichthys > Girardinichthys multiradiatus. The sequence goes on along the minus strand of NC_061797.1, from coordinate 51,011,905 downwards.
AATATCACATTCTTCGGGACAAGCCACTCCTGAACCACAGACAACTTGAGGACCATCTTACCTAGGCTAAGGAGAACCAGAACTAGACTGTTGCTCAATGGTCCTAAGTCCTGTTTTCAGATGAAAGTAAATTCTGCATTTTATTTGGAGATCAAGGTCATAGAGTCTGGAGGAAGAGTGGAGAGGCCCAGAATCCACGTTACTTAAGTCCAGTGTGAAGTGTCCACAGTCACTGATGCGTTGGGGTGCCATGTCATCTGCTGGTTCTGATCCACTGGGTTTTCTGAAGTCCACAGTCAATGTAGCCATCTACCAGGACATTGTAGAGCATTTCATGTTTCTTTCTGCTGACAAGCTGTATGGAGATGCTGATTTTAGGATCTGGCACCGGCCCACACTGCTAAAGGTACCAAAAGCTGGTTCAGTTACCATGGTGTTCCTATTCTGGATTGGCCAGGAAACTCCCCTGACCAGAACCCCATAGAAAATCTATAGGCTGTTGTCAAGAGGAAGAGGAGAAACCAGAACCAACAAGGCAGATGATCTGAAGGCAGCTAGCAAAGCAAGCTGGGCTCCCTGAACACCTTAGCAGAACCACAGGCTGATCTCCTCTACCCCACGGAGCACTGATGCATTAATTCATGCAAGAAGAGGACCAACCAAGTACTGAGTGCATAGAAATTAACATACTTTCAGAATCCTGACATTTGTGCTTAAAACAACCTTTTTTGATTGGTCTAATGTGATATTCTAATTGTCTTTACTTGTATGCCATAATCATCAAAATTACAAGGAACAAAAGTGTAATTTTGTTTGCAATAGATCTGACCCACATACAGAGAACACTCCGGAAAACAGAATATGTAAAGGATGTTTATTGTGACAAAGATAATCAAGAACGTAACGGATGATTCTCCAACTGTATGGAAAGAAGGGAAGAGAACTGGTGAATATAGGGAACTGAATGACAAACTAAGAACAAGGAATTAATGCAATAAAGAGCACGGCTTACTAAACAGTTGTGGTCAGGTTGCCAGGGGAAGAGGCCTTCAGGATCCAGGTTTGTAGAAGGTTCTTTAGGTGCTGTTCAGTGTGAGCTCGGAGCAAACAAGAATGAGTTCGGTGTGCAGATGCTTACGTTGGAGGACGGACAGGGTACGCTTACGGCTTGATCCAGGAGGTGAAGGTAGCAGGAAACTGCCAGCTAGATGTGAATCCAAACAAATACAGTAGATAGGAGATGAAATCTCGTAGATAGCCTTGATCATCCAGAAAGAACTCCAGACACGTAGTCAGTATTCAGAGACATAAACCCAGGGTTCAGGTTTACTTAGCCTGCGAAGGAGCATAAACAACGTTACACGAGGTCGAAGAACAAAGTATAGACTTAATGTTTGGCTTGAGCTTGTTACCACTGTGGGCAAAACACTCTGGCATCGAAGTGCTGGCAGCCACCTGCTTAAGTACTCCTTAGAGTAATCAGTAGAATAAGTCGCACCTGTCACCCAGGACACCTGAGAAGTCCAGCACCGTCTGAAAACACTGAACACGTGGAGCAAGCACAAAACACAAACAAAACCCAGATCCTGACAAAAAGCTTCAAATATTTTACTCTACAGGTCCTTCTCAAAATATTAGCATATTGTGATAAAGTTCATTATTTTCCATAATGTCATGATGAAAATTTAATATTCATATATTTTAGATTCATTGCACACTAACTGAAATATTTCAGGTCTTTTATTGTCTTAATACGGATGATTGTGGCATACAGCTCATGAAAACCCAAAATTCCTATCTCACAAAATTAGCATATTTCATCCGACCAATAAAAGAAAAGTGTTTTTAATACAAAAAACGTCAACCTTCAAATAATCATGTACAGTTATGCACTCAATACTTGGTCGGGAATCCTTTTGCAGAAATGACTGCTTCAATGCGGCGTGGCATGGAGGCAATCAGCCTGTGGCACTGCTGAGGTCTTATGGAGGCCCAGGATGCTTCGATAGCGGCGTTTAGCTCATCCAGAGTGTTGGGTCTTGAGTCTCTCAACGTTCTCTTCACAATATCCCACAGATTCTCTATGGGGTTCAGGTCAGGAGAGTGGGCAGGCCAATTGAGCACAGTGATACCATGGTCAGTAAACCATTTACCAGTGGTTTTGGCACTGTGAGCAGGTGCCAGGTCATGCTGAAAAATGAAATCTTCATCTCCATAAAGCTTTTCAGCAGATGGAAGCATGAAGTGCTCCAAAATCTCCTGATAGCTAGCTGCATTGACCCTGCCCTTGATAAAACACAGTGGACCAACACCAGCAGCTGACACGGCACCCCAGACCATCACTGACTGTGGGTACTTGACACTGGACTTCTGGCATTTTGGCATTTCCTTCTCCCCAGTCTTCCTCCAGACTCTGGCACCTTGATTTCCGAATGACATGCAGAATTTGCTTTCATCCGAAAAAAGTACTTTGGACCACTGAGCAACAGTCCAGTGCTGCTTCTCTGTAGACCAGGTCAGGCGTTTCTGCCGCTGTTTCTGGTTCAAACGTGGCTTGACCTGGGGAATGCGGCACCTGTAGCCCATTTCCTGCACACGCCTATGCACGGTGGCTCTGGATGTTTCTACTCCAGACTCAGTCCACTGCTTCCGCAGGTCCCCCAAGGTCTGGAATCGGCCCTTCTCCACAATCTTCCTCAGGGTCCGGTCACCTCTTCTCGTTGTGCAGCGTTTTCTGCCACACTTTTTCCTTCCCACAGACTTCCCACTGAGGTGCCTTGATACAGCACTCTGGGAACAGCCTATTCGTTCAGAAATTTCTTTCTGTGTCTTACCCTCTTGCTTGAGGGTGTCAATAGTGGCCTTCTGGACAGCAGTCAGGTCGGCAGTCTTACCCATGATTGGGGTTTTGAGTGATGAACCAGGCTGGGAGTTTTAAAGGCCTCAGGAATCTTTTGCAGGTGTTTAGAGTTAACTCGTTGATTCAGATGATTAGGTTCATAGCTCGTTTAGAGACCCTTTTAATGATATGCTAATTTTGTGAGATAGAAATTCTGGGTTTTCATGAGCTGTATGCCAAAATCATCCGTATTAAGACAATGAAAGACCTGAAATATTTCAGTTAGTGTGCAATGAATCTAAAATATATGAATGTTAAATTTTCATCATGACATTATGGAAAATAATGAACTTTATCACAATATGCTAATATTTTGAGAAGGACCTGTATGTGGAATGAATCTCTATAACTTGTTTTGATTTTGTAGGAGGAGCTTCTTTCTTGGTCGGCCCCTTCTCAATCCATGTAGATGTTAAACTGGCTTCATGGTGGACACGTGTTCCAGAAGTTTCCAGCTAATGTTGGACTTGAGTCTTGGTGGTTCTTGGGTTGTTAGTGAACTTTTCAATCAATTTCCTTTCATCTGACAAGGACAGTCTGGGTCTTCTTCTGGACCTCTGCAATTCAGTTTAGTTTGTTCAGTTTTATTTATATAGCGCCACTTCACAACAGTCAGGTTTATTCATTCCAATGAATCGTAACCATTGAACAGTTCAGTCAGATTCAGTTATTTATTCAAATTGGATAAAAAGTGTTTCTATCTAAGGAAACCCAGCAGATTGCATCCAGTCAGTGACTTGCAGCATTCACTCCTCCTGGATGAGCATGTAGAGACAGTGGACAGTCACTGGCGTTGACTTTGCAGCAATCCCTCATACTGAGCATGCATGTAGCGACAGTGGAGAGGAAAAACTCCCTTTTAACAGGAAGAAACCTACAGCAGAACCAGAACCAGGATCATTGTGAGCGACCATCTGCCACGACTGACTGGGGGTTTGAGAGAACAGAGCAGAGACACAAAGAGAACAAAGAAGCACTGATCCAGGAGTACTTTCTATGGGAAGGAGAAGTAAATGTTAATGGATGTAGCTCCTTTAGTCGTTTCATCTAGAAAGAAATAACAGATTTTCAAGGTTAGAGTCTGAAAGAGAGCACATAGAGTTAGTCACAGTAGAAGCTCAGTCAGTAGCCATGTCTAGGAGAGAGAAAGGGTTAAACACTGAAAGACAGGGCTATGTGGATCATCGGTAGAAGGTGAGCATTAAATTGTTGCCAGCAGAAGCTTGGATGATGCTCCTCTCCAGAAAGGTGTCACAGGTAGACACAGAGTCAGGCCAGGTGTAGCTTCTAGGAAGAGAATAGAGAGAACAAAGTTAAAAGCTGAAATAACAGCAAATAATGCAGAATTGGAGAGTAGTATGAGAATGTAGCGAAGATGGTGAAAGTGGTCATTATGTCCTCCAGCAGCCTAAGCCTATAGCAGCATAACTACACAGATAGTTTCAGTTCAGATTATTTAGTTAAACGGCGCTTATTTACAACAATGTCGTCTCAAGGAACCCCACAAAGGGTCCCACTGATGGTCATTGTTCTACTAAAAACCACAAGGATTGGGATACCTCTCTCTGTCAGACTGATTATAACCATTGGAAAAGAGAAGGGGTCATACAGGTAGCAGAAATGGAGGGTGTGTTTGCACCTCAACCATAACTGAGCCAATGTGGTGACACATGAAGAACTTGTAAAGTAATAAAATGCTGTGAAACATTTCCCCAACTTGTATAAATCTGCAGTTCTCCTTAGACCTTGGCTGAGCTTATTCGAGTTCCCCGTTGTTGAGTATTAGTCAGTCCTATGAGTGTTGTCAAATACACTAAATCGTTTTTCTGCTTTATTTAAGGGAAACTACCATCTACAATTACTAATACTGGGCACAGCCATGAGAGGGAACAAGACTGAACCACACAGAGACAACAAAAAAGAATGGTAAAAAGTTTTAATCCCACAATGCACAGTTCCTCACAGCTGGAATCCCTGTGATGTCATAGAGCTACAAAACTCTGCTCACAGCAGCATTTCTTCCTGTTTGTCTGCAGCTCTCCACAGGCTGCACTGGGGAGGACACATGCCTGAGCATCTTGATCTTGCTGGCTGAGTGAAGACTGCATCTTAAATTATTTATTGCTATTTGTGTATCTGGTGAATGTGCTATGAATCAGAAAAAGGCAGACCCAAGATTCAGCCAGACACAGTACTGAAAGTTTTAAAGGTTTATTCAGCCACAGGAAAACGTCACTCAGGTAAAACTCCTCACAGCTTCCAGGAATCACTGAGGCAGAAAGAGGGATTAGTGACTTGTAGTCTCTTCAGATTTTGCAGGGATCAGAAAAGCCACTAACCTGCTTTTGTCTTGAGTGGAACTTGAAACCCAGAGGGGAAACCTCAGTGGGCGGCAGGCGGTGATCTCCACAGTGCAGGTAAGAAGTGACTCCAGGCTGAATAATCCGAGGACAGAAACAGGGTCAATGATCGTAACAAGAGGCGTCAGGCAAGGGGCAGGCAGAGGCATAAACCAGATGTAGGAAACAAGGTCGACAACCAAAATCCAAATAGTCCGACAGGGAGCAGGCAGAGAGGCATAAATCCAAAAGGCAAGGCAAGGTCAAGAACAGTGATCAGACAGGAAGGAACGCTGGATATCTACTCACACGATGGCTTTCAAAAATCTGGTACCGTCTGCTTGTCAGAGTCAGTAAATATCAGGGAAGACACAGGTGCTTGGCATGCCACAGATTGCACTGCACTGCAGCAGCCATCAGGTGCATCTAATCTGCTGATTGCAGCCAGGGAGACAGGGTAGAGCAGACGTGTCAGAATCATAACAGAATGTACCTCGTCCAGAAACGACACTGGCCACCTAAACCTGGCTGTCTGAGCCAAACATTCTCCAAGAAGAGATGTGTTGCCTGGCCACTTGCTCTGTCCAGACACATATCAATGAGTGGGTTGAGCACTGATGGTCCAACAACATGAGTTTATTGCGTTTTAACTGTTTCCCCGTCTTCTCCTCTCACTAACCTGCATGAAACATCTCTGCATAGTCCCTATAAATGTGCTAAATTGTGTCTCTGGTATCCCAGAAGCTAATGCTAATCCAATAGAGGAAAGCGCAGAGAAAAATAGCTTAGGATGAAACAAGCTGAATATTGTTTATTTCAGGATGTTTTTGCTTTGTTTGTGGTTCTGAGCAGCTATCTCCTCAGCTAATGTGAACCCAGCTCTAAGCTTTGAGGCTTATTTGTTCTAAGTTGTGTTTTAAAGTTATGACAAATTCTATTTAATGGGTGCATTCAATAATGCACTGCCAGCACTCATGCACACAATAATATGTATATTAATGGTAGTTAAATATACATCTTTAACTTTAAAGAACTGGGGAACAATCTATAAGCTTTCCTTCGTTAGCTAAAACCGCTAATGCTAGTGCCAGGCAGGTCATATATTTACATCCCACTCAATCTAATGAGTCCATAAACGCTCCTCTCCACCATTTTATTAGCCCATTATCTCATGTGTTGGCTAGTTAAAACGTTAAGATAAATTGTCCAAAAGATTATTGATTTCTGATCCATATTATTTAATAATATTGTTAATTAATAAATTATTTCAATATTATTTCAATTATACTTTTACTAAAATAATGGTAGCTAATTAAACATTAAGAATCAATGCTCCAAAAAAGGTTGATTTCTAATTTAGCAGATTCTTTAAAATATATATATATATTCTTTTGATTTCGCATTGTGACTGGTTGTTTGAGGACATACCAGTTATTGTATTTAGTTAGTTCTAAAACTAAGATAAGCTTTGCTTCTTAAACATAAATATCCAAATTGTAATAGTTTTCTTCATAGATTTGACCCACATGCAGAATGACACTCAGGAGGCAGAAGAAAAGTTTATTTTGACAGGTAATGGATGTTGAACTGGAACTGGGATTGGAGGCACAGCACTGTACGGGAAAGGAGGACAGGTAAGTTCTCTGGAGACAATTGGGGTTACTGGGAACTGGAGGAAGATCTTTAGCTTACTGTTTGATGAATAGAGGTTGGTGTGGAGGAATGATGCGGAGCCTGGGAGGACAGAACAGATGCTGCAGCAGAAACGGTGAATAATCCAGGATGACGGTGAGTACTCTGCAGAGGCTTTGGTGACTATAGGCAGTAGAATAATCCGGATTAATTTAACTGAGATGATTTTACCTGGTGAGTCTTTGGTGAACATTTGGAGGGTGAGCAGGGTTCGCTTGTCTGGCGGAGTTGGTATTGAGCTGTCAGCTGGAGATTAAACCAAACTGGGTTTCTTCTGAGGTTTGAGTGCTTAGGATGAGGCAGGATCCAAAACTGAGGACTTAGAGCCAGAGCTGATGGTCACAAGAATGTGAGACCCAGGCCCTGTCCCAATACCCGCACTTCCACCCTTGTGTCCCTGAATTGCGCGTTCCCGTTGATGGGTTCGAGTCCGTAGTGTGTTCCAATTCTCCAGACTCGTCCTTAGCCCCGCCCCCTTTGTGCCCCACATCCGCCCTTCGACGAAGCCCGCATCGAAGCGGACTTCGCCGAAGTATATTACCCACAATTCACTTCTGCAGATGACATTCTGAGCAAAAACCAATCACAACCGTCAACGTAACCAGCCATCAAATCAGAATAATAAGAACTGCGTAAACCTTAGACAGCAAGCCGACAAACATTTTTTTACTGGTTTTCCAGGCTCAACATTGTAAGAAACCAGTGGGTTCAGAGTGACTCTGGGCAGTCAGTAGGTCATAACACTGAAGTTATCTCTCAAACAAACACTGGCGCGACGAGAGTCTGGTGTATAAACCTCCGTCACTTCCTGCACTTTCTTCTCCTCAAAACAATTGCTTGTTGCAGTTTTAAAATAGTTTTTTAGCAACAAGACTGAAAACAGCGCTGGTTCCCACCCTTTTTGATGTTGCAGTTACGGTGCAGAGGTGCAAGTCGATGACGTAACCTCTACTGTCCCAATTCTCCAATTTTACACGCTTGTAACCTGCGCACTTCAACCCCTACATGCACTTGTACAAAGTACACACTTCATAGAGGGGCGTAGGGTGTATTGTGGGTATTGGGACAGGGCCCATGACTTGAGGATTCCTAGGAAAGAGCTCAAAAAGGTAAGAGACTATTAACTTTAACTCTAGGCTGAGAATACAAGGCTGGGTCAAGAGCAGTTACCACAGAGGTTAACACTCAGGCACTGGAGTGCTGACAGCTCCACCTTCTTATACTTCTCCAGGTTGATGAAAATGTGGAACACCTGTTACCCTCCACAGAAGAGGATCTTGGTGGCATCTAGTGGTGAGTAAGTGTTAGCAGCAGATAAATAACACCGAAAACTCCCACACTCCGACACAAATTAAACTATCATATTATTGCATCACTTTTATTGTTTCCCTTGTTCATTTATCCGTACGTAATTCATTAGTTTTCATTATTCGTTCTTTTGGTTTGGTAGCTTTAGTTGAACTGTTCTAGCCTAGTAAAGAGTTTAACTGAAATATGTTTAACTTAAAGTTGAATTGTGTTTGTTAATAAAGTCTTATATTTTGTAAAGAAGCTGTTATTTATTTCATATTTGTGCAGTTTGGTGTTCAGTAATGCCAGTGCTCGAATCACTCTTTCATTTATTGTTCTAATGCCACTGCCATATCGGTCTGGTATTCCCAGGACATTACTTGGCAGAGCAAATGGTTACTTCGATATTACATAACATAAGCATCCTGATTGCACAACAGCTCCTACACACATAAATATTGGTATTAGTGGTACTTAAAGGCAGCCTATATGTGGGATTGCTAGCTGAGCCTCTAATCCTGGATGTAACATCATGTTGTGACTATGATTATGAATATATTATTTAATATTAATATTTTAATATTTTATTAAATAATATTTGGGTCTGTTAAGGGTTGTCCTGTGAATACCAGCCCAGTAAGGTGGTGGTATTTGGACAAAATAGAAAGGTGTGAGACGAGCTCTGACATTATTGAACAGCATAAACTCTGCACATATATGGAATAAATTCACACAATTTCTTAAAATACAAGAATTTATTAACAAAAATAAGTCAACTCAAAGTCAAACATATTTCAATCAACAAACTCTTTACTTTGCTAAAATAATCCAACTAAACTACTAAGCAGAATTAAAGAATAATGAAGATTAATGAGTTATGTACAATATAAACAAGTTGATTAAAGATGATTGATAATTATGACCAAAAGAGTGATGCAACATTAACATGCAATGTTTATGTTTGAGAACCAAGGATTATCTTGAAGAATCTGGAAATTAAGTTAAGTTAGTTTTGGAACCAACTTAGGAAATAATCAGCAAACGTTTAGACAACAATTCACAATGTAAGATCAGATCAAATATTATTCTAATAAAATAATGTTTTAAATAATGATCTGCTGAATAAAACCAACCTTCTGGATGACTAATTTTCAACGGTGTCTCATTAGCTGCCTTTATTAAAATAATATTTAAAGAAATATTATTAAAGGAAATGGTAAAATATTTAAGGAAATATTTTGGAAAAGAGACAAATCTTTCTGGAGAAATGGGGCTTAATGGTGTTTACTTAGTTATCAGATTTAGTAAAATGATGTTAGGGACACATTATTTACTGGATTGAAAACTAAACCTTTCTGGGTAAATATTATTTGGCAGCAAGCACGTGTTCTTAGCTTGTTAGCAGTTAAAGCTAACAAAAGAAGCTGATAGATTAGCAACAGAATCAAACTCACAACTTTAAAATACCGTTAATAAAAGGGTTAAAATGCATAAGCGCGGATGACGTGTTATGATCAACCTTCTGTGTTTAAAATCACCCACTAAATAAAGTTTGTCTTAACTTTAAAAACACACAAACACAAAACTGAACACGTGTGCTGAGCAGATAGCCTGCTAGCACCAAGATGTTTGTGTTTGTTCAACACAAACAGAACTAAACTTCATAAAATGAAAAACGTTTAGATCAAACCCTTACCTCTCATGAACCGTGCTTAGAGAAAGTTGTCTGTACGACGACGAAGTTTGAAGAAACTCTGTGAACAAAAGGTTAGCTACAGCTAACCTCCGGAGCAGTGCCTGGGCAGCTCGCTCTGTCTGCTGACCACACAGCACGTTAACTGCCGTAACCACGGTGATGCGGAAACTCGGCTTGCTGGGAATTATCTGGAAACAGTTTGCTTCTGCAGATCTCAAGAGAGAAAGTCAAGCAAGGCTTGTACCTTAATTTACCCCTTTTTATTAATGAATACGGGATACACATACAGCAATTCATTCGTACTTAACTTGTGCATATGATCGCGTGATCTTATGACACCCATTGATCCAGTTTGAAGAGTTTATGTCTGTTTGCCAGCAAAGAGACATTAGGGCGCTGCGTCCCTCCTGTCCCGGTCGTCACCGGCGTGGAAGAGATTGATTCCTTGGAAAGGGAGTGCTTTTATACAGGCAGTGGCATCATGGGAAGTTCGCTGTTACACCTTTCCCTGGCTGTGCCGGAAGTAGGTTAAATGCAATTTATTTTGAAAGTTCCAGAAAAGTCTGTACCAGACTTCATGTTGTAACCATGGCTGTGGTCCCAACAATCACCATGTCTTCTGTCAGTTCGTTTGCAATCTTGCTAGTCCATCACTCCATTTAATCAGTTACTGTGATGGCTAGTTAACATTAAAAATCAATTATCCAAAATGTCATTGATTTTAGGAACATTATTTTATTAAAACAGTGTTTTATTTTCCCTTCTGTTTTGCATTGTGAACTGTTTGAACACCCAGCAAATGTTATCTCTGTTATCTTTTAAAGCTAATTTGGGCTCATTCCTCTAAACAAACCTTGGTTTTTAAACATACATATTCACACTGAACTGTGACATCACTGCATTGTTTTATTGTTTATTGGTTTCGGTTTATTCTTTGGTTTATTTGTTTCTTTTTACAATTTTTTTCCTTATAGTTTATTAGTTTTTCTTATTCTTTTCATTTTTACTTGGTAGTTTAGTTGAATGTTACTGGCCAAGTTAAAGAGTTTGTTGATATAAATATTTTACCTGGAAGCTGAAGTAGTTGTTTGGGTTTATTCTGCATATGTGTGCAGGTCTTGCTGTTAGAGAACACCACAGCATGAATTCACTCGTTCATCTATTGTTGTATAATCCCACACCTAACCAGGCAGGTATTCACAGAACAATAACTGACAGATGCTGTGTGCTGATTGGCTGTTAATTTCTGATAATCAGAATTTTGATTAAAATTACAAACCCTATGATTATTACGAACAGGTGGGAAACTGATTTTACCACCTCAGAACCAGGTATCCTTGGAAACCCCATTGTTGTGTTTCTGCCTCATTTTCCTGAACAACTTGACTGCACTGTTCTGTTTATTGGTTATTTTTACTCTTTTTACAAACCCACAGCTGTCTACAAACTCCAGATATTTTTTTCCAACACATATTATGTTGACATATTTGCTTAATATAACAAAAGCTTTCACAAATTAGGAAGGTCTTGTCCACTTTCAAGGAAGGTTTTTTCCACCCACAACGCATGAAGACTACACTGATCTTCATATATTTAACATACTCTGCCAGCTTCCTATGAGCTGTGTACACTCTCACATATTTGAATGAAAAGTCAGACCACAGCGTGTGAAAGTGTGTGAGCACAGTGTAGGTTCTGGCTTTCAGCAGAGGTGCAGTGACATTTTCCTGAGCTGACAGAACAGCCCAAGTCAACACTTTCAGGGTTGTGACTTGACAGTGTTGCTGCCGCAGGTCAGCTCTGACCCCTGCGGAGACGCCTCCAGCACTATTAGCCGCACCATTTTTGTCTCAGCCTGCTTCATCTGGACCACCAGAACCAGTGCATTCATCCAAAACATTTGGAGGAAAACAGTTAACCTCCGAGATGCCTTTTAACATGTTTTCACCCATGCCAGTGTTGTTTGCAGCTGGCAGACAATGAAAAAAACTTTGCTTAAAAATGACTAATAATGTAAAGAATATGTCGATTATTTATTAATATTATTTCCTTTAACAGGTTTTCTTTATGAGCTGCCCTGAGTTCAGCACAATTAATTTTACCAAGTAACCATTCAGTTAACCATTAAGTCAGACCAGGATTCCCACAGCATGACGCTGCCACCGCCATGCATTAATGTGTGGGCGTATTGATGGATAGATGGATGGAAGGATGGATGCTTGATTAGATGTTAGATGTTGGTTTTTCTGTAGTGATGAAACTCTTAATGTGAATTTAAACCAGTCAAAATGTATGGGCTCCACTTGTGTCACCTTGTCATGGCTCCTCACCTCTACCTGCTCCTCCATCAGCCATTATTCTCCCCCAAAGTGATTTTTGTGTCTTTTTTAATTTTTAGGACATTTAAATGATTTTTTAACTGGTAGCAGATTAAACTGGCAGAGTTGTAATGAGATGCTGTTTCACTGCAGCATGAGTCGCCATCTGCCTCCATCTGCTCTTCTATTCCTGAACATCTACTTACTCATACAGCCTTGGACATAAAAACCCACTTGCACATGCACCCACACCCCACTACAAACACTGGGCTATATATATAAGGAAAGCAGTAAACAGAAACACAGAACCTCGTCCAGCAGGTAGGAGGCCTTTCTAATCGGATCTATGCAATTCCTCCTTACAGATGATATCAGACTCAGAGGGAGGAAAACACAGTGACCAAAATGCTCATGACCTCCGTTTTCTCTGACTTCCTTCAGCTCATGTTGGTGACTGTCCACCTTGCAGGACTTCCGTTTTCATGTTTCTAAGTTGATATGTTAAAATACGTTGATTTAAAGCAGTTTTTAATTATCTTCTGTATTCTTGCAGATCATTCAAAGCATATTTAGACTTCTCACATTGTCCCGTTCACACGCTGATTCGCAGATCAGGGACCGGTGATGGGACCAAGTCATTGATTTGCAAATATGCCTCAAGTCTTTCCACCAAACACATGAAACTCCAAAGTCAAGTCGTGCAATTGCTGAGTCGGGTCCACATTAAATTTTGAGTGTTAACAAGTGATTTAATTCATGATGATTCATGATACTTTTGAGGTTTATTTTTAAAAGCTGTTTTTGTTTCGTAGAGTTGAAAGAACATCAGGAAATCTGTGTTGACGTTGCTTTCCAAAGTATATATTAGATGAATCCAGGAGAAAATAATGAGCCAACTGATACATGTGTCATAATTAGGGTTTTTGTTGGACCAATATGCGGGGAAGAACTCCTGAAGCTTGAGGTTTGCAGGTAAGACGAGTTTTTATTGTCCATGTCAGGACACAGACAGGGTAGCAAGCGTGCAGCAGGAAGCACACATACACAAGGTCACACATAAGGAACCAGCGGGGAACAATGGAAACAAACGGGCTTAAATACAAAACTGAACAGCAGGGGGAACCAATGACAAATGTGACCTGACAATCAGGGGAAAACACAGAGCAGGTGTGGGCTTGTGGAAGACAGAAAACAAAAGACTAGACAAGGTAATATAACAAAAACACAAGCAGGTATGACACCATGATGATAAAAAAAACAGTTTAAACCAGCTTATGATGCGCTGGATCCATTTCCTAACACAGACCCCCACACATGTTCTTGTGTTTGACATGAAGAAGAGGTAGCGATATTAAAGCATGTATTATCTTTTTTGTTTTATATTGAATTTATTCATATTTTCCATTATAACTATGTCATTACCAGGTGCTCTCCATGTTAGAGCATTGTGTGCTGGATCCATCACACAACACAATGGCCACAAATTAATGGTAGCTCTGCTATCTCGTTCCCAATGTCAATGCAGCTACTGGTAGCCCTCTTGTCACTGTCTCCAGGTTTGCAATTAAGGATTGGTTCTGAGACACATGCTGGAAGTGCCTTAACGTTGTTACAGAGTTATGCTGCCTATCCTTTGTTTGGGTGATGCTGTGCACAGCTTCTATCTTTCTTTTTTCTCAGTCAAACTTTACGTGGACTGAAAGGGAGCACCTCTCCATCACCATTGGCATCATAGGTTGCAGAAGAAAAGCAGGTAAACACGGAGGATGCAGCAACAGATTTTTTTTTTCTCTTGCTCTCGGTGGACGACACACGCATTTTCTCTGCCTCCTTCCCTCCCTGCTGATCCCTACTTCTGCATTTGTCTGTATTTTTCTCAGAGCCTCGCTTTGCATATCCTCCAAACTTGTAAATTATGGATTTGGTCAGCTGGGCTCTCAACGTAATTGGTCAAATTTGTTTTCCTACAGGAAGACAGGGTAAAGGAGACACTCTTGTCCAGGCGGGACGTTCTTCTCTGGAAACACAATGGATTCTTGGCAGCAGTGGAAGATTGTGTGTCTGACTACAATGTCGTTGAGGACGTAGAAGATGTGTACATATTTGGACTTTTATTACAGGATTTCTGCTTTTTGGAGTTGGTGGTTACCTGGCTTATCGAGTGATTCACAAAACGTGGGCGGCTGTTTAAAGCTTTCCAAAGCTTCCTGTGATGTTGGATGAAGTCTGTAGAGCGATCAACACTCAGACTGAAATGTTAAGAGAGCAGAATTGCAAGCTGGACACGATTCTTGAACAGAATCGCAGCCTGGCAGCGGTTAGACTCAGAGGTTAAAGGATATAATCTTGGAGAAGTTGTACGCTCCAGATCTGCGGAAAATACCAGAAATTTGGCTATTTGGATTTGCAATTGAGACATACCAGTGAAACTCTTAAGGTGGTTGGAAATTCACAACTGCCTGAACCACAACATTTATTGTTTTCTAAATCTGGCGCCCCAATGTGGCCTTGGCAACTTCTGCTAACTGGCTATCGACAAAATATCTCCTGGATGTTATAAAAACACAACGCTCTTCCCCAGCACTCCCCTACCAGCTGTGTGCTGATAGGACTATGCAGCCGATTGATAAAACTTCCACCTCTCTTCTCAAGGACAATGGTGCTTCTATCAGTGTTGACAGTCTAATTCTTGCAAACACACTCAGACTTATATTCGCACCGTCAAGTTTCCACCGTACACTTGCTGAATCTTTACTTATGTGTGTGTTTCTTACCCCTGCTGAGGTTTTTTGTACTGTTTCAGACTCTATTCTGCTAAGAATAGAGTCTGAAATATGATTTTTTTCCCCTCCTATCTTACTTTACCTAAATGTGTGATTTCATTACTTTTCATAGATTTTACCAGCTAAAACCAAACATTATTAGTAACTTGGACTTTAGCTGCTCTTACACCAATGACCCAGCTTTCTTAATTAAATTACAATGGACTGTTATTACTTAGTTCAACTTCAGCACCAGTAAAAACAATATATTATTAGCACCTGAAAATGTGGATTAAAGCTGTTTTGTACCAGTGACTCAGCTTCACTAGTTAGAATTAAATGGAATGATGAGACTTCTTAGCACAAGATGCTTTCCCCTACATAGAGGACTTAATGATATAATTACCTCTTTAGAAAGATTGGTTTAGAACCAGCTCTTACCAGTAAAACCCAAAGGATTATTAATGTTATCTGTATCATTGTAATATTGACCAGAGATTTTTAGATGTCTCAGAAGGATTCATAGATTTTTAGATTTCTTAGCATTTGATTTGTTTTTCTGTGTTCTTTGTGATTGTATTGTAATTGTATGTACAGCGCTTTGAGTGTCTCGTTACTGAAAAGCGCTAAATAAATAAACTTACCTTACCTTACCTAAGAGTAGAAGGAAGCTGTGGGCTGGACACCAGTCGTGGTCCGTTGTACCACAGCTTCTGTTAGGTGTGGGATTTTCAGGTCCAATGGCTCAAGTCCGGGTGAAGTCACAAGTCTTTTGTGATTATAATTGGGTGTGAAGTCAGTAAATTTGTGACTTGAGTCTGACCCCAGTCTAAGTGGCACGACTGGAGTCCGCACCTCTGTTAATGACGAAATAAAACTATAGCTGAAGGAACATAAAAATCCTGAATAAACCCAAACTGGAGGTTAACTGGGAACAGCAACTGGAAAAAATGATCCAGGCATGGACGGGATGTACCAGACCTCTAAAATCATTTTAACAGGAAATAAAAGCAAAAAGGAGAGTTTGTGAAAAAGTAAGCAAACCACTTACACAAAATTTAGGAGGGGCAGGAGCAGCCAGAGTGCCGCTCTGGCACACACACCTGTGTTTTACCACAAAGCCAAGTTGGAAAGATATCAGCAATAACCTTAGAGAGGTGATTCTCCTGTGCATCCTGGGAAGGGTTATGAGGTCAAATCCAAACTATCTGAAGTCCATCAGTTCAATACCAAGAGGACAACATCTAAGACAGCTGCTAACCTTCTCAGGAGTGAACATTCAGCCCCATCGTCCGAGGCTTAAACAAATACATCTAATGAGACATAAATGCAGCAGTTTACTCAGTGGACTGTACTCTAAAATTCTCAGTTAAATCTACTTTAACCCTGTTCTGCGCAGTAGCAGCAGTAGTGGGCAGCTATTTGAAGCAGGTAGGATACTGACTGCTTATTGCTACTCTACAGTTAAACAGAATGAACACAGTTTCAACAATAAGAATACTTTCATTCTGCTCATGTAAGATATCAGTAAACAAATAGTAAGTAAGAAAATATTTGCTCCAATATTTGTGTTTAAAGTTAGTTCTCAATCTTTTTAATTTATGTGCTTGTAAAGTGTATTTTCAAGTCACAAAACCTATTTAAACATAATTTAAATGTTTGAGGTAATGATCAGTGGTGACTGAAAGTGGTCGGTTTAAACATGAAGAGCATTTTATCAGCTTGTATGTCCGTCCTCAACTGTTTCAGCGTTTTAGGTTTCGATCTCAAACTCACTTATTGCAGGTTTACATGATTTAAGTTGGAAGGTTTCTTCAGGTTAACAGTTACTAATGATCCTCCTAAGACCGAACTTAACAATGCTTGCTGTTGAACTACAGCACCTCCAAGGTCCGTCTCCCTCTGATTCATCCACTGTAAATATCAGGATTTCTTTTATAAGATGGTTTTCAGTATTTATCTGCAATTGAACTTAGAAAAGAGAAGAAAGGAGTTTAGTTGTGGTTTTAATTGCTTTGATGCCTGAATGTCCTCCAACGTATGGAAACTCTGTGATGTTCACTGTGGCAGTGAGCCATTAGAGGCCAGAGTTAACAAAGAGCAATAAATCAATGATCCTATCACACGGCAGGTCTGAGGAAACGGCCGACTAAATGGCTGCATTCAGAGCAGGAGAAGATGAGTGTTCAAATAAGATAATGAAACATCAGAGACCTCGTTGTTTTTATTCCACTTCTTTCTGCTTTCAAAATACATAATTTTGCTTTAAAACGGTCTTCTGTGATGGTACCCGGAGCTCTCTCACCAGAGAAGAACTCATGAACATCAGGGCTACTACACCAGAGGAGTTATTTCCCACTTTTCTGCTTACTGCTCTGGAAGTTTTGGACACACTGGTCTAAGGTGCGCTCACCTTTGCTCACCTTTGTGAAACACCAGAAGAGAGGGAAACCGACTGGGGTGCTGGTACGTCTTCGCCAGCGTGGACTACAAACATCGTTACCTGGAATATTTCTCTCTAACGTGCGTCAACAGCTGTTGGGGAAAAACAGGGACTTTTATTCATCGGCAGTTTTGTGCTTCACGGAGACGTGGCTGTGTGGATTAATACCGGACTCTGCGCTGCAGCTGGCAGGATTCCAGCTCTACAGAGCGGACAGAGACACGGAACTCTCCGGCAAAGCGAAAGGTGGAGGAATCTGGTTTTACCTCAACAGTGGTTGGTGCAACGACGTGACAGTGATTCAGCAGCACTGTTCTCCAGACCTGGAAGCCTTCATCTTAAACTGTAAGCCTTTCTATTCCCCCCGTGAGTTCGCTTCGTTCATCCTGGTCGGTGTTTACATCCCGCCACAAGCTAACGTGCAGGTCGCACAGCGCATGCTCGCCGACCAGATACTGAGTGTGGAGCGGACCAACCCGGACTCCTTAGTTATCGTCGTTGGTGACTTTAACAAAGGTAATCTCACCCACGAACTCCCCAAATATAGACAGTTTATAAAATGTCCGACCAGAGAGGACAACATTCTGGATCACTGTTGCACCACCATCAGAGACGCTTATCACGCCATTCAACGTGCTGCACTGGGCCAATCCGACCACATCATGGTCCACCTGATTCCTGCATACAGGCAGAAACTAAAGCTCTGCAAACCTGTTGTGAGGACGACAAGGAAGTGGAGCAGTGAGGCTGTGGAGAATCTCCAGGCGTGTTTAGGCTGTACAGACTGGGATGTGTTCAGGACTACTACCAACAGTCTGGACGAGTACACAGAGGCTGTGACTTCCTACATCAGCTTCTGTGAGGACAGCTGTGTACCATCATGCACCAGGGTGAGTTACAACAACGACAAACCCTGGTTCACAGCTAAACTCAGAAGGTTAAGACTGGATAAGGAAGAGGCCTTCAGGAGTGGGGACAAAGACATATACAGAGAGGCAAAGTACAAGTTTGGCAAGGCAGTGAAAGAGGCCAAACGACTGTACTCTGAGAAGCTCCAAATCCAGTTCTCAGCCAACGACTCTGCGTCTGTCTGGAAAGGGCTCAAGCAAATCACCAACTACAAGCCGAAAGCCCCCCACTCCATCAACGACCGACGCCTCGCCAACGACCTGAACGAGTTCTGCCGCTTTGAAAGACAAAGGGACAGTCCTGCAACCATCCCCCACGACACCCCCCAACACCTGCAGCCACTATCCACCCCCATCTCTCCAACCTCAAGAGGGGCCTGGGCACCTCCAACCCCCACCCTGAAGTTCCCCCCCACCAGCCCCCTACCCACGCCGAGGACGGCTCTTTCCATCCAGGAGAGGGACGTCAACAAACTCTTCAGGAGACAGAACCCCCGGAAAGCTGCTGGTCCGGATTCTGTCTCACCAGCCAGCCTGAAGCACTGCGCTGATCAGCTGTCTCCAGTCTTCACAGACATTTTTAACACCTCACTGGAGACATGTCATGTGCCAGCCTGCTTCAAGTCCTCCACCATCGTCCCTGTTCCCAAGAATTCAATTCAATTCAGTTTATTTATGTAGCGCCAATTCACAACACATGTCGTCTCAAGGCTCTTCACAACAGTCAGGTTCATACATTCCAATTAATCCTAACAATTGAACAGTGCAGTCGGAGTTAGCTTTTTATTCAAATTGGATAAAAAGTGTTTCTATCTAAGGAAACCCAGCAGATTGCATCCAGTCAGTGACTTGCAGCATTCACTCCTCCTGGATGAGCATGTAGAGACAGTGGACAGTCACTGGCGTTGACTTTGCAGCAATCCCTCATACTGAGCATGCATGTAGCGACAGTGGAGAGGAAATACTTCCTTTTAACAGGAAGAAACCTCCAGCAGAACCAGGCTCAGTGTGAGCGGCCATCTGCCACGACCCACTGGGGGTTTGAGAGAACAGAGCAGAGACATAAAGAGAACAAAGAAGCACTGATCCAGGAGTACTTTCTATGGGAAGGAAAAGTAAATGTTAGTGGATGTAGCTCCTTTAGTCGTTTCACCTAGAAAGAAAGAACAGATCAACTCTGAGCCAGTTTTCAAGGTTAGAGTCTGAAAGAGAGAACATAGAGTTAGTCACAGTAGAAGCTCAGTCAATTTCCAAGAAGCCAAGGACCACAGGGCTTAATGACTTCAGACCCGTCGCCCTGACCTCTGTGGTGATGAAGTCCTTTGAGCGCCTTGTGCTCTCACACCTAAAAGACATCACCGACCCCCTCCTTGACCCCCTGCAGTTTGCCTACAGAGCCAACAGGTCTGTAGATGATGCAGTCAACCTAGCCCTTCACTTCATCCTCCGGCACCTGGACTCCACAGGAACCTACGCCAGGATCCTGTTTGTGGATTTCAGCTCTGCCTTCAACACCATCGTCCCAGTTCTGCTACAGGAGAAGCTCTCCCAGCTGAGTGTGCCCGACTCCACCTGCAGGTGGATTACTGACTTCCTGTCTGACAGGAAGCAGCACGTGAGGCTGGGGAATCACGTCTCTGACTCCCTGACCATCAGCACCGGTTCCCCCCAAGGCTGTGTTCTCTCTCCTCTGCTCTTCTCCCTGTACACCAACAGCTGCACCTCCAGTCACCAGTCTGTCAAGCTTCTGAAGTTTGTGGACGACACCACCCTGATCGGACTCATCTCTGGTGGTGACGAGTCCGCATACAGATGGGAGGTGGACCATCTGTTGGACTGGTGCAGCCAGAACAACCTTGAGCTCAACGCTCTAAAGACAGTGGAGATGGTTGTGGACTTCAGGCAGAACCCAGCCCCACCTGCCCCCATCACCCTCTGTGGCTCCACAATTGACACTGTGGAATCTTTCCGCTTCCTGGGAACCATCATCTCCCAGGATCTCAAGTGGGAGCCAAACATCAGCTCCCTCATCAAGAAAGCCCAGCAGAGGATGTTCTTCCTGCAGCAGCTGAAGAAATTCAACCTGCCAAAGACTATGATGGTGCACTTCTACACAGCCATCATTGAGTCCATCCTCACCTCCTCCATCACCATCTGGTACGCCGCTGCTACAGCCAAGGATAAGGGCAGGCTGCAGCGTGTCATTCGGTCTGCTGAGAAGGTGATTGGCTGCAGTCTACTGTCGCTCCAGGAACTGTACACCTCCAGGACCCTGAAGCGGGCAGGGAAGATTCTGGCTGATCCCTCCCACCCCGGTCACAGACTCTTTGAGACTCTCCCCTCTGGCAGGAGGCTGCGGTCCATCCGGACCAAAACCTCACGCCACAAGAACAGTTTTTTCCCATCTGCCACCAGCCTGGTTAACAAAGCTGATTCTTTTCTGATAACTTTTGTTCTTTTCTCCTTTCAAGAGGTTCTTAGTTGGAGAACAAAAGAAGTCAGTTGAGTAACACTGAGATGGGTTACCATGGTTATAGTCCTGCAATTGTCTTGTTTACTGATTTATGTCAGAAAATTATCATTTAAATCTCCTCTCAGAGGATGAATCAACGTATGATTGTGGTGATATTAAGCTACATTAAACTATATTAAACCAATCAGTCTCATATTCTGTCAACGAGTATGAGTTATGAGGATGAGTTATTTACCTTCCCACTGAGCGACCTCTATCACACATTTAAAGACAAAACAGGAACGTTTGGCATGTTTTCTGTAGTTTTGAGGGTTGAAATCTATTCAGAATCATTGCAAAGATAATTTAACTTGAACTATAAATTAGAACAACATCAACAATAGCTAATCACTAATGAAATCAACTAAACTTATTGTTCAAATATCTATTCACTAATTATTAATCAGGCTAAAGAAACGCACAAAAAACATATATGCTTCACTATTTCTACTCTACAGCAGCAGATTAAAGAAATGTATTATTGGATGTTCTGAATACTACTGATTAAAATATTCGAGTTAGGAGTTTATGAGGTTCTCTAAGAAACCTGAAGAAAGGTTATACAGCAGTGGTGCCCAATCCCAGTCCTGCCAAGCTGCTATCCTACAGCTTTGAATGCATCCCTCTCCTACAGATCTGAATCCTCTCGTCAACAGTCAGTCATTCAGCTCTGCAGATGCCTCGTAACGACCCATTTATCTGATCCAGGTATGTTGAAGAGGGAATTCATCTACAAGCTTCAGGATGGGAGCTCTACAGCACTGGAGTACTGGAGTGCAGCGAATGGGGATCCAAATAAAGATAAAAAGAAATCATTTCTAAGGAAATTTTGAACTGTAGTTGATTACAACTTTAGGATCATGACGGAGAACATATTTTGTGTTTCTTTTGAGCTGCATTGCCTTTTGCAAAGGGGGTTTTCATTATTTAAACTGTCTTTTTAATTTTTTATGATTAACCATATTGAGGCACACTGTCCTGCATGTTTTAGACGTGTCCCTGCTGCAACACATCAGAATTAAATGACTCCTCAGTATACCAGACTTAGAAGAACCCTCACCATGACAAATCAGAAAAGGTTTAAATCTTAATCTCTGAGAAACACTAAAAACTGTATTTCATGTAATATTGTATTTGTTGTAATATAGTAAAATGTTTAAAACATTTTAGTTCTGTAAGTTAAAATATTCTAAATGTCCACATTTATCTTGTTATCTAGGCTCTACAATATCACATTAAACATGTTATAGTTGGTTATTTCTTCAAACTCTATGCCATATATCGGCACAAGATCGGGAGTATGAAGACAGGACTGTGTAGGTCTGTGAATGTTTTGGGTTAAGCCAATTCAATATAAGATTGCATTAAAGGCTAACGCTCTCAAAGTCTACATGAACACATGACAGCATCAGTGTTTAAACCTCACTATAATGGCTCTATGAGCATTTAAAACTAAATGAGGAAAGACATCTGAGATTTAATCAGAACAATGTAGATTAAGGTCCAGCTGAGCAATGGAAATTAACAAACAGAAACAGTTTTTGTGCTTTGCAGTTTGGATGAGAGCTGGTAAGAGCAAGATATTCCAATAAATTGTAACTATTAACTGTCCAAGCACTGACCAATAAATCTGATTTAAAAAAATTAAGATATTAGAGGGGCATTGATTCCTATGTACAAATATAGTCCTCCAGGTTTCTGTAAGACAATGTGGTGTTCCCATGTAGATAAATGGATGGTGGATGGATGGAATACAGAAATTAAGTCTGGAAATACAAAAACATTTTTATAATAATTTTAGTCTGTACTTATCCATACCTGGACAATACTTGTGGCGTTTTCACACCTATAGTCTGTTTACTTTGGTCTGAATCATTTGATGAGTTTGGTAACTTGTAGGTTTAGCTGGTTGTTCGGCTTCTTTTCACACAGAGAAAACTCCATGCAAACCAGATCCTGTCACTACCAACCACTCAAGAACATTCAGTCTGTTTATTGGTCAAATGTGTCTGGGATGGGAGAACCAAATGTACATGCAGGAAGCAGATGCTCGGATCTGAGCTAGTGGAACACATGAAGAATTTAGTCATATCATTGGTGTGTTTCTAGGTACAATTTCAGATAAAACTTTCTAAGAAGCGGAATTTGAGAATACATTTTGAAAGTTGCTAAAGGACTATACTTTAAGTAGTTGTAACCGATTTTCCGAGATACGAGAGCGGGTTACCTTTAATACTGAATAAACTGATAGAACAATCTGCGGGCCTAAGAGCAGAAGAACCTGGTTTGTGGAGCCAAGGAATAGAGCAACAATAATAAGCCGAACACAGAAATGAAATGGAGTAGCAACTTTTTTTGTCACCTGGGCTACATAGTGGCGCCGCTGAGGGGGGGAGGGGGGTGGGGGCCGCCCCCCTGAATAACATTGGCCACCCCAGGTGTGATAAGCTATTGTTTAACGATGAAACTCGGTAATCTGTATAAGGGAGAATTCGTCATGTAGAGGGTTTGCAGCAGATTTTGATCCAACTGGTGAGTTGAAGTAATTTATTTAGCCTTTAATCTGGAAGTCCGATGGTGTCTGCCAGTTATGTTATCTAATATGTTCGCTTTGAAACGGATGCAAACCGTCTATATGTATATAACAGCCTTGCACCATGTGGTATTTTAGCTCCCATGCTGACTCCAGCTAGCTGCATTCCACCTGTGAGAGACCCTCTGCACCAATGGCAAGCGAAGCCTTTATTTAGCGTTTTATGATTATGTAAAGCTACGTTCTGAAGGCAGGACTGTGATGCAGTTTTCGAGCTTGCCACTAGGGGCATGGCCGGTTTGTGAGTAATGTTAAAACAGATGTAAACAAAGCAGTGTATGTAGTATCTCTGAGACTGCGTCCATATGACTGGTGAGTTGTGTAAACTGTTAATTAATTTGTGAATTTTTGTGAAGTTTTTACCTTGATTTGGTGATTTTTATTTTATTAAGTTGTATTTTTCTAACTTATTCTACACATTATAAACGATTGAAACACAAGACTAAGGACATGATTAAACGGTATATTTCATTTGTTACCAAATATAGTTCAGGCTATAAATAAAGGCCTTTAGGCCAATTAGTTAGGTTACAATACAGCTTGTGGCTGTAATATTTCATGTAATCTACTCATACGGGAACTTGTGATTACAGTGAATTATACACATGTTTTATTTGTGTATTCTGTTTTGTAGAACCACAAACACCCGTACCTGGAACCTGAACCTGCTAATTAAATAAACGTTTAAACATCACCTGGCCTGATCATTGACTTGGAGGTCATACTGGCATTTAACCAGTGCATGCACTGCAATCACCACCAGAGTAAACTGGTCATTAATCTTAGAAATCACCATTGCAGTTAATGCATTCAGTTATGTTCAGAACCTTGCTCATCAAACAATGAATGAGCATCCATTTAAGTTTATTTTAACGTTTCCACGGTGCTGGAAACTGTTCCGGAGATGCAAGCATTATCCTGGATGCTCTGAAAAGGAGAAATAAGTATCTGGGCCCATCAGAGACTCTCTTCTGGGATTTTATTTTAAATGCTGGAAAGTGTTCTGGAAAACCTTAAATGAGTAGACAAATAATCATACCTTTTTTTAGTTCCTACTGATATTACAGCATCACAGCATTTTTCAAAGTCGGTAATTGATTTTGATTTTGGTGCGCCAACCCAAGATTTTTAATGGCCCCATGTGGCCCCCTCTGTGAAAAATTTCTGGGGGCGCCACTGGCTTTAAGAAAAAGATGGCCAACCTTTGTTTACTAGTTTGTTTACTGTATAGCATCCCACAATGCAACACACACCTTCACACCACAAATGAACTACTCTAGAGTTTGTTTGAAACCATACCAAGACCACCTCCTCCAAACCATCTCTGTACTGATTCTTTTGGTCCGGACCCTAGTGCGACTGCAGTGTTCACCTCTACACAAACAAAACAAATTTTTTTCCAACAGACTAAACACCTCAGGTGTGAAAACACCCTAAAACTCAGTTATTTTCCAGACTGTGTAGGAACTCTTCAAGTGTCAGGATGAGACAGTGTTGTGGAATTTTCTTATCAAAGTGGGTAGAAGTTGACTCACAACAAGAGAAAATCCGGACTTTGTCTTTATAAGTTTTATTCAAAGGCATTCAGCGTTTGAAGACCCTGACACTGAGGTTAGTCAGTGAAACAGAGCCCCGAACAACATTTACACACAGTATTTATACCAGAACATGACAGTGTTATCTCAACTTCAAAGAGTCTGTGTTTTATGACCCCAGACTCTTCTCGGGTTCAGAGGTGACTAGGTTACATAGGAACAACCATCTACTCTCCCCGAGGCATCACCGTAACAAATGCCCTTAACCATTAAACTTCTGATAATGGCTTTTACAGCTTCCTCCTCTAACACAGAGGTTCACTGGAGTGAGGTAAACCTAAAGGTCATACACTTTGGGACACTTAATAAAATAATTTCCATTACAACTCCTTTCTTCTGAATACAAAATAATCACAACTAAAGGAAAATTCTTCAAAATCATCACCCCTCTCAGCTAACAGATAATCCAAAGCCATTCTAGTTTGCAAACTCATCGTTCTAATAGCTTAGGCTGATTGAAGTATAAGTCGTGACTGTCGGTAGTAAATGAGCTAGATAACATACTCCAGACCAAGTAGCAAGCAGATACAGATATAATCTATTTCCACACATCCAACCCATGTTCTGAGTACATGAGTACCCATCTCTACTAGGAAAAGTAACAAGAACCCTGGTTAATTTACCTGCCTGGCCATACACTTAACCTCCATCCAGTAAGGCTGTAAGATTAAGAGTTAACACAAAGGGATCTGGATCCAAAGATTCTGAAATAGTAGAAGGATCAGTTCTAATAGGACATGACAGAAATTTATGTCTGTTGATTAAAGCACATAAAACAGATATAATAGCTTCGCAACCTACTGTCTTCCCAAGGAAATAAGGTGTACTTTCCTCCTGTGTAATACAAATATCTGGATCTTTAATCGGATTTCTATTACCCCGAATTCTATAAAGAGTTCCTGTAGACGCACATGTTAAATTAATCTCACTAGAAAATCTACAAGCATTTCTGCTTTTTCTTACACTATAATTCCTCACAGTTTTGATGCATCAGTTGCCACCAAACATTATCAGTATGATCATAGTAGTCAGATAAGTGATTAATCTCTCTTCAAATCCGCTGATGAGTATTATTAGTCAGATTAACCACACATTGTCTTTGCTGTACCTTTCCCAAAATGAACACAAGAGTTATAAAAATACTTGCAATACCAATCATTAGCATCAGAACAGACTATCTTCCATATAACTGCATCGTGACCTTGAAGTAGAATGTCCTTTCTTCTGGTACTGAAAGCAAACAGTTTTTTTCTCAAAGAAAACAAATTATAAACAGAACTTAAAAATCCTGCTGTCTCTCCTGAGTGGCTTCAAGCTGCCCTGTTACCAGTCTGGTACAGGTGGGCGGTTGTAGGAAGCTCCTCTAGAAACATATTTAGAAACAGGAACTCTAACCTGCTGGAAGTTAGGCTTCCATAGTCCAACTAAACAACGGTGGAAATGAACACATTCAAATTTGTAATAATACCATAATGATAAATATCAAGCAATAAACATGAAAGTTAGATAAAAGCATCCGAGATTTCCTCCTCAGAGTCAGTCTCGCTGTCAAAGTGGGAGGAAAGAATCTCACACTGTGGTGTGTGTGCAGTGAGGCAAATGACCTTATGATTTCTAACTTTCAGGCAATGCGATGGCCTTAAGTAGATTCTGAAATAACGTTGCACTGCCCAAGGGATTATTGTGCCCTTGTAAGAACAGTGTTCTTCAACCACCTCTTCAATCACTCGCCAGTGATCAGCTTACAGTTCTTTGTCTTATGGTGGTCCACTGTCCACACACCTTTCAGGCCGTGGATGATCCTGTTGGAAGATGACTTGTGTCCTGGAAGCCAGATGAGCTTTCCTGCAGCTTTCCTGGGTGTCTAGTAGGATCTGATATGGGCCATTCCAGCGCCTGGACTTCCTGTGTTTTCTCCTAAATTCTCTGACCAGAATCCAGTCCCCAGGAATAAAGGACTGAAGGGTGGAAGTGGCTGTTTCTGGTAATCCAGCCTTCACTGTCTGTGAAACTTGAGAAAACACAGTGGACAGGTTTTGACAGTAAAACAACATCCTATCTTCACACAAAGATGTGGAAGAAAATGATCTTGGCAATATCCCCATGTCCAAATTAGGAGACCTGCCACACAGCACTTCAAAAGGACTGAGATTTACCTGTGTCCTTTGTCTCAATCTCATATAAGTGAGAACAATAGGTAGAGCCTTCACAACACTTGGCTAATTTTCAATTCAAAGTCCCATTCTCAAACCTAAGTGCTTAACTACATGAACTTCATCAAAACATCCAACAAAATACAAACTTTAATTATTCAGTTCATCAATGTCTCACTTAGAAATAAGTCACATATCATCCTAATTTGTCTTGTATAAAGATGAGTATTAGATTAATGGACATCTAATGTAATTCAGATGCATAAACCCTACAAATTAAATCTAATAAATAATTCCCACCAAGTATAAAGTCATGACTCAGATTCTTTATCAAAAATATATTCCTTACTTTTACATATCTTGAACTGTCAGCTAGTTTAATGGTACCAGGGAAACTTTCAATCTAATAAATCACCAATGATTCTGCATGCAAAACTAATTCTTCAAACTAGTTTAAACTATTTCATTAAACTTTTAATAGTAAAACACATAAATCTAAAAGTCATCCTACATCCAAAAAAACATGTTATTAAGGCAACAATCACTACAAGCATTTTGATTCTATTGTCTCTTAAACAGTGTTAAAACTCAGGAAGGGAGGTGCTGAGCGTTACCATGACAACAAAGGTGTGAACCAACCTGGTAGGTGGGCGGAGTCAGGCAAAACTAACCTCTGATTGACAGCCTATGGGCGGGACCACAGTTTCTTCATTTCAACCCATCTTAGTGATCCTTAAACTACAAAACTGTTAACATGAACCTACCTCAGAAACAAGCTGCTTCTTAACTCTCCTGAAAACTCAAAGTTTTAATCAATCTGGGATTTAGAAACATTATTCTAAACATGGATTATTGTTTCATGCAACATATAAACAAACATTCATTCCATCAAAACAAAAACAAAACATCAAAGACAAACAAATGGCCAAATTTGAAGCTTCAAGAATTCAAAGAAATTTTTAACAATCTCTTTTCAGAATATGTTTTCTCAACCATATCTTTTAATGCTATAATTGATCAATGTTGTTATGACAATCGTCAGGATCCTTTTTAAGATGAGTGCACAAAGTATTTATAAGCACAGCAACAGTTTTCTCTTAAATGAATCCAAATTTACTGATTCTGAAATCTTTTGCTAATTCTTTGTACTGTAACTCTGTAATAATAACTACAATCCTGAGAGTTATTGTTATAATTCTCTTTTTGTTTGACTCAATTTCATTGCAGCTGTATTCAAGAATTTCAAGTTAAATGCAAAGAAGTATTTTAATTCAATTCAAATTCAAAGATACTTTATTGATCCCCGAGGGGAAATTAGAAAAGTCAGCGTTGACATTTTCATGTTATACCCAAACTAAACAAAACTGCAGTGTTTGACTTAATCAGAAATTAAGATAAGAAGCTTGTCTCCAAACTGGACTTTTTCCCACATAGTGTTTAAAAAAGAACAAACATCCTTTTCTTTAATTTGGATATTTAAATTTTGAGAGTTGGGGAAAACTTATTACTAGAACCCCTCTTTAATAATCCACATGCTGATAAATGTTCCAATATTTTATCTCTTAATAATCTGAAATTACCTTGTGTACCTTTGTACTCCCATGTATTCTTTTAATCTTTAAACCTTAAGAAATCAAACAAAGAGACTGGAGTTTGAGCCGACCATCCTCTTACTGTTAAGAGAGCCTTTATTTCTTTTCTTTTCCTAAAATAAAGGATTTTACTTGTCTTGATTCTGTTATAAAAATCCTAACCTTGGTTCCAAAACTAAACTCTTCAACCCCAATCTGTGTCCCCAGAGTAGAAAGTTTGAGTATTATTGCATTTCAAAGCCACCAAATGACTGGAACTCATCATTGGCTTAGATCTGTTTTAATAGGTAATCGGTCTACCTTTAATTAAATATTATAATTTTATGGACCCAAAATCTATGGCTTACGGGCTTCAGGAGTCCAGGAACCACAAGTTGAGTACTACTGCATTGAACAATGGTGTTAACTTTCTGCAGAGATTGAAGGATTGGCTAAATATATTATTTCTGCTTGGACAATAATCAGATTTAAAATTATTAGTTCACAGCTCCTAATTTACCTCAGATCATATTTGCTTCTAACCCAGTTCATAAGAAGCTTCAGACAAACATTATGCTAAAAAAACCAAGAACAAAACCCAGATCTGTTTTAAAATAAAGAAAAAGCATCCTTAAAAACTTGGTACTGTGGTGGAAAATAACTCCACGGTTCTGAAGGCCTTTTCATGCAGAGTCTTTTAGGAAGCATGAGATTAGTTTAATTTTTGTGTGGTACCACTGTCCAATCAGATTCTTTCTAAATAACCCCATTTTTTCATACTCATTTTAAAGGTTTGTTTTACCAAGGGAAATGTGTTTAACAAAACCAATTACTCTCAAAAGTTTTAAAAGTTTTTAGCTGCTGATATCTTAGAAAACAACAAGTGTTTTAATATTTCTGTGCAACACAGAACTGATCAGGTGTCCTTTCCTTCTCCAAAGGGAGAAAAAAGAATCTGTAGAACCAAACCTTTCATAGTTTTTTGTCAGGATCTGATATAAGGTACAGTATAAATCAACACGCTGCATGAATCAGAAGAGGGAAGAAAAACCTAATATAACCTCTTCCCAGCAGCTGCTGTGAAAAACAATGAATTTGTACTTTCCATAAGCGTCAGTTAACACTTGTGGACAAAAACTGCACCAAACTGTAAATACTGTGACAGAAACTGTATGAAGACCATCTGCAGTAGAACTAAGCCTGTTTTAATGAGGTCTCTACCCATTAGATTTATGGGATACAAAATCTGACAACAGAAAATTATACCTGAAAGAGAAACCCATCAGGTTTTAAACATGCGCTGGGTTTTAAAAATACTCCTTCATGAGATCTGTCCTGAGAATAACATAGAAACACTTGGTTACTGCTGAGTTTTGGAGATGTTGTAACTTCCTCTGCTTTTAATAACTTTTAATAACTAGAATAATTGACCCTGAATATTCCACGACAAAAGAGAACTTGTTTCTCTGAAAGAATTAACTGGAAAGTATCAAATGAGTTAAGTTATCACCCTTTTAAAGATACTTTTCTAACCCTAAAATAATATTTTAACCCGCTATATCTGTCAACGTCAAGCAAGCGTCACATGAGCAGCGGTTAATAAGCGTTCTTCATTGCAGAAAATAGGAAAAGATTTATGTAAATGTGTGTTTGTACGTTACCTCCATCAGTTTCTAAATCGCTCCAGAGTCAGACTGGCACACAGTCCTCTATCAGTCCAAAAAACAACCAGGCCCTTCAGGTCTGTTGGTGAGACATTCAATCATTCTTTGTCCACTTTAACTTCTCCAGGAGGGAGAAAGAAGAAACTTTGCTCCGGTTTCTCTTCTGCCCGCATAAGATGCTTTCAATATAAATCCAGTGTATCGCTCTTCTGGCTCTGCAGCAGCATGGATCGTTGTCCATCTCAGTGGGTCCAGACTTCTTCTGAGTTTTGTTTTTTTTTCTTGTAGAAAGTCACACTGCGATTTTCAACAAGCAGGAAGGCAGATTTCTCTCTTTCAGGCCGTGCTGGAGAAGCGTCTCTGGTGTAGTAGCCATGGAGAAGGGCAGGTTTCTAAAATCCAGACTCAAAAACGCAGATGTTGAACTCAAATCCCATATATGTGTGTATTTGTGTGTGAGAGAGGCAGAAGAAAAGTTTAGTATAGGTTCAGATTTTGCACAAAGAAATATTATCAGTCAGTCAGTTGTCCACCTGCCTGTCACTTCCTTCCACAACATGAACTATACTCCTTTCTAAAACAACTTTCTTTTCGCATCTCTAATGTCCCTTTTCACTTTTACCTTCTTTTCCGACTGATCGCAATATTTAAGACAAACGAAACTTCCTTCAGGAAAGTTTTAACTTTTTTTTTTTTTTTACTTATTTACACTCAAATTTCCACGCTGTGAAAAACCAAACTTATCTTCCAAATTAAAGCACATTTAACACAATCATCTCCACTTTTTCCTTTCATTATTTTATAAATCAGAGTCTGAAGAAGGAGACACCCCTGATGCCTCAAGGTTCCGGAACCATTTTTTTTACCAGTTCAGCGGCACGTCTGCCCTCTGGCTTTTCTCCTTTATGAGGTGTAGAAAATTGCTAAAAACTACCCGTAAAACCCTGTGTTTTGCTTTATCCCATTGTTACCAATGAAAACCTCCCTGTTTTTCCTTAACAGGGTGACCGGGCCCTCAGCTGATGTCCTCCCTCTTGCAACTCTGGAACCTAATTAATTAGTTAGGAGATGATGGTTAATGTGTAATAAAAAATAATAATATACATTATATCATACAGAGCAACTTCTCACCCAGATATATTTGAAGACAAATAGTTCGGATCCACAGGCGGGCACCAGAACTCCCCTCCGTAAAATGGAAGTGGACTGAGAACAACTCTCAGGCTGGCCAGGCGTCCGTGTCCCATCCTGCAGTCTCCTCTGGCACGTTAGATCCTGTTTGTGACGCTAAAATTGTTGTGGAATTTTCTTATCAAAGTGGAGAGAAGTTGACTCATAACAAGAGAAAATCCAGACTTTGTCTTTATAAGTTTTATTCAAAGGCATTCAGTGTTTGAAGACCCTGACACTGAGGTTAGTCAGTGAAACAGAGCCCTGATCAACATTTACACACAGTATTTATACCAGAACATGACAGTTTTATCTCAACTTCAAAGAGTCTGTGTTTTATGACCCTAGACCCTTCTCGGGTTCAGAGGTGACAAAGTTATCTAGGAACCCATCTGTCCTTCCCAACACATCATCCTAACTGTGGGTCTGAACCATTAAACTTCTGATAATGGCTTTTACAGCTTCCTCCTCTAACACAGATGTTCACAGGAGTGACGTAACCTAAAGGTCACACACTTTGGAACCCTTAATAAAAGAATTTCCATTACAACAGGAAAATGGGATTTGGCGAAAGATTAGAGTTGGTGGAGGGGGGTTAATTCCACAGTGGATGTGAATCTTCTCTGCTTTACTTCAGGCCTGTAGGGTGGCTGTTCTGTAGGAATATTTAATGGTCTAATAAATCACTAAAGACTCTCCTGTCTCTGTATTTAAACTAACACAAAGGCACTCAGAGGAGATGTAATTTTCAGGAACTGGAGCTGACAGATTTTGAGGAAGTCCTCTGTTCAGAATCTCTGTGGTGCACAGTAACAAGTCCTGATGTAAAGCTCCCACTCTGCAGCCTTGTGTGCTGAATTCATCTGAAAGCTTCTCTTCTCTTGTGAAGTCATCATATCAAACTGTTTGGCAGGAGGTGTTGTTTAAAAGGGGCTGTGAGGTGAAGGATGGTGTGCTGCGTATGAACGTATCACAGGGTCTAATGGAGCCTGAAGATCCTCCTGCCAGCTGAGAGACGCTTAAATCAGGCAGAGCTGTTACTGCACGGCTGCCTTTCACACCAGGCCTCCCCATCATGGCAAGAACTCCAAAATCACAAAGAAACAGAAATAACTCACCAAGATGAATTTAAGTGGAGGAACATGTAGCTGGGGACGTATTTGAGATTTCAAAGGTGAAACTTTGCTAAAAAGCTGATTGTATCTGTGATCTTAGGTTAAAACAAATGTACCTTTGAAAGAGTGATATTTAAATAAATTATGTTTAAAAAAAGAAATAAAGATGTAATATCTTTAATTAAGACTGATAAAATATCTCTTAGAGTTTGTTTTGGAACTAAAATTGTGAAAGTCTTCCAGCACCTCCTGCACAAACAGTCTGTATATCCTGACTCCAGGATTTTATCATCCACTATATGTCACTAATGGAAGCGTGCAGTGGTATGAAATGCTCCTTAATGGACAGGGGGCAAGCAGCAGGGCAGATGCTACAGCCTTTTACAGAAACTGAGTGGTGGGTGGAAGGCTACAGTGATAGCCGGCTGTTAGATAAGTTCAAGTTCATAGTTTTATTCCCAGATGCTGCAGTTTAACCACAAATGCTTTGAGTATAAGCTCACCCACAGAATGCTGGTAATAACACAAGTTGAACAATGTTGTTGCAAGTCTTGCATATGTTGCACAAAGTCATTTAAATACCACTCCATAAACATATGTTGCTTATGTTGATAGTTACAAGATTTCTGTGGAAAGTCATAAAGCCCAATGTAAGAACTAGAGTGAAATATATACTATTACCAATGCAGAGGGAAAAAGTTTCAAGGGGAGTTTGCACTTGTTGAAAAAGCAAAAATCAAGAGCAATAAAAACTCCCTGCTGTGGAGGTATAGTGAATGCATCATGACTTTAAACACAAACAGGAGAGGTCTCTGTCTTTATCTGAACTACTGCTTTAGTTAGAAAATATCAAATCTAAGTTTTCAAAAGTGGTAGATTGTTAGTTGCTTTTTTTTCTCAGAATCTGAGTCAATCAGGACTTCAGGGACCCAAATATGTGCTGTCAAACACAAAGTGATTTGTTTTTCATCTATTTCTACATTAAGACACATTAATATGTTTGTGGCAGTAAGGTGCTTTGCAAAAGGAGTCAAACTCTCTGAGGTTTATGTGATAGGCCAACGTAAAGTACTGCAAGTGTGATGTGACTTAAAAGTCCACTGTAAAGTAATCTCGGTATAAATACAGCTGTTCTGTTTTTGGCTTCAGAGGTTTGTTAGAGAACATTGGTGAACAACCAGCATCATGAAGATCAAGGAAGACAGCAGACAGGTCAGGGAGGAAGCTGTGGAGAAGGTTAAAGCAGGATTAGGTTCTACAACAACATCTCCACCGCTGAACATCTCCCAGAGTTCTGTTCAATCCATCATCTGAACATGGAGAGAGGATGGACTACCTGCAGACCTACCAAAACATGGACGTCCACCTAAACTGACAGGCTGGACAAGAAGAGCATTGATCAGAGAAGCAGCCAAGAGGACCATGGTGCCTCTGGAGGAGCTGCAGAGGTCCACAGCTTAGGTGAAGACTTTTTTGTTCTCTTCTGCTCTCTGTGGGGTCAGACGCTTTTCCACTCTTTCCTTGATCCTCCCCCATTTTGCTCTCCTTCAGCTTTTTGTTTGTGTTTTTCTTAGAGCCTCTGTTCGCATATCCTCCTAAATTGTTCATTATGGATTTGGTCAGCTGGTCTCTCAACGCAATTGATCAGATTTTCTCGACAGGAAGACAGGGTAAAGGGGAACCCTCTTGTCCAGACAGGACGTTCTTCTCCGGATACGCAATGGATTCCTGGCAGCAGTGGAAGATTGTGTGCCTGGCAAAAATGTCAGTCGAGGACATGGAAGATTTGTACATAATTGGATTTTTAAAAACAGGATTTCTGCTTTTTGGAGTTGACGGTTACCTGGCTTATCGAAAGATTCGTAAAACATCGGCAGCAGTTCAAAGCACTCCAAAGCTGCCTGGGATGTTTGAGGGGATCTTTAGAGCTCTCAGCACTCCGACTGATATGTTAAGAGAGCAGAATCGCAAGCTGGACGCGATCCAGAATCACAGGCTGGCTGCGTTTCCCGGACTCAAAGGTGATATGATTTAATCTCGGAGAAAGTTGTTTGCTCAAGATCTACTGAAAGTACCAGAAATTTGGCTATTTGGATTTGAAATTGAGAATGCCAGTAAGACTTTGAATGCAGGCGGAAAATCACAGCCGGCCTGAACCAAAGCGTTTATTGTTTGTCTAATTCAGGCGCCCCGATACGGCCTCCACAGGCTTCTCATCAAAACATTTCTCCTGGATGTTCAGTAAACACGACGCTCTGCCCCAGCAACCTCCCTCATCTGTGAACTGAACTGTATGGCCGTGTGATAAAACTTCCATCTCTTCTTCAAGGACAATGGCACCTTCGTCAGTGTTGACAGTCTATTTCTTTGCACACACACCCATACTTAATATTCGCAACCTCAGGACTCCATCATGCCCCTGTAAAATTTTTGCTCATGTGTGTGTTGCTTTCCCATGCTGAGGTTTTTTTTTTATGTCTCAGACTGTATCCTGTTAAGGATAAAGTGTAAAATGTGATTTTTTCCCTTATTTTTTTTTTTACCAAAATGTGGATTTCATTTCTTCTCCTTTTCATATATTTTTAGATTTCCCAGAAGGATTACCAGTGAAAGCAAAGTATTACTAGTTTTTAAAAACTAAATTTGAACAAAAGGTGTTTTTACACCAGTGACTCAGCTTCCTTAGTCAGAATTCAGTGATTGCTTAGTTAGACTTCAATGGATTCAAACCACTGTTATTATGGGACTACAACTGCATTATACCAGCGAACCCAAGGATCATTCTCTCTCAGCACAAGATGTTTCCCCTTACGTACAGGACTTAATGATATAATTACCTCTTTAGAAAGATCGGTTTAGAACCAGCTCTTACCAGTAAAACCCAAAAGATTATTAATGTTATTTACCTTCTGTGTTTGTTTTTCTGTGTGATTGTAATTGTTCTTCCTCATGTACAGCACTTTGAATGTCTTGTTACTGAAAAGCGCTGTATAAATAAATTTACCTCTGTTTGCAGTTTGCCAAAAGCCATGTAGAAGACATGCGGAAGAAGGTTCTCTGATCAGAGGAGACCAAAGTGTAACTTTCTAGCCTATATACAAAACAGCATTTGTACTCGAAAACCAATAATGAACATCCCTCTAAAAACAGCATCCTCAAAAAGAACACAGAAGCAATGATCCAGGAGTACTTTCTATGGGAAGGAAAAGTAAATGATGAGCTTTTACAAAATGGGTCCAGGAATGGTCTTTTTAGGTAGCTTGGTAATCTTTTCCAACCAAATCTCATCAATAGATCATAGATATAAACACATAGATGTTGTCTTGTGTGCTGCTGCTCACCATAACCATGCACTATGTGCTTTTGTTTAACTGTTCATCTCCTGGAGTGTGGACGAGGGCGGCCTTACTACTGAGCTAAAAGCAATTAACACAAAACTCAAAGTCTTCTCTCTTCCCAGCCTTCATGGGGGAACTTTATTTCTTACAATGCACAAAACATCTTCATCAAAAGTTCCAGAAGTTCCCCACCCTCAGTTCTTACAGGGCGTTTTTTATACAAAGTATTGGTGTGTATGGGTCCTCTTGACCAATTGAAATCATTATACTCATTTATGTAAAACTTTTGGTATCCACAACATTGATTCTCAATCACAGTTCCAGGAATACAAATCCAGCAAAACATCTGCAGGAAGTCAGACTGGTCTACGTGTCAGTTTGCACCATAACAATTTCATCACTTATCTGGACCGCTGAACTCTAATGTCAAAGCGACCTGGCACGATTCAGGATATCATCATTCTTTTCAGCCTACAAGTTTGCTTCTACAATAACAGGTACATCAGTCATTGCTCATGCCAAGAACTTTTCCTCTTCACAGAATTCATTTTACATATGGTAAAAACAATAATAACACTTTTAATCTCACAAAGCTTTAAGCTTCCACAAAAGAAACCCCTGAGGGAGCTGTTGCTGCCATTAACACATTTTATTATTTGTGTCCTTAACATAAAATACTCCTGGACCAGGGCTTCTGCCTCCTTTCTGTCATATTAGGCCCCAGTGCGTCACGACAGATGGCCATTTATCCCATGCCTGGTCCTGCTGGAGATTTCTGTGATAAGAGAGTAGTTCCTCTCCACTGCCCTCAGATATTCATGTAGAGCTCTGGTTAGCAGATTAGCTTGAGTTAACCTGTGCCTGGAATAATTAAACATTCCCATCTACTGCTGGTTACATCTCAATAAAAAGCCAATTTGAGTTTTTAATTCAAAAAGTGAAACTAATATTTCATATAGATTCATTGCAAACAGCGAGGCATACTTTATTTCTGTTCGCTCTGTTGATTCTGGCTTACAGCTAATGAAAAGCCTATACCCAGTTTGTCATTGGGGCAAACCAGGTGACTCTAGTGTGAGCAACAATTACGGAGGCAGAGTTCAAGTTAAACTAGATTAAAACTTTCCTTTTTGATAAAGCTTATAGTTAGAGTGGCTTAGTTTATCCTGAACTATCTCTGTAGTTATGCTGCTATAGACTTAGGCTGCTGGAGGACATAATGAACACTTTCACCCTCTTCGCTACATTCTCATACTACTCTCTAATTTTGCATTATTTGCTGTTATTTCAGCTTTTAACTTTATGTTCTCTCTTTTCTCTTCCTAGAAGCTACACCTGGCCTGACTCTGTGTCTACCTGTGACACCTTTCTGGAGAGGGGAATCATCCAAGCTTCTGCTGACAACAACTTAATGCTCACCTTCTACAGATGATCCACATGGCCCTGTCTTTCAGTGTTTAACCCTTTCTCTCTCCTAGACATGGCTACTGACTGAGCTTCTACTGTAACTAACTCTATGTTCTCTCTTTCAGACTCTAACCTTGAAAACTGGCTCAGAGTTTATCTGTTCTTTCTTTCTAGGTGAAACAACTAAAGGAGCTACATCCATTAACATTTACTTTTCCTTCCCATAGAAAGTACTCCTGGATCAGTGCTTCTTTGTTCTCTTTGTGTCTCTGCTCTGTTCTCTCAAACCTCCAGTCGGTCGTGGCAGATGGCCGCTCACACTGAGCCTGGTTCTGGTTCTGCTGGAGGTTTCTTCCTGTTAAAAGGGAGTTTTTCCTCTCCACTGTCGCTACATGCATGCTCAGTATGAGGGATTGCTGCAAAGTCAACGCCAGTGACTGTCCACTGTCTCTACATGCTCATCCAGGAGGAGTGAATGCTGCAAGTCACTGACTGGATGCAATCTGCTGGGTTTCCTTAGATAGAAAAACTTTTTATCCAATTTGAATAAATAACTGAATCTGACTGAACTGTTCAATGGTTACGATTAACTGGAATGTATGAACCTGACTGTTGTGAAGAACCTTGAGATAACGTGTTGTGAATTGGTGCTATATAAATAAACTGAATTGAATTGATAAACAGGAAAATGCAACGTGGTCATCGGGGAATCCGGGTCCTGCTGGTCGGTACACTGAGGAAGAGAGGTTGGTGAGTACAGGCGGCAGGAGATAATGTGCAGCTAGAAATGTTTGAGGACAAGTCTTACTGTTAGGAAGAAGTGGAGTTTCCAGGGGAAGGTGAATAACGCCACGGAGACTAAGTTTGACAGGTGAGGTGGTGATTGTTCCTTTGGGTTTCCTTCCAGGTGGTGTATATGAAGTTGGAGAGTGGACAGGCAGGAGTCTTGCAGGCAGATGATCCAGAAGAAAGGTTAGTGCCTTCTTTGGGTTCACAAGTTCCAGGAAGCTGAAGGAGACTCTTGATTGGGGAAGCACAGTGAAGTGCCTTCAGCCAAATGTGAACTCGGGCCCAGAACATGGAAGGGGAGAAACCAGGTCTGGGTCCTTGGAGTCCCTTTCCACTCTACAGAAGGAAGAGCAAATGTGAGTAAAAAACAAGGACAGAAAATGAGAGACAGCGCTTAGTCTGCAGGTCAGATTACCACTCAGGTGAGTTATCAATCTGACTCCTCCTTCAGGGATCCTGCTGCTCAAGAAGCTCCTCTTGATTAGTCCTGATGATCTTCAGCTGTGTGGCTGCACCTGCCTTTCGCCCCCTGCAGGAGGAGGTGAGAAAAACCACATAACACACACCTGCGCTCAGCGCCGTGGCATGGGACAGTTTCTAAGATTTGAATATTACGTTGGACCTTGGAAAAGGGTTTTTAGTACAGAAATGTTCTGGTCATGTTAATGCTAAAAGACTGCTAAAAAGTCATTGCTAAAGCAACTGGCTGTATCCATGCATATTATGATTGTTTAGTTAATTATTGAGAAATTGTTGTAATATTTTTAATATTTCTGTGTCATATCAGCAAAGAAAAATAACTCTAGAGCTGGCAACAATTACGGAGACCTGGTTTGGGTTATTTTAATGGATTTATTAAAAATGAGGTAGGGCTGAAGGGTGGTCTGGGTTTCAGGGTTTGGGCTGCTCGGCCCAGTGGAGGAGAGACGTGAATAAGCAATGATGGAATAAGTGGAAAGGTAATAATGTGAAGAGACTGGAGAAACCTTACTGTGTTCACGTGGTTCATGATAGGTCACGTGGTTCATGTAGCTCTCAATAGTTCCAAACATCTCAGCGGTGTCAGTCAGTTTGAACGGCTTCAGGCGCGACATAACGCAAAAATTTACTTTTTTCACTCTTTCCTGCGACATTTAGTAATTCATTAATAATGAACAGATTACTGGTTACTAAATCATAATTGGAAAATCCAAACAGACGTAACAATACCTAATATAAATGCTCTTTCTGATGTCCTCCGCATGCTAGCACAACATAACATAAAACAAATGTTAAGTAACAGTCCTGCTGTAAATACCAGCTTTGTGAAAGTCTTAAAATCGTTTTGTTCAGACATCTTGATTCAACTCTATTTTTAAGGACAGAAATCTTGTTAACTTTGTGGTGCTTTGTATCCAACATGGTTCATCAGTTCACTTAAGCCATTCTTGTGTGGTTTACCTGGAAAAGAATAATAAAAAATGACTCATCTTCACAATCACGTTTAATGATAATGTCCCTATTTATGTGGCCGTCGTTGACGAACAATCTATAACTTTAACTAAATTAGCCATGGCAATATCACAGTATTTTTCAAGATGTGCTAGTTCAGTAGTTGGAAATACAATAAAAATTAGAAAATGATCAACGTTAAAAATGTAAGCTGTAATGGACATTTTAAAATGCTGAATCAGACACAATGAGATAAACCCGTCTAAACCCGCCATGCTTACAATGAGCTAGCTGCAGTTAAAATACAACAAGCGAGTTAACATGCTTAATTAACTAAACCTGGCGATATAAAATATAATTGCTAAACTGTGATACAGAACAGTAAATTAAAGCCTCACAATATCAAGATAATGTTGTATCTTCATCAACTTACCGTAAAAAATCCTTCTGAAAACACCGAGAATGAACTACGCCCAACGCTGGAGCTGCTATGAACCACGTGCCTTCCGCTTTCCATTCTTTCTATAGAGGTCAATGGGAATGTCGTAACTCTTTCTTTCTACGGCGATGCCACTAACTAATGATAACCTAATCAGCTAGTTAAGAAAACAGGATCACAAATTTTTGGGTTACTTTGACTAATCAGTCACTGTTTAACAGAACAGAAGTAGGGTTAGCAAAGGTAATTAGCAAAATGACTGATTAACAATTATTCCCTGTATTAGCATTTCACACTGTTTGTTTATTCCTTTTCCAAACCAATCACTAAATAATAATTACTTATACTTTAGCCGGATTAGTAGGATCAGGAACTGATCCTTAGGTTGAATTACCTAATCCTAATGTTAAAAACACTGTTGGTATCAGCATTTAAAATTAGCAATTAGTAAGTGATTTATTCCTTGTCCATTTCAGCCCAAACATAATACAATTATTACCTAATCACTAGTTAATTAACAATATATTTCATTGTTTAGCAATAGGAAAGGTTAACCAACCATTTAGCAACAAATAGGTAATTGTTTTTAGCAAATAGCATTAGTTGTTATTAGCATTAGTGATTAATTTTTCAT
The DNA here is from genome assembly GCF_021462225.1 of Girardinichthys multiradiatus. Classification (NCBI taxonomy): domain Eukaryota; kingdom Metazoa; phylum Chordata; class Actinopteri; order Cyprinodontiformes; family Goodeidae; genus Girardinichthys; species Girardinichthys multiradiatus. The sequence goes on along the minus strand of NC_061797.1, from coordinate 50,971,147 downwards.
TCTCGTCAGTTAAAACTGATAATTTATTAAAAACGTTTTATTTATCGAAATGTAAGAGCATTTTACCAACATTTTCAGAATCAGAAACTTTTGTTTCCGAAGTTTAAAATAATCAGTTACATCTGGTTTTAGCTTATATAAAAAGGGTGACTTTTAACACAACAGACCTCTCTACAATTGCATTTCTTGAGCCAAAATGATGAGAATAGATGGTATCCCCGAGTCTTGTGTAAAGATAGACAGAATATAAGTCTGGCTCCGCAAACCGAGCCTGTAGACTGCAGCTCAAGCTTCAGGTGAGGAAGGAGAAAATCCATCAGCAGCTTCCCACACAGAGAGACCAGGACTGGAATAAAATTTAATTTGACTGAAGACCAAAATAAAGGACCTCAGAAGCTGTGCACCAGTTCAGCTTCCAACAATATTCTAAAGAGGACTGGAGAGAAAGACAGGCTTTTAAATTTTCTAATATATATATATGTGGCTATTAGCTTTTTAAAGTGAAGTTCTCTCTGGGGTAACAAAGAAAGAAACAGAATTTAATGCAGGACATTAGACTCAAAAAAACCTACTATCTGAGCCACACTAAAGTAGCAGAAAACAGCTCAGTTTTCTTCAATGCAAGCCTCACTGGTTCCTTGTAAAATACATTTAAAATTCCCATTTAAACAATTAAACCAGTTACAGAAGTGTTTAGACAAACCTTAAAGTTCTGATGGTACTGCACAGACACACTACTGTTGTTGTTTTCATGCCTCAGATGAGCAGAACCAGCTTCCGGCCGGGTTACAAAATGTAAACACGCTTTTTAAACGTTTTAAAATAAAGCCAAAGCTTAGTTGTTGTATAAGTAAATGTATTCTGTATATTGTATATTAGTATGTAGGAGACATGGCTAACGTGTGGATGAAAGTGCTTTAAGACAACAAATGATATTTTTGCCCACATACACAATGCTGTTGAAGAAAACTAATTCTGCAAATTACCCAGAACACACCTGGTGGTCGCAGTATCAGTATTTTTTTGCTATTTCCATAAAGCAATTTTTTCCTTCCTATTTATTTTAGTAACTCCATCACTAAGTGAAACACATGATACAGATTAATTACACACAGACTGATGTTTTAAGTCTTTATTTCTGTTAATTATGATGACTTTCCACTTACAGCTGATGAACAAAACAACATTTAAGGTAAGTATTGCATCAGACCAATAAAAATCATTTCAAAATAGAAATATAAGATAAATCAAAAGTAGGTTTAATACCTGCTTAAAAGTTTTAATTCAATTCAATTCAAATATACTTTATTGATCCCCGTGGGTAAATTATAATTCCAGTACAACCCATCCAAACATACATCATGACACAAGACAAGGGAGGACGGGTCACCGAGGCTTTGCTGCCCACTCACAGGTGCTGCCCTTGCTAGATGAGAAAAGAGGCCACATTAGGTAAGTAGAGGGAAAAAAATCATATTTCACACTTTATCCTTAACAGGATACAGTATGAGATTGTAAAAAACCTCAGAACAAAGAAGCAACAAGTTGACAAAACAACATCATGCTGGGAACGGTGAAGGTGGTGTGAGGGGTGCATATGTTTATCTTGAGCATGTGTGTGTGTGGAAGTGTGTGTGTGCAAGTGAGTCCATGAAGCACTGTCACAGAGGCCATTGTCCTTGATGGTTCGTTGGAAGGTTCATCAACGGGCCACAAAGTTCTGAGCAGGTCCACAGATGTCCTCAGGGAAGGGAGGGAGCAGAGGGAGCAGAGCGTCATGTTTACATAACTTCCAGGAGAAGTTGAAGATAACCAGCCATCAAGGCCGTGCAGGGGAGCCAGATTCAGAAAAACAATAATTATTTGGGTTAGGCTGACTCTTAATTTTCCGTCAGCCTTGAGAGTCTCGCTGGTTCTTCTCAAAGGTGAATCCAAACAGCCAAATTCCTGGTCTTTCTGCCAGATCCGAGCGAACAACTTTCTCCAAGATTTATCCCATTTCACCCCTGAGTCCAGGAACCGCAACCTGCCTGCGATCCTAAGGATCACATCCAGTCTGCGATTCAGTTCACGTAACATCTCAGTCTGAGTGTTGATTGCTCTGAAGATCCCATCATACATGCCAAGCAGCCTCACAATGGCCAGAACAGCTGCTGACATTCTCTGATCTGTTTTAACCGTCAGTTAGATATGTATAGTTTATCTCTTTGTTATCAGGTTGTGGACAGTTTACATAATTTTTGCAAGCAGCTCATTCAGACTCCACCTGTTGAGACTGAGCATCTTTTTGCCAATATGTTTTAGGTTGATGTAAATTGAATTGTAGTTATCCACAGGAACATACTAATGCAGTTAAAAAACTGTCTGATTTGTGTTCTTCATCAGATCCATCAGATTGTTTCATTGTTTCCAAAAACACTGAAATTACATATATTTTATTTTTAACGTTTCACAGATTCAAGAAGTTTGATTTATTTATAAATACAGATCGATCTATTTGTCATTTTGCTGTCAAACAGCACAAATAAATACATTCTATAGGTCAGCATGCATTTAATCTTGGATCAAAAAATGTGTTGCAGCTCACCGTAAAGATCTTAAATGATTGAGACCAAGTGGTGGGGGCTGGATCATTTCCCTACCAGCAGGAAAAGGTGGATTCAGAGATGAAGTTTCTGTTTTAAAGACACAGAACCACTCAGAAAATGTTCTCAACTCTCACATCACAGTAAAACCAAGACTGAAGCTGGAACACACCTGAGCAGTTGCCATGGTTTTAAGCATCTTCATAACTATTTCATCATTAATACATTTTGGCAAATTGGGGAAACCTTGCAGTCATGAAACAGTTGCAGTCTATTTTACATTTAACAAGTATTTACATGTAAAACCAGATATTTTAATACAGTGTTTAAAAGGACAGAATTGTTTAGAAATGTAAATGCAGATATTTACATCCATTTTATTGGTTCATGGTAGAACCACCTTTTAAATTGTATGACTTGGGTCAAACATTTTGGATTTCCTTCCACAAGCTTCTCCTCCCTTTGTTTTCCAGATGTCCTGTCTTGGTATTTCAGGAATACCATATAGAAAAGTTGATTGAACTACATGTGCCAGGGTAGGTATGTTCTTCAAAAGGATATCTGGAGATTCTAATTGTGTCTGGTGGATATTTTTGATATTTTGATTTCTATTTTTCAACAATGTCACACAAGGAAGCAATGTGTCTGAGGTATTGCCTTAAAATACATCCACAGGTGTGCCTCTATTTAACTGAATTTATCTGAAATAACCTGAGAAGCTTACAAAGCCATAATAGCATCATCTGGACCAGTCCAAAATGTCTCAAGACAGAGTACTCTCAGTGGGTTTAAAGATCTTTCACTCTCTGTTCTGCATTTACAAAAAAAAGGAATAATTTTGGTAATTCTAACAGATCAAAAACAGCAAGAACCTTGGTCTTATTTGATGTATGTAAAGATCTGGTGTTTGCTATATGTATGTGCGATTTGGAGGTGTTGACGTTCCTCTGCTCCTTGAAGCCTTATTACATGTGGGAGCCCAACAGATGAGCAAATGTTTTGCAGGGAGCCTGGGAACAGCTGGGATGATTGTGGATTGTTTTATTTCAGCCACTCGGTGAGATCATGTTTCTTGATGCTCACAGCAGCCACATTGCCAGAAGCATCTTGCCTGTGTTGGGACCCAGCCACGGTATGGACTTTTCTGGAACTTTCAAAATAAATTGCAGTAACCTACTTCCGGCAACAGCCAAGCAAACTGTAACAGCGGAGTTCCCATGATGCCACTCTCTGAATAAGAGCACCCCCTCTCCAACAAGCCGACCTCTTCCACTGTTCATCTTTGCGGGACCGGGATCGGAGAGGAACATCGCGCTAATGTCTCTTTGCTGGCAAAAAGACATAACTCTTCAACTGGATCCAAGAGTGTCATAAGATCACGTGATCATATGCACAAGTTAAGTATGAGTGAATAACTGTTGATGTACCCAGTATTCATTCATAAAAACAGGAATTAAGGAACATGCCTGGCTTGACTTTCTCTCTGAGGTCTGCAGAAGCAAACGGTGCCCCAGAGAAGTCCCTGCAGAGATGCTCTCTCTACAAGCTGAGTGAAGCGGTTTTCCTTGCCTGAGAGGAGGACAGACGAATAGATGCATTACGGCATTTAACGTGCAGTGTGGTCAGCGGACAGAACGAGCCGTCTTCCAGCCAGAGCTATGGAGGTAACCCTTTGTTCACAGAGCTCTCTTCAAACTTAATTGTCGCCCGGACAGCTTTTCCTCAGCACAGTTCATACGAGGTTAGGTTTGGGCAGAGCAGAGAAATAGAAAGATTTAGATTGAAAAAATGATCTAAACATTTTTCATTTTATGAAGTTTGGTTTTGTTTGTGTTGAACTCAGCTATCTTGGTGCTAGCAGAATATCTGCAGCTGACGTTCAGTTTTGTGTTCTGTGTTTGTGGGTTTTTAAAGTTAAGACAAACTTTATTTAAAGGGTGATTTTAAACAGAAGATTGATCATAATGCGCTTATGCATTTTAACCCTTTTATTAATGGTATTTTAAAGGTGTGTGTTTGATTCTGGTGCTAAGCTATCAGCTTCTTTTGTTAGCTTTAACTGCTAACAGGTAAGAACATGTGCTTGTTGCTAAATAATATTTACCCAGAAAGGTTTAGTTTTCAATCCAGTAAATAATGTGTCCCTAACATCATTTTACTAAATTTGATAACTAAGTAAACAACATTAAGCCCCATTTCTCCAGAAAGATTTGGTTCTTTTCCAAAATATTCCCTTAAATATTTGACCATTTCCTTTAATAATATTTCTTCAAATATTATTTGAATAAATAAAGGCAGTTAATTAGACACCGTTGAGAATTAGTCATCCAGAAGGTTGGTTTTATTCAGCAGATCATTATTTAAAACATTATTTTATTAAAATAATATTTGATCTGATCTTACATTGTGAATGGTTGTCTAAATGTTGCTGATTATTTTCTAAGTTGGTTCCAAGACTGACTTAACTTCATTTCCAGATTCTTCAAGATAATCCTTGGTTCTCAAACATAAACATTGCATGGTAATGTTGCATCACTCTTTTTGGTCATAATTATCAATCATCTTTAATCAACTTGTTTATATTGTACATAGTCCATTAGTCTTCATTATTCTTTAATTCTGCTTGGTAGTTTAGTTGGATTGTTTTAGCAAAGTAAAGAGTTTGTTGATTGAAATATGTTTGACTTTGAGTTGACTTATTTTTGTTCATAAATTCTTGTATTTTAAGAAATTGTGTGAATTTATTCCATATATGTGCAGAGTTTATGCTGTTCAATAATGTCAGAGCTCGTCTCACACCTTTCTATTTTGTCCTAATACCATCACCTTACTGGGCTGGTATTCACAGGACAACCCTTAACAGACCCAAATATTATTTGATAAAATATTAAAATATTAATATTAAATAATATTCTCAGATTCATAATCCCAACACCTGCCACACTGTCAGTAGTATGAGTGAGATGAGGTAGAGGTCAGTCCACGCTGGTGCCTCCAGGCCTCACGTCATGGATGCCAGTGCTGCTACCAGAAACCACCACAGGACTTTAATCTTCTGCCACCAGGAAAAGGATCTGCATAAGATTTGTGGATGATCAGAAAAGATGGGGAATTTTCACTCTCTATAACACGTAATGGGGATAAAAATGTGTTCCTCATGAAGCTAACGAGATCCTGCAACGACCATCCACATTCTAGATGATTTTTAAAGTGATGGTGCTATTTTAGGGAAGCTTAGAGAAGTTTTCTGTTTTCAGTTTCTTCTGCTTTCAGAGCCAGACTTTCATAACTGGGTGTGAAAGTTTCTGTAGGAAAAGCACACCATGAATTACCCTAAACATGAATGGGAGAAACTTCTTATTACCTGCACATCTAACATTTATTAAGGCTCCAGAAGCTCGGGCATATTCAGTTTGTCTCTGTGTTTTATGGTTCTCAGGTAACACCACAGATCACCTCTGATGAAGACAGCCTCTGTCTCACTTTTTCAGCTGTTTTGGGCCTGGGTTTCTAAAGCAGAACGTTGAAAAGGCCAAACTCCTCAGCAGGTCTCCGGAGGATAAGGCCCAGACAGGCGTCAGAATTTGTTCCTGCTTTTAAAGGTGGCCGCCCTGCACTTGAGAGTCCAATTCCAAAGCTATGAATCTCAAATAGGCTTGGAGGAAAATCTCACTACTCAGAGGTCTAATACCCACACACACGTCAGGATCGCAAACAGCTTCACTAAGTGATTCCACTGAAGTGTGGTGACTGTTTAGTCTGTGTCAGTGTCACAGCTTTACGGTCAGCAGGCTTCCAGGATTCATCGCTCAGAAGGCGGCCATTACACGGGCCTCAGGTTCCTGTCTGGCTGAAAGTCGGCTTTTAGGCTTAACGATTAAAAAAGTAATTCTCCTGCTCTTTACCATGGGGAACTTCATGCTTTTGAAGACATACAGTGCCCCAAAAAAGTGTTTGCATCCTTTTAAAAATTTCTTCTGTTTTTGCTTTTTTTCCCCATTTACATTTTATTCATAACGAGTAAAAATCTATTCAAACCGGTGTGAAAATATAATGTATCAGATCTTTGGGTTCAGTTTCATTAGACATGACCTGATTACTGCCTGACCCATACAATCAGAAAATCAGTTGAACAGGACCTGTATGACAACATGAAGCAGGTAAAAGGATCTAAATAACACAGTTTGCACACTAGGCCATTATTAAACTAAAAACAACTCCCTAAGGTTAAATAAATCGTGCAGAGGCAGCTAATCAGTTTTTGTTTAATTTCAGCCAGGAGCTGCATTGGTACCACTCAAGACTTTATAAATTTGAAATAATCTATTTCTAGTATCTGTTGCCTTAAAGGTGTTGTGATTATGAATCTGAGAATATGATTTAATATTAATATTTTATCAAATAATATTTGGGTCTGTTAAGGGTTGTCCTGTGAATACCAGCCCAGTAAGGTGATGGTTTTAGGACAAAATAGAAAGGTGTGAGACGAGCTCTGACATTATTGAACAGCATAAACTCTGCACATATATGGAATAAATTCACACAATTTCTTAAAATACAAGAATTTATGAACAAAAATAAGTCAACTCAAAGTCAAACATATTTCAATCAACAAACTCTTTACTTTGCTAAAATAATCCAACTAAACTACCAAGCAGAATTAAAGAATAAAGAAGACTAATGGACTATGTACAATATAAACAAGTTGATTAAAGATGATTGATAATTATGACCAAAAGAGTGATGCAACATTAACATGCAATGTTTATGTTTGAGAACCAAGGATTATCTTGAAGAATCTGGAAATTAAGTTAAGTTAGTCTTGGAACCAACTTAGAAAATAATCAGCAACATTTAGACAACCATTCACAATGTAAGATCAGATTAAATATTATTTTAATAAAATAACGTTTTAAATAATGATCTGCTGAATAAAACCAACCTCCTGGATGACTAATTCTCAACGGTGTCTAATTAACTGCCTTTATTTATTAAAATAATATTTGAAGAAATATTATTAAGTATTTTGGAAAAGAGCCAAATCTTTCTGGAGAAATGGGGCTTAATGGTGTTTACTTAGTTATCAACTTTAGTAAATGATGTTCAGGGACTATTATTCACTAGCTTGAAAACTAACAACCTTTCTGTTGACTAGCCTTAATGCTAGCACACGTGTTCTTACCGGCTGGCCGTTGGGCTAACAAAGAAGCTAGCTAAAGTGCTAAGCTAGAGATAGCTTAGCGCCAGAATCAACACATACCTTTAAAATACCAGGTTAATAAAAGGGTTAAAATGCATAAGCGCTGACGGCGCGTTATGAGCAATGTTCTGGTTAAAACCACCCTTTAAATAAAGTTTATCTTAGCTTTAAAACATACAAAGAACACGAACCGGCCTGTGTGCTACAGGTAGCATGCTAGCACCAAGATAGCCGAGTTCCACAAAACAAACTTCATAACATGAAAACGTTCAGATTATTTCATCCTAAACCAATCTGTTAATCTGCCCAAAACCCAACCTCTGAACCTGTTGAGGGAATGTTGTCCAAGGGCGAAGTTTGAAGAAGATATCCGTCGTGAACAAAGAGTTAGCTTCCCGCTAACTTCCTCAGTTTCTCCCGATCAGAAGGTGACCAGCTGTTCGTTACCGTAAACACGGTTGCGGGCCGCTTTCTTCCAGACCCGGCTTGTCGAAACAGCTTCTCCACCGGGGCTTCTCTCGAACACCGTTTGCTTCTGTGGGGCCTCGAAGAGAAAATGTAAGCAACTCTTACACCTTAATTTCCCCGTTCATGAATGAAAATACCGGATACACAGACAGTATTTCATTCTACTTAACTTTACATATGATCGGTGATCGTATGGCTTCCTGGGATCCAGTTGAATTTATGTCTTTTTACCAGCAAAAGACATCAGCGCGCTGTGTTTGCCTCCTAACCGGTTCCTCTGGAAGGCCGTGTGGAAGAGAAAGTCTTGTGGAAAGGTGGGGGCTTTTATTTGGGTATTGGCGCCACAGGAAGTCCACAGTTACCCCATTTCCTGGCTGTGCTGGGAGAAGGTTAATGCACTTTATTTTGAAAGGTTCCAGGAAAGTATGTACCGGAGTTTTAGTGTTGAAACCCATGGCTGTGGTCCCAACAGGGGCTTAATGTTGTTTACTTATTTATCAAATTTAGTAAAATGATGTTCAGGGACTATTATTCACTAGCTTGAAAACTACCAACCTTTCTGTTAAATACTCTTTAGTAGCAAGCACGTGTTCTTACCGGTTAGCATTTGAGCTAACAAAAGAAGCTAATAGCTTAGCACCAGAATCAACACATACCTTTAAAATACCGTTAATAAAAAGGGTTATCAATGTTCTGTTTAAAATCACCCTTTAAATCAAGTTTGTCTTAACTTTAAAAACACACAAAGAACAAAACCTGAACACATGTGCTGCAGATAGCCTACTAGCACCAAGATAGCTGAGTTAAACACAAACAAAACTTCATAAAAGGAAAAACGTTTAGATCATTTCATTCTAAATCTGTCTGCCCAAAACACTTAACCTCATGGTGAGGAAATGTTGTCCAAGGGCGAAGTTTGAAGAAACGTCCACAGTCAACAAGCTAACCTCAGGGGTTGAAGGTGCGTTCGCTATGTGAACAAAAGGGTTAGCTCTGGAGCTGTAGCTGGGCGGACCGTCCTGTCCACTGCGGTCTCTGCTGTCTTCTTCCAGACTGGGAGATCGCGTCTTTGCAGGGGGTTTCTCTTGAACACCGTTTGCTCCTACAGGTCTCGGAGAGAATGTCAAGCAATGCTTGTACCTTAATTACCCCCGTTCATGAATGAAAATACCGGATACACAAACAGCATTTCATTCGTACTTATCTTTGCATATGATCGATGATCGTATGACATCCTTGGATCCAGTTGAAGAGTTTATGTCTGTTTGCCAGCAAAGAGACATCAATGCGATGGGCCTCCCCTGAACGGTCCTTCTCGAAGGCCGTGTGGAAAGAGGGCAGAAGTAGCAACAGCTGTGCTTTTATTTGGGTAGTGGCGTCAAAGGAAGTCCGCAGATATCCCGCTTCCTGGCTGTGCCGGAAGAAGGTTAATGCACTTTATTTTGAAAGTTCCAGAAAAGTCCGTACCGGAGTTTAATGTTGAAATCCATGGCTGTGGGTCCCAACAAAGAGCTCTTCTACTTTTGAGGGTCTTTTCTCACACTTAAATGTTTCTTATCATCAAACAATTTTACATGACAGGCATATAATCTGAGTTAAAAAAAGAGCAGTTTTAAATTATGATTTCACTTATCAAGCAAACAAATGTATTAATCAACCTGGCCCTGTGTCAAAAAAGTAATAATTCTAGTTAGAACATGGATGAACTGTAATTAACCTCAGGTTTCATTCAGTTTCAGCAGCCACATACAGGCCTGATTTTTGTCTGATATTATTTAAACAGAACCTGCATGACTACATGAAGTAGGCTATAGGATCTCAAAAGTATCAGTCTGGGTTATAAAGCCATTCTTCTGGCTTTGGGACTCCAGAACCACAATGAGAACCTTTATGCACAAAGCAGAAAATGGAACAGTGGGGAACCTTCCTTTGAATGGCAGACCTACCAAAGGTACTCCAGGAGCTAATCAAGTTATCAAGAAGGTCAAAGAAAAACTCAGAATAACATCTAAAGCTCTGCAGGCCTCACTGCCTCAGTGTAGGTTAGGTGACCCAAATGGTTTAGGCTTAAGAGGAAATTAAAGTCCCTATAAATGTGACATTAGGTACTATGACATGGTTCAAGGTAGATAATCTGGCTGGCACCGGTTTTGCTGTGGCTGTTCTGACATTGACAAAGCTGATGAGTCCAGGTGGTTCTGAGACTTGGAAATCATCTTCCCACTCCTTGGATTAGTGCTAGATGTTAGATCTCTGAACTGTTTCCTTCAGGCTTCTGAGAAACAAATTCTTAACCTGTTTCATTTGTTTTTTTTTTTATTTCCTTTAGTTAATTAATTTGCACTTTTAGTCATGTTTGTTTTGTATGTTTCCTCTGTTTAGTTATTCTGTAGTTAATAAATATTACTTGATTATGAATAAATTCAATTATTGATTCTTTTTTTAAAGTGCTGATTAATCCATCTATCGTCTATTCAACTCCAGTCCTTGAGGGCCAGTGTCCTGCAACTCCTAGGTGCCTCTGCTTCAGCGCACCTGAATCAAATGATTGGGTAATTAGCCAGAGTCTGTACAACTTGTTCAGGAGGCAGTTAAGCCATATTGATTCAGGTGTGTTGGGCCAAGGATGCATCTAAAGGTTGCAGGACACTGGCCCTGGAGGACAGGTGTTCAAAACCCGACCTGCTTTCCCCGTGGCTGGCTGGTTCCTATCTCTAGTGGTCATTGGGTGAGAGGCGGGGCCCTGTGATGGACAGGCCACTCCATTAAAGGACATTAACCATGCACACACATTCATACCTTGGGGCAATTCAGTGAGACCAATTAACCCTTTAATTAACCCTTTATTTGCATGTTTTTTTAATTTCCTTAGCTTCCATTTGCCTTTCAGTCTTCTGTTGGTACAGCTGAACTTCCCCACTGCAGGACAATAAAGGATATTTCTATTCTATTCTAACTGTCATGCTTTTGGACTGTAGGAGGAAGCCGGAGTACCTGCAGAGAACTCACAGATGCACATGGAGAACATGCAAACTCCATGGAGAGAGATGCCAGACTGGGATTCAAACCCACCTTCTTGCTGCAAGGCAATACAGTGTTAATTAATGTTAGGATTAAATTAAAGACAATTACAGAGAAATATACAGAAATCTCTATTGTTCTTCTCCTGCTTATTGAGGACAGATAATGATTCAGCCCTGTTCTACTTCTCCCAATCAGTTCATCATTAAGGGACAGATTCTGTAAACATACAGAAATGATATTTTCTTTGCAGAGGACTCAGGAACCTGATCCAGAAAGTTTTTCCAAACGACGTTCCTTCCTTTACATTCAGAATCCAGACTCTGCAGTCTTCCAGTAATCTGCATCATCCTCGATGCTGACTTTATTAAATCATCCTGCATCACTGAGCAGGATGACTCACAAGTCTTTAGACTTGTGAGTCTAAAGAGGGATACATCGGAACCTGTTTACAGTACCTGGTTTTCTGTGTCATCGACTGATTTATTTTACACATGAACAGCTCATTGGGTGGAAATCAAGCAGTGCAAAATCATTTAGGAATTCAACCAGCTAATAATGTCTGCTGCGAGTCCAACAATTAGAAATCATTATTCATTTGGTGGCTCAACAGCTCACTGCACAAACACTGAGTTCTCTGAAAATAAGGCGATAAGGATGAGAGTATTCTTTTATTTTTAACTTCTCTAATACACTCCGTTCTGATGCCCTTGAGAGATTTCACCTTCCTTCCTTATGCAACCTTCCTAACAGCAGCAGAGGTTCAGTAAAAGTACCGAAGACAAGAACTTCAACAGTTCTACTCTGCAGTCTGAGTAAACCTTAGACCTTCTAAGGGTCGGTGCTGGGTTATTCTGACCCCAAACAAAACCGAAGGCAGTAATGTAGATGGATTTAGACGATTTAGAACCAGTATTTTTTATTGCTGCAAATTGAACTTTATTAAGTTACCTTCAGGTCAGCAGTTTGTAAATTTTAGAGAAATGTGGAGATTTTAGAAATTGCAGTAGTTCAACTTTGTGAGACACTGAAGTGTAGAAGGTTTTGTTGGCTAAATGGAGCAATATTTTAATTGTCTGAGGCTAAATTTTATGTTTTAAACAAAACACCTTATAGGCTTTATTGACAAAGTTGTGTTAATTGCATTTCAAGTCATAAAGTACATTAAAGTGTAAGTTTGTAAATATTACAAGTACATTTTTGTTGCCTAAACGAAAAGTAGGTTACATTTGGTTTTTTTAGTATAAAGTCCTAAATAAGATTTCATGTGAAAGTTGGATGCATTTACCCATAAATACAGCCCGTTGTTCAGGTTCTAAGGTGTTTGGATTACTTTCGTCTCTGTTTCATCATTTCCCTGTTGCCTATGTATTCTAGGTGTTGCCATATTAGTTCATTGCTTTGTGTTTAATTTCTTGATTTCTTCTTGTGTTCTTTGCATATTTGGGGTATTTCTGTCAGATCTTTTCCCTCAGTTTGATAGTTTCTTTGGTTCTTAGTTCTACTCCATTGGTCTCCCTGCTTTCCTTCTGCCTTGGCTGCTCCATGTTGTTGCCTGATCACACACCTGCATTCTGCATTCTCCACTCTTACCTCAGTTGGTCTCTCTAAGCAGGTACAGACGATGGATGAATGGACGGACAGACGGATGGAGCAGTGATATAAAACAAATCACTGTAAAATATACAGAACTATAACGATTTGAGAATAACTAGACGGTGAAAAATTGCACTTCATCATCATTATCAACATTTTTTATAAAGCACTTTAACACCAGCCACATCTGAAACAAAGTGCTGAACATCAAATAAAATAACAAAGGTAAGCACACAATGTAAATAACCTCAATACAAACAATAAAATAAATAAAATCAATACCTATAAAATCGGAGTCAAATCAAGTCCCAGTTGGGTTAAAGGCCAATGAGTAATAATACATTTTTAAAACTCGTTTAAAAATGTATTATTACTCAGACCATTCATAGGTGTGGAAACAGGTTTCTGGAGCTTTCTGTTACTGACTGCAACAACTGCTGCTCCACGCAGGAACTTCAACCTACAGCGAGACCCTGACTGTGACTGCTTTAAGCCAAACACTAACGCACCATTAAGGTATTTATCTCCCCTAAATAAACAGCTGCTCCACAGTGTCCTCTGTCTCATTATATTTAATGCCAAACTGGGGAAAGCCATCCAAAAATACTTTTTATAGAATTGCTGGATTAACCTGCTTTGAGGGGATTTTTTTCCAGTAATATCCTGCATGAATGTGTGTTTTCAGTGAATTCACTGTACAGCATCCACCTCTCTGACAGAGAGAGAGAGAAGAACCTTTTGTTCCACCTCTACAGTCCCCAATTACAGTAATCTCCTTCCTGAGTTAATCCTGCTCCGTGGAACTTTGAAGTGGAGCGGTTCAGTGAACATCAAAGTTGTCTTCTCACTGCTCGGCTCATGGCCGTCTAAGAAACTCTGCAGGATATATAACGGGGGAGGACTGAGGAGGATGTGATGGATGGAAAAGCCTGAACAACACAAATACAGGTCCTTCTCAAAATATTAGCATATTGTGATAAAGTTCATTATTTTCCATAATGTCATGATGAAAATTTAACATTCATATATTTTAGATTCATTGCACACTAACTGAAATATTTCAGGTCTTTTATTGTCTTAATACGGATGATTTTGGCATACAGCTCATGAAAACCCAAAATTCCTATCTCACAAAATTAGCATATTTCATCCGACCAATAAAAGAAAAGTGTTTTTAATACAAAAAACGTCAACCTTCAAATAATCATGTACAGTTATGCACTCAATACTTGGTCGGGAATCCTTTGGCAGAAATGACTGCTTCAATGCGGCGTGGCATGGAGGCAATCAGCCTGTGGCACTGCTGAGGTCTTATGGAGGCCCAGGATGCTTCGATAGCGGCCTTTAGCTCATCCAGAGTGTTGGGTCTTGAGTCTCTCAACGTTCTCTTCACAATATCCCACAGATTCTCTATGAGGTTCAGGTCAGGAGAGTTGGCAGGCCAATTGAGCACAGTGATACCATGGTCAGTAAACCATTTACCAGTGGTTTTGGCACTGTGAGCAGGTGCCAGGTCGTGCTGAAAAATGAAATCTTCATCTCCATAAAGCTTTTCAGCAGATGGAAGCATGAAGTGCTCCAAAATCTCCTGATAGCTAGCTGCATTGACCCTGCCCTTGATAAAACACAGTGGACCAACACCAGCAGCTGACACGGCACCCCAGACCATCACTGACTGTGGGTACTTGACACTGGACTTCTGGCATTTTGGCATTTCCTTCTCCCCAGTCTTCCTCCAGACTCTGGCACCTTGATTTCTGAATGACATGCAGAATTTGCTTTCATCTGAAAAAAGTACTTTGGACCACTGAGCAACAGTCCAGTGCTGCTTCTCTGTAGCCCAGGTCTGGGGAATGCGGCACCTGTAGCCCATTTCCTGCACACGCCTGTGCACGGTGGCTCTGGATGTTTCTACTCCAGACTCAGTCCACTGCTTCCACAGGTCCCCCAAGGTCTGGAATCGGCCCTTCTCCACAATCTTCCTCAGGGTCCGGTCACCTCTTCTCGTTGTGCAGCGTTTTCTGCCACACTTTTTCCTTCCCACAGACTTCCCACTGAGGTGCCTTGATACAGCAATCTGGGAACAGCCTATTCATTCAGAAATGTCTTTCTGTGTCTTACCCTCTTGCTTGAGGGTGTCAATAGTGGCCTTCTGGACAGCAGTCAGGTCGGCAGTCTTACCCATGATTGGGGTTTTGAGTGATGAACCAGGCTGGGAGTTTGAAAGGCCTCAGGAATCTTTTGCAGGTGTTTAGAGTTAACTCGTTGATTCAGATGATTAGGTTCATAGCTCGTTTAGAGACCCTTTTAATGATATGCTAATTTTGTGAGATAGGAATTTTGGGTTTTCATGAGCTGTATGCCAAAATCATCCGTATTAAGACAATAAAAGACCTGAAATATTTCAGTTAGTGTGCAATGAATCTAAAATATATGAATGTTAAATTTTCATCATGACATTATGGAAAATAATGAACTTTATCACAATATGCTA
Source organism: Girardinichthys multiradiatus (assembly GCF_021462225.1). NCBI lineage: Eukaryota > Metazoa > Chordata > Actinopteri > Cyprinodontiformes > Goodeidae > Girardinichthys > Girardinichthys multiradiatus. The sequence continues at coordinate 50,955,783 of NC_061797.1, read as the reverse complement.
ATATTTTGAGAAAGACCTGTATATTCTTCAGCGGACCATTAGAGGGGAAATCCACCTACACCTCCGAAAGAATGCCTTTTCATTGAAGTTTGGTAGTTTTGCAGAAGAACAGCAAATTCAGTCGAATAAAAAACACATCATATGGATTTTAAAGCTTGTGGCTTCGTAAAGGATTTGTTTAAACAAAAAAAAAAATCATCCTTTATCTTTAGTTTTAACTGTGTATCCATTTCACAGTGTTGTGAGAAAGTATTTACCCCTGAACTAATTTATTCATCTTCTTTTGTCACACAAACCAAACAAATTGTGATTTTTTCCATGTGTCCTGTCTCGGCATTTCAGGCGTACCGTTGTATGTGTAGACATAGGTGTGTTTGTATCGAGTGGGTGTATGTGAGCGAGTTTCTCACCTGTAGGTGTACAGCTGTTAGAATGGCGGGAACGTAAGAAGGCCTCAGCATCCAAGACCTGCAAACAACAGGTGGACTGCAGCAGCGCAGGCAGATGGTCAAAGGGCATCGCCCCGGGGCAGCACAGGGGTTAGCAGTTAGTAAGGCCCAGAAGCAGCGGCTTCCAGGCCAAAGATTTTTAATATCAGGGAAAAATAACAAACACAAAATGTTTTCAAATGGTGATTTAATTAAATCCTCAATGAATTGTGATGAACCACATTTCTGTAACACCAAAGGTGTTCATTCCACCATCTGGTTCATAACTGAATGGATTTCAGAAACATGGCGATGGTGGTTGGGGTGATCATTAGGAATCTGTCAGGGATAAATTACAACCTAAACACACAAAACAGCCAACATTCGCACTGTTTCATCTGTATGAGCAGAGAGGAAACTGTTGGCTGGTTTTTCAGATTTAAACAACGCTATTTGAAGATCAGGGCGCTTCATGTCTGGTTTAGAGTCTTACTGAGAAGGTTTGCTATAATCAGTGTTGGGCATGTTACTTTAAAAAAGTAATTAGTTATAGTTACTAGTTACCAAATAGTAACCGAGTTAGTAACTGAGTTACTCCACTATAAAAGTAACCAGTCAACATGCAAAGTAACTATTGCGTTACTTTTAAGTTTAAATATCTCCACGAATGTAGATGTTGTTCTAAACAAGCCAGTTGCATAAAGTAGAATTACATAAAGAACTTACACTGAACTTTTAATACTTTAAATTTTTTAATTTTTATACCTCACATGTACGTCCTTGTCTTTTACCTCAAGGAGAATAAAGTAGTGTCTGTACTTCCACTTTGAAAACGATAGATTAAAAATGAGTCTTTTTCTGCTGCCAATTGTTGAATCCAGGCAGATTTTATCTGGAACGCCATCCACTGTTTAACAAATGAACTACAGCGGTTCAGCTGTGCCACAAGCGAATGTAAACTTGGAGAATTTAAATTAGAACAGATGAATGCCATGCATGCCTGAGGTGAATACAGGAGGACCTTTCAGAGAAACAAATTACTGTTAATGTTTGTCTCTGAATGCAAGTAGAAAAAGAATATCAAAGCTCATTAAAAATGCAGACATGCAACTTTTAACTCCAATTCATTATATTGGACAGCAGGCACATTGGGAATTTGATAAATGACAAGAACGGTAATTTTTTTGGCCATTTTGGAATAAGATCCCACAGCATGGCCCCAGTAACTGACAGAAGGGTAAATACCAAGTAGAGAGAGAGAGACGTCAAGAAGGCATGTTCTTTAGGCACCAGGTTAGAGAAACAGAATATATTCCTTATTAGTGTATGGACCACCCTGATAAAACTTTGCCCACCTTCTGACCACCCCAGTATAAAAGTCTAGCTCCACCCTGTCAAGGGGTCAGTTATATTTTCGCGTAGAGCCACGTTGGTTTGGAAAGATATCTCTCCAAGAAAAATGAAACCTTTTGAAGAAGTTTGTTTCTGCTCACTGTCATCTTTGACTAATATTAGAATCTGTTTGATAATTTAAAATATGTCGATGGGTGTGGTCAACTGTGGGGTCACCTGTTGACAAGACATGAAGACACCTTCTATATGTGGAGTGGATAAATCTTACCAGGTGAAGATGTGAGACACTGATATTGAACTCTAAGGTGCTTCAGCAAGTGTTATTTTTAAGGCCAACCAGGTTATTGCTCCTTTTCTATTTTTAATATCCCCCTTAACTTAGTTACATCGTTCAGGATAAATGTCACAGTGGAGAAAGTTCTAAAATGACTTATGAAGGTCTCATATTTGATTTCACAAAACTTTGAATTTTGACAGGGTGTCGACCTTCAGATCCTCTGCATTAACAGGATCAGCTGAGTTAGGAATGATCCTTTAATAATCATGCTGTCTGTATAGAAATAAAATCAAGAAGACATAATTAAAAGTTACAGCCTGAGGAGAAACAGACCACGGGTAAATCTGGATTCAGATCTTCCTCCCATTATGGCCAAGAAGCCTGCAGCTTTTTCTTCACTTCTTTACCTTCATGTTTTCTGCAGTATTTTGAAAGCATTTAATAATCTACTCCATCATCAGAACCTCACTGCTGGTCATGGTCACACTAATAACTATACCTACTTTGATTTATTATTCAAATTGAGCTTCCATTTGTCTGCAGGGCTTTTAGATGATTAATTAGAGTCCAAGACGGGCAGCGCAGGGCCACTACACCTTCTCTGTACTAAATGAAAAAGGGCACAGTAAAAGACACAGTGAGGAAGATTTCTCTTTCTGCTTTTGTAAGAATATCAATTTGTAGCTAAAACGTTTTCCAAGAAAAGAACCAAAATGTCATCCTCATTAGCTTTCAGTTTATTGACAAGTAGGCGGATGGTTTTTATGTTAAGACAATCAGACTTCCACAATGAGAAATGAATGGCTTGTATGAACCTTGCATGTTTCAAATCATTTTCTAAGAGTGAACATGAGCCGGTCTCTGCTGCTGCTGCTGAAACCTGAACTGACCGAGGAGGGAGGACAAAACGATGCAGAAATATGAATCTTATGGATAGCTCAGGTTTCTTGAAGTGGCTTTCTTCTAAACAGGTTTTTATGCACAGGTAATAATCAGCACACAGTGAAGAATATTGGTAAAGTGGAAGGAATACAAATTTCAAGTTTGTTGAGTGTATTCTGCCCCAATGATTTAATAACTCTTAAAGCTGCAGGCATTTTGGGGGTTTCTTCCTATCGGCTTTGTACACACAGACTGAAATATTGCCAATTATTCTTTTCAAAACAGCTCAATCTCAGATAGATTGGATGATGACCATCGATTTTCAAGTTTTGCCACAGATTCTCATTTGGAATTGGGTATTGACTTTGACTAGGCCATTCTAAACCACCCCATTGCAGCTCTGGCTGTACTGAATGCAAATAAAATCAAGGTGATGTTGTTTTCCAGCAAAATGCCTGCTTTTTTACCTTCAGTTATGTCCTTAGAAGGTTCCTCCATTGAGCTTGTGTCTGCCTACGAGTATCTTGGTGTATTAATTGATGAAAACATTTTAAAGCTTACATAAATAATATTTTGAAGAAGCTGAGGCTGAAATAAGGCTTCATTTTTAGAATCAAGTGATGTTTTTCTTTTAGTATCAGGAAATGTCTTGTTGCTTCCATCTTTTTGCCTCTTTTGGGGCATGACACGTTTGCTGTGTCTCCTGCATAGTTTGTAGCAAACTGCAAACAGAACCTCTTAAGGTTTTTTTCTTTTCACTCTTCCATAAAGGTTAGATTTGTGGAGTGCATGACTAATAGTTGTCTGTCAAAAGATCCTCCCAACTGAGCTGTGGATTTCTGTAGCTCCTCTAGAGTGACCGTGGGCCTCTTGCCTGCTTCCCTGATTAATGCTCTCCTGTCAGTTTAGGTGGACCTTCATGTATTGGTAGGTCTGCAGGTGGTCCATCCTCTCTCCATGTCCAGATGATGGACTGAACAGAGCCCTAGGAGATCTTCAAACATTGAGACGTTGTTGTAAAACCTAACCCTGTTTCAAACTTCTTCACAGCTTCCTCCGTGATCTGTCTGCTGTGTTACTTGGTCTCCATGATGCTGATTGGTCTCTAAACAACCTCAGAGGTCAGAAACAGAACAGCGGCAGTTAAACTGAGATTAAATCATATGCAGATGGAGTCCATCCATTAATTAGGTGCCTTCTGAAGTTGACTGGCTGCTCTAGACTGAAGTTCAGCTTATCAGAGTAAAAGGGCCTAAATAGTGTGATGAAGCAGAAACCCATTTAATGTTGCAGAAGAACCACAGAACAACTGTGTTGTCAATGCTAAAACTTTTAGTCATGACTAATTCAGCTCCCACCTCGTGATCAAAATACAAATACTGCCTGACATACGTGATTATATAGCCAGAAAGTAAATATGACCTGGGAGTATAGTACAAGAACAAACATTTACCCTAAATTTCTATGTACTAAATGTTCAATTTAAATTATTTGCAGGACAATTTTGTGGCATTATGTTTTAAAAGGTCAAGAGAGGCAAACCTCCACTAAATTAAGTGACATTCATATTTGTCTTTTATATTGTTAATATTTGCAACACGGTTACCAAGCTGTGTGCTCTCCTGTAGTTTTATCAGGCCAGACACAGCACTGACCAGCTGCCCTGTGTGCGCACTGAAGGTCTGATGGCTGAGATGACAAACCTGCAGATGTGAACAGTGACGACAAAAGTTAACAAACTGTAACAGTCCAGAAAAGCAGGAGCAGAACGTAACAGAAGGAAAAAAATCTGCAACTGAAACAATGCAGCAACAACCTCTGCATGTTTCAAGCAACGCAGCAGAGAGGATCTGTTCACTTTCCCTCTTGTTTCGCTGGAGGCAGTAGCAGCCAGCCAGTAGCACACGCAACTTCCTCATCTGCGGCTTGCACCAGTTGCAATGTTTGATGCGCATGCAACATCCCCACTTATTGCACATGCTGTTTACTTTGCGCAAGCAATTTAGCGGCCCCTTTTTTTTTTTTTTTTTTTTTGGAAAATCAGGCCCTTTGTTGCCTGTTTGGTCATTTCAAAACTCAGATTAATAAGGTATTATTTTATTTTTTGTCACTTTTTGTCATTAATGTTTGCTTTTTTAAAAGATGAACCTAGTAGCCTAATCTTCACAAGATGTAGTTTTCAGCCAAACATTATGGTAATCCTGGAAAGTGTTTAAGAGGTCATGAAGTTGCATATTTCAATGTAGACGGCCTTACTGATGTCGGGAACATTGTTGCTGCAGCACGAACGAAAGAGATGAAACTGAAAATCTGTGAAATGAAAATCGTGCATGAAAACAATGAGAAAACAACACACAGGCTAAAACAGAAAAATAGGTGCATGTTTTGTATTTCGTCTACTACAGATATGCTCTCCTAATCGATTTAGGAGAGTCATCTTAAAAGGGCAGAAAAAAATGTTTTCTTAGACAGATTTCTTTGTCAGGAAGCTGAGGAGAGATTCCGACATTTCAGGGAGCAGATTGGGGATTTATTAAAGGCAGGAAATCATTTGGACCTTTTGTTGTTGTAGTTCAAACAGAATCTTTCATGCTGGAGTTAATTTGTGTTCATGGAGCTGCTGGGTGTTAATCTTAAGATAAGAGCTCTGTTAGAAGCTGGAGGTGTGAGGGATTTGTGGAATGAAGATTGGATCGTTCAGGAACTGTGGATTTCTATTAATCAGCAGTGGATTTAGCAGATTTTTGCATTTGCTACATTAACATAAATGGTTCCATTCAGTTCTCATAATAACATCCAGTTTTCAGAAAAGGTTATCTAAAGATACTCTCCAAATACAGCCCAACAGGTCCGAGTCATTTCTAGTTGTATGTGGTGCAGTTTAGGGCAATGAGATCCAAAAATTTAATTTGATCAGTCAACTTTCATTTAATTTACTTTAGTCAGTTAATGATCTTCCATCCCTCAACCTGAACAAGCATGTGGCGACAGTGGAAAGGAACAACTCACTTTTAACAGGATGAAACTTTTTGAATAAAACCAGGTATACTTTCTATGAGAAAGAAAACTGTAGACACGGCAGCAATTAATGTAAATTTGTGCATACATTTACAGGAGAGAGTGTAAAGACAGAGTGTAGAAAAATGGACAGTAAGTCTCCAGCAGCCTGAGCCTGCAGTAGTTGTGGTCCTGTCTGTTTTCTGAATACCACACTAAATCTCCTAAATTTCTCCTGGTAGAAACGCTTTCATGTATCTGTTTTTTCCACTGCACTTTTTCCGTCAACCTAATTTTCCCTTAGTTTGTTTGCATAGAGGCATCTGTAAATAGTTGGCTTCATTGGCAATGAGCTTTTATGGCTTACCCTCCTTGTGCAGGTTGTCAGTGACTGTGAACCGTCAACTCCAACAATAACTTGGACATAACCTAACATTTCTGTTTAAAACATCATTTTTTATTGGTTTGATGTAACCTTGTAATGTGTAATTGTCTGAGAAACAGAATTTTTGGCTTTGTCTTAGCTGTGAATCATCATCATCAAAAGAAGCAAGGCCTTAAATGCTAAATATTAGCGTTGTGATGCTGTTTTGTAGAGAAGCAGGACCCAGGAGCAGATCAACATGCTGCATCAACATGGTTTATTGAATAATGACAGAGAACCTACAGAGAGGCAAAAGGAAAAACAAGACATGGAAGACAGAAAGAGTCTCGGACATGTAAACAGGGAGTGAAATGGGAGGATCCGGCGGAAAACAACGACCAACGGAGGACTCAAATACTGAGGGACGACTGGAGAATGGATAATGCACTAAAATGGCAACAACTAGAGAAGATAAACAACAAGGAAAAAAGAAACGGAAACACAAAAGAAAGTAAAAAAAAACTCAAACACCTAAGAATCATAACAACATCATAAAAAATCTCATTAACAGGACAAATTAAAATGAGCTACTTTGGAAAACATGAAGAATCTCACTGTGATTATGGAGAACAGAGAGCTCTGCTTTATAATGACTATCCTTATTGTGGTATTTTGAGTCAGGATCCATCATTTAAAGTGTTTACAAGAAGCCAGATCAGCATTAATCACTTTAATCGTTATATAATTAACTATATGTTTTAAACAGCAGGTGTCAAATAGCCTAGAAGATTGGATTTATTTAAAACACTACATGTAGCAGAAATAATTACGGTCTATGTTAAACAGATCGTCTGTTTTACATTACGTACAGCAGCAGTGATTCTTCAGTAATTTACAGACTAACATAATCTTCTTCCCTACTGAGCAGCAGGCTGCTGTTGTATTAACGAAAGCCCAAACACATGAAGATGTCTCATTATTTTTTCCATGAATATCTGCAGAATATTTGAAATCTCTCCCGATCCTATCAGTGACACCTTCTCCCCAAAAGGAGGGAAACAACAATCAGGACGGGAGATCCTTCATGGAGGCTCATTCACAGCTCAGCCATCTGCCTAGCTGGTCCAAGAAACACATTTTGTGCAGCTCGATGAGGATGGAGGAGGAACGAGTAAATGAGAGTCACACACAGTTAACCCCACAGTGATGAGCTGCAATCAGCTGCCTCAGACTGCATCACCTCTCTTCAGCTTGGAACAAATTAAATTTAAAGCTTCCAACGCTCTGTTTGATTCTTCATTCACACATAATCACTTATTTTTAATCATGTCCCACCAGCTAATGAATGATGTCCACAATAACATCAGCAGGCAAAGAAACCATTTTGACCATTAGGTACGAGACTGTTTGGTTTACCGCCCTTTCACCTACAGTGCTTGACCACAGTTCCTCTGCATTTTGCCCTCCAGCCACACACTTCCATGTATTTTAGGTGAGAGACCAACACAAACTAGTGCATCAAGGTAAAAGCGGAGGTAAAATGATCTATGATAATGAAAGTTTGGCAGAAACCAGAATCTGAAAAGTGTGGTGTGCGTTTGTGTTCATCTCCGCTAAACTGCGGGTGCAGCTGCAACTTCTGTCCTTTCGTCTTCGCAAAACAGCTCAAGCTAAGTCAAGTTGAATGAATAGTGTCGGTGAGTTTTCAAGTGTTGCTACAGATTCTTAGTTGGATTTAGGCCTGGACTTTGACGAGGCCATTTGATCACATGAATCTGCTCTGATCTAAATGTCTAGGGTGGTTGTTCTGTTGGAAGGTGAACCTCCACCCCAGTCTCAAGTCCTCGGCAGCCTCTAACATGATTTCTTCAAATAATTTTCCTGTATTTAACTACATCCATTTTCTTATTACCTCTGACCAGCTTCCATGTCCCTGCGTAAGAAAAGTGTTCCCGCAGCATTATTCTGCCACCACCATGTTTTACTGTGGGGATGGTGTTCACTGTGGTGTGCTGTGTACAATGCTTGGAACTGGAAATAAAACTGATGGCATGACCTAGTTCCTCATTCATTTAGTTAATAATCATCTGACCACTGAAATGATGTGGGTCAATTCTGGAAAAAAGAGATAAACCCAAATAGTGACGTGATGGCAAAATTAACATAACCCTGATGCAACAGAACACTGTAGATTCCACACCCTTGATCCCAACACTCAGAACAGGAGCACATCAACAGTGACACACATATTTCAAAGACGTAACCGGATGTTCCACTAAATTCTCTTGACGTCCTAGCATTTAGACCCATTTAACTAATCTATTACAAATGTCACCATCAACAGAAATGTAAGAGACAGTCCCCAGGCTTAGTTTTGGGTCACACAGTTTTACAGCTAAATGTTTGTTTCCTGTATGATCTGTGGCTAACTGTCAAAAGGACCTCTAATAGCTTTCTTCTTGCCACTCTTCCATAAAGTTCAGATTTGTACATGACCAATAACTGTCCTGTCCTGCAAACACACCCTCCATTTCTGCTACCCCTTCTCTTTTCCAATGGTTATGGTCAATCTGACAGAGAGAGGTATCCCAATCCTTGTGGTTTTTAGTATAACAATGGTCATCAGTGGGCTCTAGATGGACAAACTGTCTACTTTTAAGGCTAGGCTTAATACTTTCCTTTTTGATAAAGCTTATAGTTAGAGTGGCTTAGGTTAACCTGAGTTATCTCTGTAGTTATGCTGCTATAGACTTAGGCTGCTGGAGGACATAATGACCACTTTCACCCTCTTCGCTACATTCTCATACTACTCTCCAATTTTGCATTATTTGCTGTTATTTCAGCTTTTAACTTTATGTTCTCTCTCTTTTCTCTTCCTAGAAGCTACACCTGGCCTGACTCTGTGTCTACCTGTGACACCTTTCTGGAGAGGGGCATCGTCCGAGCTTCTGCTGGCAACAATTTAATGCTCCCCCTCTACAGATGATCCACATAGCCCTGTCTTTCAGTGTTTAACCCTTTCTCTCTCCTAGACATGGCTACTGACTGAGCTTCTATTGTGACTAATTCTATGTGCTCTCTTTCAGACTCTAACCTTGAAAACTGGATCAGAGTTTATCTGTTCTTTCTTTCTAGATGAATCGACTAAAGGAGCTACATCCATTAACATTTACTTTTCCTTCCCATAGAAAGTACTCCTGGATCAGTGCTTCTTTGTTCTCCTTGTGTCTCTGCAGATGGCCGCTCACACTGAGCCTGGTTCTGGTTCTGCTGGAGGTTTCTTCCTGTTAAAAGGGAGTTTTTCCTCTCCACTGTCGCTACATGCATGCTCAGTATGAGGGATTGCTGCAAAGTCAACACCAGTGACTGTCCACTGTCTCTACATGCTCATCCAGGAGGAGTGAATGCTGCAAGTCACTGACTGGATGCAATCTGCTGGGTTTCCTTAGATAGAAAAACTTTTTATTCAATTTGAATAAATAACTGAATCTGACTGAACTGTTCAATGGTTAGTTATTAATTGGAATGTATGAACCTGACTGTTGTGAAGAGCCTTGAGACGACATGTGTTATGAATTGGCACTATATAAATAAACTGAATTGAATTGAATTGAATTAACAGATTCTACCATCTGAGATGTGAATCTCTGCAGCTCCTCCAGAGTTACCACGGAGCTCTTGCTGCTTCCCTGACTAATGATCTCCTGTTAGGTTAGGTGGCATCTATGTCTTGGTAGGTCTACAGGTGGTCCATCCTATCTCCATCTTCAGATGATGAATTGAACAGAGCTCTGGGAGATGTTCAAAGCTTGAGACGTTGTTGTAGAACCTAACCCTGCTTTAAACCTCTCCAGAACCTTCTCCCTGACCGGTCTGCTGTGTTCCTTGGTCTTCATGATGCTGGTTGTTCTCTGATGTTCTCTAACAATCAGCTGATTTTTATCAGGGATATCAGAAAAAAGGGAGCTCAATAAATATTCAGATTTCCTTAGTGATAAAATGTTAAACCCAATAATCCTTCTCCTTCCACTGTACAATATGGAGAATATCCTCAGTTTCAAGCTATTATAGTGTGAAGAATACTGAAAACTAGTTTTCCACATGTTTATTTAATAACATTAGTGAATGAGATTTTGAACATTTGTTTGTTAACCTGAGAGAAGTGGGATCATTTTGGAGCATTGTGAGGAGCCCTCCCTTTATCTTGCCTTATTTTCACCTCCAGCCTTTTCTCCCTGGCCCTAAAAGATACACACAGTTTTGTGCCTGATGGCTGTGAAAAGAACAATCTTTATACGTCTTCTTACCCAAAACTGTGTTTTGGTGCAGCTGCTCACATAACTTATCTCAAGGCAGACCGAGTCTGAATTATCCAAACAGCTCCTCTCTGGGCGAAGTGCTAATTTACTGCAGCAGGAAGAAGAAGAAAGAAAACAGTGCAATGCATTTATGTTGTATTTTTAGAATAAAAGTCTTCTGGAGTTTTGTTGATTAATTGTTTAAAAATGAAAGATTTATTCCTCGTCATATAAGATATAAGATGGCCTGCATAATATTTAATGTAAAACAAAGAGCAGGAAGCTGAAGTGCAGTCTGTGGTTTAAGCTGCTCATCTCCCCAGTGAGGAGCTGCCAGAGTTCATCTTTCTGTTTCCAGGCAGAGGTGAGCGCTGCATCCCTGCATCAGGGTGAAGAATTAGAGACATGAAGCTGTGAAAAAATATCTGAAAACTGATCTCTATTCCGAAAATCCACATCATTTCAATTCACACAGAAAGTCTAAAGACATCTGTGGCAGAGGACAATGCTGACATAAAATGCCAAATGTGAAGAAGTCTGGCTTTTATCTCAGGCAACGAAATGTGACTGAGCTTCAAATTACTGTTTTCCAAAAGCAAAAGACACATTTGGTCTAAAATGTAACATCAGACTTGGATAAAAAGGTTTCCAAGCGACTTGACAAACCAAACTGCCCTTCTGTGTAAGACGATGGCTGGAAGATAATATCTTGGCAGTGGCACAAACTTTGTTAAACGATCCAGCTTTCATTTTCCAGCATTTTCAGCTGAAAAGGTTTGCTTCACTGCAGAAGACAATTCTTCAGCATTTCAACTCAAACTGATCATATCATCATCACAGGTGACGTTATGAAAGAAGAAATCAGGCCATCGGCAGACTGGTTTGCTATACTAATGGGACAGATGTGCTTGAAATCATTGTCTTCCAGTAGCCATAATTACTTTGCACCAAAATGGCCTCACATGCAGAAAACAGTTGCTAGAAATCCTTCAGCTGAATAAGTTATATTTTCTGGAGAAACTCAAGCTGAGAGGTTCAGCTGCAGAGAAGAAGGTGCCAGGACATCAGTTAGGGTCCACTGAGCTCCACAAGTGTCGTTTCCTGAAGAGGGAGCTATAGAATTATGGTGCCACCAGTGCAGAGCTTGCTCAACATCGACAGCAGGTCAGTGTGAGTCAGTGACGTGTGCTGCTGTTTGTTTGCAGTGAGGCTCTGGTTGTCATTTGTTACCTTAATAACCCAAATAAAAACTGGTCCAGAGGTATACAGGAGGTGATCCACCAGCAAAAAATATACAGTACTGTGCAAAAGTTTTGAGCAGGTGTGAAAAAATGCTGTAAACAAAAATGCTTTCAAAAATAAAATGGAAGTATTAATAATTTATTTTCATCCATCAACAAAATGTAGTGAATGAGCAAAAGAGAAATCTAAATCAAATCAATATTTGGTGTGACCACCCCTTGCCTTCAAAACAGCATCAATTCTTCCAGGTACACTTGCTGTCATGATCTACATCTGCGCCGTATTTCTGTTGATTACACTCACCTGTTTTCCATGTTGTTCTTTCATCCTCAGTTGTCTTTAGGTCTGTGTCTTCTGTTTCCTCATTGTCAGGTCGTCTAGTTGATCCACCTGTTTGTCCAGCCGTTCTGAGTCCTGGTTCCTGTGTTTCTCTTCATGTCCTGTAAGTTTAGTTCTGTCCATTAACATGTATTCATGCTCCATGCGCCTACCGATGTCCTGCTGCCGCTTTAGTTCTTCACCACCACAAAACATGACACTTGCACACAGTTTTTGAAGGAACTCGGCAGGTAGATTGTTCCAAGCATCTTGGAGAACTAACCACAGATCTTCTGTGGATGGAGGCTTCCTCACATCCTTCTGTCTCTTCATGTAATCCCAGACACACTCCATGATGTTGAGATCAGGGCTCTGTGGGGCCAGACCATCACTTCCAGTAAGTCTTGTTCTTCTTTACGCTGAAGATAGTTCTGTACGTTTGTACAGTTTGGGACAGCCCACAGGATGATGTCATCACTTTGTACGCCTCTGATTAAGGTGACATACAGGTCCACCTGTGGGTGATTCTAAGGCAACACCTCAAACATCATGCTTCCTTGTGTGACATCATGGGGGAATCAAAATAAATCAGCAAAATTATTAGGAGAATTGTGGAACTCTGCAAGAACAGTTCATTCTTGGGTCCAGTTTCCAGGCCTGAGAACACCATCCAAGCTGTGAAGTACGGTGGTGGCAGCATCATGTCGCGTGGGAGTTTCACTGCCAGAGAGATTAGTGCTCTTCACAGAATAGATGGCATCATGAGGGTGAAACACTGTGTAGAAACTTTGAAGCAGCATTTCAAGTTAGAGTTTGGGTGCAAATGTGTCATCCAAGCCGACAGTGACTCTAAACATACCACCAAATTAGTTACAAAGTGGCCATCACCAAGCCCTGATCTCAGACCCATGGAAAATGTGTGGGTACTGTTGAAAAGGTGTTAGACACCAGGAGGCTTACAAATCTGACCCAGTTAAACCAGTTCTGTCAGGGGTGAATGGGCTAAAACCCCAGCAAACTATTGTTTGATTAAGCTTGTGGAAGAAAACCCAAAACCTTTGACCCAAGTTGGACAGTTTAAATTCTACCAACTACTAAGGAAGTTTATGTGAACCTCACATTTTGAGGAGAGTCAGGGGGGAAAATCTTTAATTATTCTGGGATTTAGCAAACAGAAATCTCGGTAAGAGTAACTAGAAAGTCTGCTTGAACAATAACGATGGTGGATTGAAGAGTCCTTATTTGTGCTGCTGACTCTTTTGAATCTAATGAAAGTTCTCCACAAAGTGCTCATTTTGGAAGCAGGAAGTGTTTGCGCATGCTGTTGAGTTTCAAAGAGCATACCACCTACTAGTGGTGTGGTGGGGGAATAACATTTTCATGTTTCTGCAGTTGCAATGGGAATGGAGATTTTAATTAAAACGTTGTCATGTAGGCATGTTCCTGTCTGCACTTGGGTCCTTTACCTCACCCACAACCCATGACAGTATGTAACAATCTGGTCTCAAGTGCATAATACAAACAACAGAATAATATTCCATGAAGAAGAAACCTCATCAGGGACGGAGTGAAATCCTGAATGAAGCAAAAGAATAGATAAAAGAAGATCTGTGCTAAGGTTTTATTCTCTGATGAATTTTTCTGCTTGTTTCTCCTTCAAGGGAGCTGGTTCTCCTCTCAATTCTGCCCACGAGCACTACTGCATGTAAAGAGCAGGATCAGAACATCCAAAAGCAGCTTCTCCCAACAATCCAGGAGCAAGCTGTGTTTGCCTGCATGATGGAGCTCCTTGTTTCAAGGCTGAAGCGATAAGAGGCCCAAAGATCAGAACATTAAAATTTTGGACCTGTAGTGAGGAAGCTCTCCTGATCCAGATCCTGAGGCCAGTTCTCCAAAACCAGGTGGATAAAGGTGAACTGCATATTTAAAACCTTTTTCTCTTTCTAAACTTCTGCTTTAGTCACATTCAGCCTTAAGACTGGGACTGTATATTTTTTACCTGAAACACATTTCACTGCTATCTGAAGGCTATTTCATACATGTAAACTATTCAATAGAAAAAATACTGCATAAACTCCATTCAGCAGATTTAGTCCGGCTCTAATTAGGTTCTTTACTCGCCAGAGGAGCTAATGTCCTGAGATAGAACTCAGCTTTAATTACAGGTTTTGCCTAAAACAAAATTCTGTCCTTAAACTGAAAAGGAAATGCTTCACCCTGTAGTAAAAAGAAAGCTTTAAAGGGTTCCAGCTCTGATACAAGAACACAGAATGCCAACTATTGGCTGTTTTTGGCCATGCTTGGTTGGCAGATGACTAAAAATATATGTTTAGAGGATTATTTTTAGATGCAGACCATGTACTTTTGATTATATGTCTAATATGATATTTTTCACCAGATTTTTCACATTTGCAGGTAAACATTTGTGGTCAAACTGCGATAATTTTAAACTGTTAACAAAAAAGGCTCGAAGTTAGTCACAACCAATGTCCAGTGTTAAAAATATGGATTAATTTGTCTTAAAACAATTTTTTTAAGCAACGCTGTAACACGCTCTCACACAACTGCATTTCAACGTCATTACAATGGCGCAGGAACACAAGTTACCTTTGAATATAATCAGAATCAGCTTTACTTCTGAGCTTTACTGAAGCCAATCAAATGCAACTCACATACTTCAAAGGCATGACAGGACTTGATGTTCTACAAAATGCTCTTCATCATTTTATGTCTAGATCTACGTAGAACATGAGTTTATCATGGTTGGTGACTGCAACATGTCGCGAAGCTAACATACATACGATGCTAAAGACGTAAGCTAACAAGGTTAGCATGTATGTTTTGCATATTACACAAGACAAACAGAACTAAATCTAATTAACACTGCTCCCTCACTATGACGTGCTGCAGTGAAGTTATGTGGTTACATTTACTGGTTAAATAATTCATTTAATAATTAACTCTAAAGCTGTAGATGAACTGTTTTCATTTGATAATTGTTCTTAACATCATGTGATTGGACACACAGCAATATAACCAAAGATGCACAGAGGAATTGGACCCCGATAGCTGGGTAACCCTAACCCTTCTATGGATTTATATTCAACCACTGGTTACCATTAATTGTAGGTTACATATATTTTTTCTTCTTTTCCCTGGTGCTGCTATGACTCACAGCACCTCTGAAACCAGAGCACAGTTCAGTTTGTCCAAAAAAGCATGTGGTTTCTCAGAAGCATCCAAGCAGTAGTGAAGCTAAAAGGAAGAGGGCACAAGGTGAGGCTTGTAACAGAAAACAGAGTTTATGTAGATGCATCAACCCATGCTGGACATGGCTTAGCAAATGCAAAGACAGCGAGATCGAGTGATGCAACCTTCGCATGAGCTACACTTCTGGTTTCTCTCGTATGCACAGTTTGGCTGCATGAGCTCGTTGTTATAACAATTAGCAACACACAGGATTCTGAGAGGATGAATAAGTATTAGTTTTAATGTTTTTATTTACCTTATGTTCCAAAGCACCATCTAAATATAATTTTAAAATCACTACAACCTAAATTAAATTGATGTATTTGTTTAATAAGACCTAATTTATGGTCCCAGGGAATAGTTGCCTGTTGTCGACAGTGACTGTAGTAGCCCAATTGATTTTTCTTTCCTTTCAGTAGAAATTTGGCAGGAAATGTTGGAGATTAAAGACTACAAGCAGATAATTTTACAATTTAGCAAGAAATGAAAACAGTTCTTAGATCATCAGCCCCCATCTTCAGTCCAGACTTAAAAACTCAAAATGGATTGCTGGTAATACCAAAAAATAAACTGTTTATCTGTACTTTAATACGAACACAGGTTGAAAACTGTGTTATCAGTGAGGTAAATCAAAGATTCACAGTTGAAAATAAAATAATGATTTTTTTAGATAAAATATTAATTTTATGTTTATGTTGTCTTTGTCTGGTAAATAAGATAAATAAGAACAACGCTTGGTTCAAATAATCTTAATTAAAGACACAACAGCACAAAGGGAAAAACCTTGAATCTAGAGCTTCACTTTAAATCATTTAATAAGAACAAAATCTGTTTATGTTGAAACCATAAAATACATGTTTTTATGTTTACTTTATGCTGCAGACCAAAGGGTTGGACAGCCACAAATAC
Organism: Girardinichthys multiradiatus; assembly: GCF_021462225.1. NCBI lineage: Eukaryota > Metazoa > Chordata > Actinopteri > Cyprinodontiformes > Goodeidae > Girardinichthys > Girardinichthys multiradiatus. Next base: position 50,939,466 of record NC_061797.1, on the reverse strand, counting down.
ACCAGAGATAAAATATGTTTGAATTTCTAAAGAAAAACTCAGTTTTCTGTTCTTTCTTGGAGACTTAAAGTACGGCTTTTCTCCATCGTCTTCCCTGAAACCAGATCCCAAAGGTAAAGTGTTCAGGAGGGAAATCAAGACATCCTTCTCTACACCGATGCCCTCTGGCTCATTCTAGGAGGTCTCATCCCAAGGTGTTCCAAGCACCGAAGGGGTACATATACTCCCCCCAGCGATGTCTGGGGCTACTGCGGTGCCTCCTCTAAATTCTTCAAAGGGAGGTACCCAGGGGGAATCCAGCTCAGATGCTGAACCAACACAGTTGATTAGCACTTTTGAGGAGAAGTTATAGCATTACTGCAATCTTCTTTCAGATGATGGAGCTCTTCACCTTGTTGTCAGGTCTTGGCCCAGTCATCCTTTCAGCTGCTGGTATCCAGGATCTCGTTATTTCTGGTTCCAGATGATAAAAAGGAAGCAGTTGCTTAAATAACCACATATTACAACAAATGTATCCAGAACACCATATCTGAACTCACAACATGTGGAACCTTGAAGCAGATGGGCTACAGCAGCAGAAGACCACCCCAGGTACCACTTCATCATTAAGAACAAGAACCTGAGGCTACAGTTCAGACAGGCTCACTGAAACTGAGCAAATGTCTGGTCACAATTTCAACTGCAGCTGGTGGTGGTGGTGTCATGGTGTGGGAGATATTTTCTTGACACATGGTGGGTCCCTCACTACCAGCTGATCATTGTTTGAACACCACAGCCTACCTGGCCCTGTCTGTCCCATTGTGACCTCAGTGGACCCATATGTTAATGGCTGCTTCCATTGTTTCTTGAACATGATAATTAGTTCCTCCAATGGCCTCCATAGTCAGCAGATCTCAATCTAGCTGAGGATCATTGGGATTTTAGGGGAGTGCTGCTGAGGAATTATGGGTTTCCCTCCTGGACCGAACAACTTCCTAACAACTATTAACTCAATAAATGTAATGGCTTTGTTTACTAAGCAGAGATGTTAATACTTATTTTTGCTTTTATGAGCCATCAGTGATAATTCGGACTTTGATGTGATCATTATAATCTCCTTTTTAACAAAAAGACTTTGGTTGTTCACTTCACTTGATGCCAACACATTAAACCAGTAAAAGCATCATGCATGGAAAGACCTCTCCTCTGCTGCCAGTTTAGTTTTGCAACGTTTCATCATCTTTTCAGACCTTTTAGCAGGTCAGACAAGACTGTGAAATAATAACCTAAAATGGTGACCTTTCATACAAACCTTACATTGACTATTTTCACTGCTACAGAAAAAGCCCTCACCAGTTTTAAACTGCTTTTTGGGTATGAGTTAGAAACAATAAACATGGACAAAGTGACAGATAAGTCCAAAATGATTCATACTCATTGTGAGAAGTATAGCCATACATATTCACTGCCCAGCAACGCTGAGCTAACATTAATTACTAATTCACAGTTTTTAAAGGAGTTTGGACTTCATTTGGTTTCATCTCTAGTTCAAAATCTAAAGTGATTAAAATAATTAAAGCTGTACTGGATTAAGATCAATTTATGCTCAATATAATCAATATGCAAACACATACAGATGGAGCCTTCTGTCCCGCTTTGCGATCATTTCATGCAAACTTTAGTCTGTCTTTGGGGGGCTTGCGGATGCAAATCCAGATGCAACAAACAGAGCAATGCCACTGGGAGCAGTGGGACGCTGCAGGGCTGAGTGTGGAGCTTGCGCTGGGTGGGTGTGGCTTCATCGGCCTCTCGGCTATGGAGTTCACCTGTGGGGGTGTTCCCCTGTGGGGGAGGGGATTCGTGGCGTTTGGGTTCGGGGGGATGTGTTCGATATCGGTGTCCTTGTTGGGGGTGGCCCTGTGGGGAGGTTCATGTTGGGGTTCACTGGGGGTGGGAGGCTCATGGGGTTGGGATCGGAGCTCATTGGGGGGTCTGGACTGCTCCGTCCTGTGGCGACTCTGGTTGGCGGGCTGGTTTGGGCCATGTGGACCCCTCTTTTGTACATAGCCCCCTCTCCGGAGGTGGATGGGGGTTGTTGGGGACTCGGTTCGGGGCGGGGGCCGGGCCGGGGCCGCCCAGGTCTGGGCGGTGCCGGCGCTGTCTGCCTGTCTCTGCCCCAGGAAGGAAGGGGACCACCTCCTGGCTCCGAGGGCTGGTTGCCCCTAGGGGGTACCAGTGCCTGGACCTGGGAGTATAGAGTGTGAATGAGTGTATGACATCCATTGTTGTTTGTCTTTACGTTGGGTGCGAGTGATTTTATGTGTATGCATGAGGGTGGGAGTGGGTGATTGTGACGGTGAGTGCCTGTTCTTTTTTTCTTTTGTGACAGGTTGGGTCTTGGACTGCTCCCTCTCCTGGATCAGCTTAGGCCCCTCCATCTTATGGGGGGCCAATTTCCTGCCCGCCACACTACCTGCCGGTGGTTGGAGTCTCTGCCCACTGGTGTACTTGGGGTTCTCGGTGTCCGGGGCCAGGTGCTTTGGTGTGTGCTGGCTCACTCCGGCTGTTGCCGGGGCCTGGCCCCCTGGGCTCTGTCGGGCCTCTGCTTGGAGGGTGGTGTGTCCCGGGGTCTTGGGTCTCTGGGTCCATGGCTGGATCTGCTCGGGCGTGGACAGCTGCCGGCGGGGCCTGTGGGCTCGTCGCTGCGGCTCCCTGGGGCTTCTGCACTGTCGCTGCTGGGTGGTTCCCCTGGGACTCTCCACTGCTCTTCTCTGGGGGGGTTGCGGTAGTCCCGGCAGTGGTTCTCCTGGGGTTCCTGTGCTTTGGGGCGCCTTTGGATGTCTGTGGCTCGGATCTCCTCAGTGTCCACCCGGGGACCACGGGGCAGGTCTGTGGGTCCTCAAACTCCCTATTGCATATTTTTGTGGAGAAACCTTGTATACAAAAGCGCGTCCACACCCATACTCACAGGTGTTAAGCTTCAGGTGTTGACAGATACACAGATGTTCTATATTGGGCTGCACCTCTCACTAAGTACATTTTACATTCATAAATACCGTGTACTGTTTTGTTAAAAAAAAAAAAATCAGCCGCAGGTGTATAAGCAAGCAGGGTGTAATCTTTAATTCTCTTCATCCTTCTTTCTCTCCTCCAGTCTTTCCTCCTTTTCTCCCCTTTTTCCCCATCTCTCTCTTTTTCAAGCTTCTGTTTTCCTTTTCATTTCAGTCTCCGTGTCCGTAACAATTGAAATATTCCCAAAGAAGTTTGTAATAAAGTTTCTTTTATAAATATCAAGCAGAGCTTTAAAGCATTAGCTGTGATGCTCCGCTTGTGAAAGTAAATCTGTTGGGCTTCTTCTTGGCACTCAGACAACAATTCTGAGCGATATTCTGCTGGACAGGACACAGTAAAAAAAAAAAAGATTGATTGTGGATATAATTGCATTTATTTCTGTATATAATTGGAAAAACGTCTAGTTAAGTAGCAGGCTGGTAATTACTGGTCCTGTTTATTTCAATACAGGCCAGGTGACCCTTTTAAGGGTTAAAGGATGGCGAGCTTCTGACAACTGGCTGGGCCTGGAGAACTTGAAATTCACTCCATACTGGACTCGTAAGAGGCTGATGGTCCGTAGTATTTCCCCCTCCTTCTCACTATACCGACACACAATCCATTATTCATCTCTTCTTCATTGGGAACAAATTGCGCTTGGACATTTTCATCTTAAATATCTGGATAATCCGACCATGAACTATTTAAATGTGTGTCAGTCAGACATTGACCGGAGGGGAAATCTAGGATTTTTGTGCACATTCATATGGAAGATCTACTGCAGTACTGTGTATATACATATTGTATTTATTGTTTGGTTCTATGTATGTTTTGTGTCTTGTGGTGTTCACTTTAATTTTCTCTTCTATAAAATAGATGGTATTAAAAGCAGTAATTCTTTTGCATTGTTTTTATTGATTACTGACAACAGATCCAGTAGATGAATTTAGTCTTCTGATATCATATGCTATCTAGTCTCTTAGTGCATTAAATAGTGCTACACATGCATTTGGTGAAAACATAAAAGGGCATTTGCACTTCAATTCAAACATGAAATCTTCAGAGCTGAGTCATTTTGAACTGAGATCTATTAAATTAGCTGAAATGTCATGATGACAAGAAAATGGTTCAGTTTTTTATTTTGAGCGGAGACTTGTGTTCTGTCTGCTTTAGTCGGTTTCTTGTTTAATTTCCCATGTTCTATGATTATATTCCACCATTCTCTCCCCTGGTTTCCCTGATTATCTCAGTTTTTAGCTGTTTCCCATCTGCAATCGGTTCACCTATTCCCAGTCCAGTTTTTACCCAACCTACAATGTTTTTTCTACTTTTTATTGTTAGGTCAAACTGTTTCTCCTCTCTGCTAATGGCCTGTTTTGACCTCCTTCATCTCTGTGGATTTTACTGTTGCAGTTTAATTTTACAAGGTAATGTGCTTTTAAGTCTGCATCTGAATATTGTTGTCTATATGAAACATTACACATCTGTGAAACTTTATTTTGTGAAACTTAAATAAGCCCAGCTAGAAAACATTAATTACAGGGATGTTTTTCACTTGTGAAATCTGTAGTTTTTGAAATATCTTTGGAATCGTTTATTTGCTCTGGTGAACCCTATATGTCTCCCTTGGGTTGACTGCATTGTTACAACCCTCAGCAGTACTCAGGATTAATACTTTTAAACTTTAACATCATGTCATACTTGATAGTTAAATTCTTGAGCTAAAATACATTTTGCCCACACTCTTTTTGATTTAAATATACTCTCTTGCTTTTATTTTAACCATCTCATTGTATCTCAGGCTGGATGTTCAGGGTGGTTTTCCTGCTGAAAGGTGAACCTCCACCTCAGTCTCAGGTCTTCTGCAGCCTCTAACAGGTTTTCTTCCAGAATTGTCCTGAGTTTAGCTACGTCCATTTTCTCATCAACTCCAACCAGCTTCCCTTTCTCTGCTGAAGAAAGAATCCCCCCAGCATGATGCTGCCACATGCTGGTGGTAGTGTGATGGTCTGGGGCCGTTTTGGTACTTCAGAACCTGGACATCTTTCTTTAACTGCTCTCTAGCAGAACATTCAGCAGCAGAATGACCAGCCATCGGTACGGGATCTTAAGCTTCATCTCAGCTGGGTTATTTCGTAACCCACCAGTACGTCCACCTCTAAATAGCTCCAAATAAAAGACGTTTTTGGAGTGGCCTACTCAAAGTCACCACCTAAACCTGATTATAAACAGGCCGTTCATGCTGGATAAACCTCCAATGTGGCTAAAGTAAAATAATAAGAAGAGTGGACCAAAGGCCCATAAATCTTAGAATGGGTCAAAGGGTCCGGTGATTAGAGATGCCAAGGTTACAGAGAGGTCCCTAAAAGGTCAGGTTATGTTTTCTCTGTCAACTTGGATAAACTCAATTACAAAATCAAATTTTAGTTATAAACCTGTGATCATTGTAAAAGTAAGAAATTCTCCAGAATATCCTGTAGCTTTGCAGATGCATCTGTAATTACTGCAGATTCTTTAAATTATATTTAATCCTTCTTAGGTTCCCCAACACTCAGATTTTCTTTTGAGTAACAAAAACTGCACCCAAGAGGTGTTTTTCAGAAAAGGACATAAAAAAAAAACTACTTGAGAGACTTTTCAATTTTGTTGCCATTCCATAGTGGTGACCTCCAGAACATCAGGAACATCAGGACAGGGGCTGTCACCTTGAGAAGCAAAAAGGCAAAAGAAGAATCTGACAAGATTTTCTGAGAATGCTGGCGGCACTGTGAAAAGCTTGACAAATATTTATTTTAACCCTGACGAGTTTTATTTGATGTATTATTGATTAAAAGAGATTTTTTTTTTTGTACAGTTCTTCTTAATGCAGTTTTCATGATGGAAGCAGGGGTATAATCAAACCTTCAAAGTAAAGTTTTAATGCTGTAAGAAAAAAACTTTTCTAAAAGCATGAAAACAAAAGAGGACTTTTTGTTTCCTCTGATTAAATTCCAGCCCAATCTGGATCCACCCAGGAAACATATAGCAGCAGTAACATACATGGCAGTACTGCCCTGGTAAAATAAGTACACCCCAGGGTTCAGCAGCTTGCAGAACTAAGTCTCAGCAGTGGCTTTCTGTGACCTTATCCGTCTCTAACGTCACGCTTCTGCTCATTGAGGTTTGCAGACATTTATTTCTGCACAGCTGTCTTGAGGGTCCAATGCCGCATTTCGGTCAGGTTGAGGTCTGGACTTTGACTAGACCATTTCAACTGCTTGATTCTTTCTCTTTCAGTCATTCAGTTGTAGATATGCTGCTGTATTTGGAAGAAGCTCCTGATCCACAAAAACTGCAAGGTGCCTGGGTCCTCTAGCTGCAAAGCGATCTCATCATCAGCCCCCACCACCGTGTTTGACAGTAACTAATACACCTAGCAGTTTTCATTTGACCAAAAAGTTTCTTCTGTCTGGAAGTTAACGTTTTGGAGCAGTCCAATCAGAGCCATGTCTTCTGATCGACAGTCTGTGGAGGGAGCGACAGATTAGGGTGATGGCAAGGAGGCCTCACATCCTAAGATAAATTATCAGAATACCAAAGGAAACATGGACAAAGCTGCTCAGCATTTGTCAGAGAGGATTGATTGTTGTAATCATGGATTTTTCCATTGATTATTGAGAAAGGGTTGAAAAACTATTGATACTATTTTTTGTAAAAAAGTGAATAAAAACAATTCACCGTGCGTTTACATTGTTTTATTATCTGTCTAGACATGCCGGTCTCTTTTCCTGTCAGAAATAAACTTTTTGGTTGAATCAAAATAATTTTAAATATAAATCTGCTATCGGTTTGAATATCTCTGGGCTTAACTGCAACAGGAAGTTTCCCAGAACCCAGCAGGCACTATTGTGGAGCTAAGAGGTTACTTTCCAGAACTTCTAACATTAACATGTCAGGAAACCACTGGAAAAAACATGCAGCTTGTTTACCCGTTAACATTTTACGCATGGCAGAAACAGAAAAATCCATAAACAGGACATGAAATATTCATGCATTTTTGCTCACCTTCCTCCTCCTGCTCATCGCTGCAGAAGCACCGAAACAGAAACTGTCAGCTTGATTATTCAAACAGACATAACGCAGCACTGCTTTTGACGGGATTGCCAGGCATAAGTGTTGCATGGTGGGTAACGTAGGCACAAGGTTTTAAGGTTTCGAACCTACAGAATAAATAGATAAAAAGAAAGTGTGAGCATCCGGGATCACTTTTGATTCCCTAAGGGCCTCTGGGAGTCGGCCGTTGTTTCTGGAGTGCAGAACTAAATTGGTTGAGTATTCTGAAGTTTATAGAAAGGCGGCGGTCATGGTCAAAAGCACCACACTGACAGTTGCTAGGAAACGACATGTGAACAGCATCCTCAAATCACTCAGTTTGTATGCCGAACCATCCGCTCCGACCTCCTCCCGGAGAGCTCGGAGCGTCGGGCAGGTCTCTGCAGATGGTGCTTCAATTGGACACAATTCAGACTTTTTACGCTCGCCTCATTTCCAGTACTTGTGTTCTCATGAAGACCAGGCGGTGGCATAAATGTGGTCGTGTAAATCAGAGGAATACACAGAATTAGAAGGCATAAACTACTGCTTTCATGCAGCCAAAATGCAATTAAATAGCAGAGTTTGAATGTGAATTTAAGAAATAAAAATTACTCAGAAAGGGATTTTAAATCATAAAATGGAAAGCTATAAAAAGGGTTCAATAGAAAATGAAATACACTAATACTGTGCAGAAGCTGTACGGAACATCTGTCAAATCATAATGCATAACAGCTGAGGCTCACAGCAATGAGATTAATAAGATGTTGCACTGATGCATGTTGCTGCGTTCTTATTGTTACAGAATGCAGCAGATGAGTATAAACCATAAAAAATATTTTATTGCAGAAGCAAAATTTAGAAAAAGTGCAACTTTTAATTTGAGTCTATTTACGCAGAGTAGAAAAACACCACAGAAACATTTATTATTTTCAAAACGAGCAGGTCCACACTTATTGGCTTCCTGCTGTGATTAGTTTGTACTAACCAGTTTTTGGCAACAGAGTACCACTTATAGGCAAATTCACAAACCTATTTGCTGGTGCTACATATCTGCAATCCAAAGTATTATGGTCCTTTAACTTTTAGATTTAAATGCGATTTAGATAGAAAATGCAATGTAAATGCTCCTAAAAGAGTGTTACAGAGCAAATAGTGCCTCTCTGCACAGACAATATTAGCCCACATTCAAATGAGGTAATATATCTGTGCCTGTATTTCTTTAAACCTCAGCTGGAGCAAATGGTTTGACCGGAGCTGGACCAGAGCTGTTTGCATTACACAGATTGAACTGGAAAAAATACCGTCTGCTGAAAGCTAGTTGTACTTTTGATGCAGAAGATGAAAAAAAGAGGGAAAAAGGCAACTCTGCCCACTTTGGAAGAAAACTGGTCAGGGATGTCCCAGGTAAGTCTGAGTTTTAGTAAATAATTATATTAATCAAATAAATTGATAACGAGTTACTGTCTGGTGATCAGAAAACCTTATGATTGTTGAACTTTCCAACAAAAGTTTCTCTTGCAAAAGAATAAACAGAAGTGAAACAAAGAGGTTTCATCTGGATTATCAAATTTAGTTGGAGTTCACTGAGGATCTCTGTCCCTCAGCTAGACATGTTCTTATTTGATCACCAGTTCTTCAGTTTATTTGTACAGACTGCATACTGTAATTTTATAATGTAAGATCATTTTAATAAATCGTTTTTTTCAGTTAAAGGGATAAATCTATCTACTGTCTATTTCAATATCAATGATACAGAAATGCGTGATGTTACCGAAGTGCAGCATCTGAGTTTTTATCAGGTCAGTTCTTCTGCCGCAAAGGTTTTAGGGTTTGTCTACTTCCTGATTTCAGCCCATAAATAAAACAGTGGAAGCAAATAATGGGCCGGAATGAGCCGGAACAAGGCCTCAGGTCCACCTGAGGTTTGCTACTGAGGTAACCATGCAAGAAGGCTGATTTAGTGTCTGATGAACCATTTCTGTTTATTTGGCTTCGTCATTTGGATGATTATTCTGGCTAAATACCCATTGCTGACCCATTTTCAGTTTTCTGGTTGATTTTTTTTTTTTTTTTATCTCTTGGTGTTTTATGCCTGGTTTACACCACAGTATTTTCAAATTGTTGACTGATTTTCAAAACCTGAGACACTCCACATGTGACCATAAAATATCGTAGGTGGAACAGGTTTGATCCCACAGGGCATGGTGTCCAGCGACACGGCAAGTACAACTAACCAGATCAGATTTCAGACTGTAAATCTCACAAACCCTCTTGAGATCAAACGCAAGTTCGGAGTAATTCCCCTCCATGTTTCCCTCACCTCGCTTTCTGATTAGCTATAAATCACATTCAACAGGTTGCGTGCTCGTTTGACCTCAAGGAACACTTCACACAGTACGATATCGGGCCAAGATGATCCAACATGTTGGATATCCCCTATTTGAGGTCAGAGCGGTCCTGACGTCCTTCCGAGTAGGCTAGATCACTCTTAACACACCACACACAGCAAGAATATCTCATAAGATTATCTTAAGAACCCATCATGATGATCAAGGCAGGGGAAGATTGGGACAAAAGTCAACATAAAAATCTTGTCGTGTGAACCAGGCATTAAGGAATTCATGATGCCATGCATTCCAAGATTGCCTGGATATTGAGAGGAGAAACAGGCCCCCAGCATCACAGACCATCCACCATACTTAACAATGGACTTAAGGTGCTTTTACACTTGAGATGCACAGTATATGACATTACATTGCAATATCACACTTGTAAAATACTGCTTGGATGCAATATTTGGTTGAATGTTATATTTCAAGCTCCATGGTTGAAAATTCTGCATGCCAATAATATTTTAGGCCTGTTGAACAGACTTTAATGTCCACCTTTGCTGTATATTTTACTGTTTAAGATGCTAAAGCTCAAACTGAGTTGTGGGGACATTGTAAGCAATAATTAGCAAAATAATTGTTTTCCTAATATTTGCAGCCCAGTTTTCTAAAAAAGTCTACAAAGTCAGATTGAGGTAATCAACACAGTAGTTGCAAAAATCATATGTAGGCCACCAAGAAATGTCTTTTTTAATTTTGATTGAATTGTTGATGTCTTTACAACCAGTTTCAGGTGTAGAGGAACAAATGAGTATTTTCTATGCTTGCAACAAACCTGAACTTCTCAAACATTTTCTTTTAAACTGCAGCAAAGCTTAATCCATTTCATGTAGTAGAAACATCGCTGCCAGAAGAACAAAACCAGTACAGAATAAATTCAATTCAGTTTATTCAGTTTTATTTATATAGCACCAATTAACAACACATGTCGTCTCAAGGTTCTTCACAAAGTCAGGTTCATACATTCCTATTAATCGTAACCATTGAACAGTTCAGTCAGATTCAGTTATTTATTCAAATTGGATAAAAAGTTTTTCTCTCTAAGGAAACCCAGCAGATTGCATCCAGTCAGTGACTTGCAGCATTCACTCCTCCTGGATGAGCATGTAGAGACAGTGGACAGTCACTGGCGTTGACTTTGCAGCAATCCCTCATACTGAGCATGCATGTAGCGACAGTGGAGAGGAAAATCTCCCTTTTAACAGGAAGAAACCTCCAGCAGAACCAGAACCAGGCTCAGTGTGAGCGGCCATCTGCCACGACCGACTGGAGGTTTGAGAGAACAGAGCAGAGACACAAAGAGAACAAAGAAGCACTGATCCAGGAGTACTTTCTATGGGAAGGAAAAGTAAATGTTAATGGATGTCACAGGTAGACACAGAGTCAGGCCAGGTGTAGCGAAGAGAGTGAAAGTGGTCATTATGTCCTCCAGCAGCCTAAGCCTATAGCAGCATAACTACAGAGATAGCTCAGGATAACCTAAGCCACTCTAACTATAAGCTTTATCAAAAAGGAAAGTTTTAAGCCTAGCCTTAAAAGTAGACAGGGTGTCTGCCTCACGGACTAAAACTGGGAGCTGGTTCCACAGGAGAGGAGCCTGATAACTAAAAGATCTGCCTCCCATTCTACTTCTAGAGACTCTAGGAACCACCAGTAAACCTGCAGTCTGAGAACAAAGTGCTCTGTTAGGAACATATGGACCAATCAGATCTCTGATGTATGATGGAGCTAGATCATTAAGGGCTTTATATGTGAGGAGGAGAATTTTAAATTCTATTCTGGATTTAACAGGGAGCCAATGAAGGGAAGCTAAAATAGGAGAAATATGATCTATCTTTTTAATTTTCATCAGAACTCTTGCTGCAGCATTTTGAATCAGCTGAAGGCTTTTAACTGCATTTTGTGGACATCCTGATAGTAAAGAATTACAATAGTCCAGCCTTGAAGTAACAAATGCATGGACTAGTTTTTCAGCTTAACTCCTGGACAGGATATTTCTAATTTTGGCAATGTTCTGGAGATGAAAGAAGGAAATCCTAGAAACCTGTTTAATATGGGATTTAAATGACATGTTCTAGTCAAAGTTAACACCAAGGTTTTTTACTTTATTATCAGAGGTCAATTTAATGCCATCCAGGTTAAGTGATTGACTAAGCAGTTTCTTTTTTAAAGACTCCGGTCCAAAGACGACAACTTCTGTCTTGTCTGAATTTAGAAGCAGAAAATTTAAAGTCATCCAAGTTTTTATGTCTTCAAGACATGCTTGTAGTCTATCTAACTGGTTGGGTTCATCAGGATTTATGGATAAGTAAAGCTGAGTATCATCAGCGTAACAGTGAAAATTTATCCTATGCTGCCTGATAATTTGACCTATTGGAAGCATATATATAGTAAAGAGAATTGGCCCAAGTACTGAACCCTGTGGTACTCCACAATTAACCCTGGAGTTTAAAGATGATTTATCATTTACATGAACAAACTGGAATCTGTCAGACAGATAAGATTTAAACCAGCCTAGCGCTGTTCCCCTGATCCCTACAACATATTCCAGCCTTTTTAAGAGAATATTATGATCGACTGGATCAAATGCAGCACTGAGATCTAACAGAACCAGAACAGACACAAGTCCATTATCTGAGGTCATAAGAATATCATTAGTGACTTTCAGCAGAGTTGTTTCAGTGCTATGATGAGCTCTGAAACCTGACTGAAACTCTTCAAACAGGTCATTGCTGTATAAATGTTCACACATTTGATTAGCAACTATTTTCTCAAGAATTTTAGATAAGAATGGAAGATTGGATATAGGTCTGTAATTTATTAAATCATCTCGATTAAGCGAAGGTTTCTTAAGTAAAGGTTTAATTACAGCTAACTTAAAAGCCTGTGGTTCTGATCCATTTACTAAAGATAGATTAATCATATCTAAAATGGGGCTGGTAATCAGAGGGAACACTTCCTTAAATAATTTGGTTGGGATTGGGTCTAACATACAAGTTGAAGGTTTAGATGAAGCTAATATTTCTGATAACTCAGGAAGCTTCACAGGATCAGAACAGTCCAAACACAGATCAGGTTCTACAGTTATTTCCAATGTTGTCTCACTTGCTGAGGATGAAGTAATCATCTTCAGGAGTATGTCAAAGATTTTATTTTTAATAGAATCAATTTTATTTAAGAAAAATCCCATAAAGTCATGACTGCTAAGAGCTAAGGGAATGGATGGTTCAACAGAGCTATGACTCTGTGTAAGTTTAGCAACTGTACTAAAGAGAAACCTAGGATTATTCTTGTTCTCTTCTATTAATGATGAGAAATAAGCTGTTCTGGCTTAATAAACAGTAAATTATACGACTTCCTCTACCTACAATAACCTCACAAATGGACAAGATGGAATCATTAAATACAGTTATTAGGAATATCCACATATATAAGAAAACTAACCTTAAGAAGCAGAAGAAGTCCTCTCCTCCTCCTTCTCGCTGCTGTATTGACCCCCTCTCCATTTTGTTTCTGCCCGGCTGTTTTCAGGCTCTTTATTTCTGGCTCCCCCCAGGGGAACCCTCCTCACACTGGGAGGTTTTTTAATGAATTACCTCCTGACAGCACAATGCTGATTAGAATGCATGTCTGAGGTATCTGTAAATCAGATCTGCCCTGAGAGGAACGTGAACAAAATCCAATTTTTGAATGTCATCACACAGCTGTTGCCCTAAATGGATGTGAGCACAGGAATCATGGCGGAGTCGATTTAACTGAGACGAAGAGACGATGAGAAGGGAACATAAACACAATCAGTGGGAGGCCCTTAATGTGCAGTTTATCATGATGTCTGGCTGTCTGTTCTACATTTCATGTTGTTGTTGTTTAGTTCCTGTACTATTTGTCATAGTTTTATAGAGTTTTTGACCCACATGCAGAAACTCCAGGAGACTAGTAAAATGTAACAGTTTTATTGCTCTCCCCTGAATGCAGAACGCAAAATGCTAGAAGAAGTCTACAGAAACCCAAATGATGTGCAGGTTAATCCCCTTCAGAGATATAAAACAAGATTTATAGTGAGCACAACTAATTGTTGTGTGGCCAATAAATTGTCCCACCTGAGCTGGGGATCTCTGCAGTTCCTCCACAGTTGGCATGGGTCTCTAAGGTTGCTTCTCCGATTAATGCTCACATTGCCAGGCCTGTTAGTTAAGGAGGATATGTCAGACAGAGAGACGGGAGCAAGATATGCAGCAAGGGTCAGGAATGGAACGGCGTTAAAGACTAATACTCTCTGTATATGGAGCACCTGCTCCAGACCTACGCCGTGCAGTGCCGCTGATGGCCATGTCTTGGTAGGTCTGCAGTTGGTCCATCCATCCATGTTCAGATGATGGACGGAACAGAGCTCTGGGAGATGTTCAAAGCTTGAGATTCACAACTTTATCCCTGACTCGTCACAGGTTGTACTGGAATTCATTTAGGGGTTTCAGAGTTCAAAGGTTCTGAATACAAATCCGATTCCTGAACTACCTCAGGTCACTGTACTTGGCTGCGTCTAAATGAGGTATGATGCAACCTCATCTGTTGCTCGGGGGATTTGTTCCCCTGCATTCCTGTATTTCCAGATCAGTTTGATTTATTCTTCCATTCAGCACTTATCTCTGACTTTAACTTCTTAAAAACATAAACCTGTAAGCAGCTGCTACAAGCATCCCAACCTTTATCCCTGTGCAGGGATATGAAAGATTAAGGGATGCAGTTGCAGCATTGATCAGGCGCCTGCAGCACCAGCCCTTTTTTCCTTGTTCCGTGTTCAATAAATTATTAAACGTCCTATTTCGCCTGCTTTCCCAATGTTCCTGGCCAGCTGACTTATACTGATTTATGATTTCCATTTGGCTAAATAACCTTATAAAAATATAATGAACAATAAAATTAGGAAGCTGTAGCCATGTTGGCCAAGCTTTTCTGTTATTTCCATTTTGGTAATATTCTAGCAAAAAAGAAGCAATTCCTATTGAGTGCTTAAAATAAATGTCCACCCTGTCCCAGGCCTCAGAATTAGGGTCCATTTTATGAAAAACAAGGTTGCTTTGTAATTTCATCCTTCCACAAACAGGCCAGAAATCCCCAGAGCTGCAGTCACAGCTTATTAGCAGCGACTGTGATTTAATAACAAACAGCCAATCTTTGCTCAACAGCTGCGTTTCTTGATTTGCAACAACAAAAATCAGTTCTTTTAAATAGTGAAAGAAGAACTGCTGAAAGCTCAGCCAAGCAGAACCGGAGTTGCTGAAACATTCATCTTCATCCAGTTATTTTCCCGTCTTCATCGCTGTGAGGGGAGTGAACTACACTAACAAGAGCTGTGCTGCAGGCTGCACACATTAATACATACTGCATATGAGCAGAAATCCTCTTTTTTACTAAACTTACTGCTTCAGTTTGATAGAATAAAAAATGAATCTTTGGCAATTTAATAAAAAACAACTTGTATTTAATGATTCTGATTGACAAAGAGAAGCAGAACTGTTGCTTTAAAGGAAGTGCTGCTTGAACTCATTTCTCTTTTGTCAACTGTGGTTATCACCAAGGAAACAAGCTTTCATCACTGGTTTGCATTAAAGGAGTTTCATTCACAAGCAAGAATTTTAGTGCTCTTAAGATTGCGTCCAAATGAACATTTATTAAATCATCTTTAACTTTAAGGAGGGAGGTCCAACTGCTGGTCCTCAACTATGGTCATGAGATATAGATCATAACTGAAAGAATAAGATCCTGGATGCAAGCAGCTTCCTCCATGGTCGGATGCGGCCTTAGAAACGCAATTAGGAGCTCATCTTCAGAGAATAGCTTGACGTAAAGCTCCAGCGGATATGGATCACAGGCAGACAGTTCAGGTTGTTTTGGCAAATGATCAGGATGCTTCCTTTTTGAGGTTTTACCAACATGCCCCCCTAGAGAGACCCAGAACCCAGGTGGAGAGACTTCATTCATTCATTCTGGCCTAAAGTCTGGTTTTACTGCAGGACCTGTTACCCCTGGGATCTGATCTGAGATAGGTGAATAGCATTGAATGGATGGCTGGATGGACTGGGTTGCCAGTGGTGCAGAACTTTCCTAGGAGTGGCAGAAGGCAGCTGTGAGTGTTTCCAGATGCACAGGAAGGCAGAGCCTTTTGGATGGTGTCCAGGTGTCCAGAATGGCAGCAAGAAAGACACCAAGAACGGCCTGACAGTCTGCGAATGAAGTCCCTTTCAAACTGTTTGGACATCTGGAAAAAAGACCGTCTTCATGTGTGGAGTCACCTTTTGCACAAAGTGGTGAGCAAACCTGCAACTGTGCCTAAAGATATAGGAGCAATTTCCTAAAAAATGTGTTTTCCTGCACAAAGGAGCACCGTGTCCCAAGGCAAAAAACATATTTAAGTTACTCAAGCTTGGCTCTGATAAAACTGCAAAATGATTCTGATTGTTTCCATGAGGGTTTCAGATTGTCTAATGGCTCTGGCTTCTCTTCGATTGGACTGCACAGATAACAGGTCCAGGAGAAAAACCCAGACTCCTCTCCTTAGCAGCACTCAAGCGCTTCTCCATGGAGGTTTATACATTATCCCTCCAGTGAGTTCTGGTCTTCTTCTAGTGGAAAATTCCAGGAACATTGATAAACGGAGACACCTTGGAGGCAACCTAATCAGGTATCTGCACCACCTAAGCTCCTAAGGTAGAGCCCACCGTCCCTGCAGAGCAAACTGATTTTAGCTGCTTGTAACCTGGATCTCATTCGTCCATCATGATCCAAACCTTAAGAACCATAGCCTCAGACTCTGCTGACTCACTGACTCAATTTCATATTTGACTTTGAGCCGCTCCAGTGCTCTCCAAGCTCATAGATTAAATGCTTGAGCAGAACCACATCATCTGCAAACAGCAATAAGGAGACACTGAGGTTCCTTTAGTCTGAAAAGAAAAATAATTATCGAAAATAGTTAAAATATATTCAGATTTTGAGCTATTGAATTACTTGATTATGTCCTTATCATCAGAAACAGGGTACTCGTTTTCCTAGATATAACTTTATGTAACTTCTTGACCAATAGGGCAGCAGTGTCATGCTGGGACTTAGCACTGAGCTAAAAAAACTGGAGGACTAAATCTGTCTCCAACACAAGGAAAAATACGCAACTGGTTCGGAAATTCAAAGAAATCTGGACCGACTCTGATACCTTTGATGACTTTAAATAGCTAAAAAGTGATATTATGATGTAATATTTTTTTATCCTTTAACAATAGTGCTTGATTGCTTCTTGCAGGCATCCCTTATCAAGACCAGATGATTTATCTCATGAGGAGAATGTTGTTTATCGTTCTCTGAGGGGAAATTCAGCCTGGCTGCTGGAAAGATGCTTCTGAGATGATGAGACAAAGCTGGAACACCAAAACCACACAGTCTGAATCACACGTCCCTTAAGATCCGCTGTAGGGTACCTGTGTCTCTGAAAGTCCGGTCAGATGGGACACGGCTTCAATGCAGAGACGGCCTCGGCTGAATGGGAATGTAACAAAGAGCAACCCTTACAGTACACAGCAACTGAACCGGTCCTCCTAGGAACCTCTTCCTCCAAGACCTTGATACTCACTGTAGATCCATCTATTCATTTATCCAGTGACCTCTGTTCATCCACCCTGTGGGTTCAGGAGATTAAAGCCAATGAGGGAAACTCAGACATCCCTTTATCAAGTGACGCTTTCCCAGGAAAGTTCTGGGTCTGCCCCAGCATCTCTATCCAGTGGGATGTCCATTATCCCTTCCACAGAGAGGGTCCCAGAAGGTCCCCTGATGAGATGAACCTCCTCAGCTGACTCCATCTGAGATGTAGGAGGGGTAGCTTTACTCTGAGCTTCTCCTGGTAAATGGAAACCCTCTGGTCAACCTAGCGAAGATCAATCTGGGATATCATTCTCTCATAATCCATGTTTCACAAGGTGAGCGTTTGGAACATAGACGGACCAGTAAAATTGGGTTCTTCACCTTCAAGGTCAGCAACTTCTTCACCACAACAGGCTGAAGCAAAGTCCTCATGGCTGCAGATGAGGCACCAATCCATCTTTTGATCTACTGGGACTTTGTGCTACTGCAGAAGATCAAGATACTGAAAAGGACCAGCAGGAAGCAGAAATAATCCTGGGCAAACTTAATTTCTGAAAATTTTAAAACTATTTTTTTCTTCTATTAGAAAATGAGTCCAAAGTGATGAATTTTCAGGAGATTTCTGTCCTTTTCTGACAGTAACGAATAAAGTAGATATATAGTGTCTTCTAAGAGTATTCAGACCACTGGAACATTTCACCACAACCACAAAGATCACACGTATTTCATTAGGACTGGTTGGATATTTGGTGGACTGACCCAATGGCTACCGGAGATAGGCACCAGAGACAGCTACACCAGGAACATCACTTCTACACTGGGTTATGTTTCATTCTGTTCTCAGCTGCTATGTTCTCATGCTGCGAGACCTTTGTAACATCTTGGTGAGACACTGAGATGGCCAAAAACTGGTTATGTTTAGAGATGAGCTATGAGTAGCACCACATCAGAACCACATGAAAGAACCAGGAGCCGCCTGGGCTGATGAGCTATGAAGGAACATCTCAAGATCTTATTTTTCTTCCAAGCAGCCAGACTTTCTGCCAATCTTATAAAACAGTCTTGATCAATTGTTCTTCACGCTTTTTGAATTTATTTGGCAGCTTTTTCCTTCATTTTCACTTAACTCTGACCTCTGAATCATCCAGACTGAAATTGCTCCTAAAATCAATGGATGAACTAATATTGTGTGTCAAAATATAACAGACAACTCCGCAAAGAACCAGTTTTAAAGTGAATCTTGAGGCTCTTTGTTACAAGCAGCCTCTCACAAATTCCCATTAAATCTGTGAAAAATCGTTCATGAGTTTATTTTTGGAAATAATTCTGTTGAAGCTTGTTTGAAAAGCAATGTCTGACTTTCATTTGTTCATTTTCATGTTTCATTTGGTGTTCTTTAACTCAGATGGATCTCGATGTGGCCGTCCCGGGTTCAATACCCAGACCTGGTGACCTTTGCCAAATGTATCACCTTCTATCTTTGCCCCTCTTTCCTGTCTGCCTACTGTCGAAAAATGAAAAATAAAAGGCCTCTAATGCTGAAAATATATCTTTTGTCATCTAAAAGAGATGACAAAACTAAATAATGCTACTTCTGGACCTTTAATAGAAACTCAAATCAAAAGATCTTCAGTTTACTTATAAAAATATTCTAGTTCTTTGTGGGCCTAAGAGGACATGGTTATTGAATTAATTTGAGACGGAGTGAGAAAACCTGAAGGAAACATCTGGGTTAAAGAGTGGAAAGTCATAAAAACCTCGTCCTTCATCAAATTTCCTTTCCTCACCTGTTTTATGTCCCTTTTCACTTATTACTATGACCACAGAGCACATTATACAAACACATCAGCTGAAGGAGAAAGAGGTGATATAGGATGGCGAATCACAGTGTGGCGAGGAATCAATCATGGTTAGATTATTCTGACAGTGGTTGTCAGAATGAACAGTGACTTAATGGATCAGACCCAGGAACCTTGACTTCATCGCAGCTCTGTAAGAAGGTAATGTTCATGGCACCAGGAGGAGAAAGATGAGAACATGATTCCTGGGTTCATGTTTGCATGTTCAAGGTAAACTGAAAGGTTCGAAATTAGCTATAGATGCTAGTAATCATGCAAGTTTCAATCTGTTTATTTTTTAATTTTCCTGTAGTCACATCTAATTAGGGCACCATGTGCAGCTGACAGTCATAATCACACTGAGCATCAAAAATGGCAACAGCTGTGGCCTGAAAATGTTTAGAGGCGATCATTTCTGGTTTCCAGAGCATCAAGTACCGTTGCTTTGTCTCCCCCGATGCCTCAGAAATATCTAAAAGATCTCCTACAGGCTGCCAAGGAATGTCATCCGGGGTGTTTACAAGTTTACAAGTATCAAGGTCCTCCAGCAGTTTGGGGAAGTGATAAAAGTAGGAACCCAAGTGGGAACGTTTTTAAAAGCTGTGTATCCCTGACCTTTACAATATATATAAAACACAAAAGCATTTTCCATCAGGTGCACATGATGAACACATTATTCAGCATTTTAAAGGAGAGGTTCTGTGTGCTCTTCTCTCCTGAGAGTGAACACCTTGCTGAGATCCAACAAGCTGTCTGAAGCCTTAAAAAAGGCTGTAGCTGCTCATGAGTCTGGCAGGGTGTTCATAGATGTCTCAAAACTTTCAAAGCAACTGCCAACATGCCCTGGCTGTCCAAGCAAGTTTACCATGAAAGCAGATGGCAAGATGCTTAAAGAAGTCTATGACTACGTTCTTGGTACTGTTGATATAAAAGTTAATGTCTGTCCAATCAGAAAGAGACTGAAAGTTGAACTTTTATTGGAGTTGAGCAAGGAAGAAAGATTTGCTCTCTAAGAAAAACATGAAGGGCAGACTGAAGTTCCTGAGAGAAAATTGGCAAAGACCAGGACTTCTTTACTTCTGGTAAACTGTTGTTGGGACAGATGAGTGCATCCGACTAATTAATTGGAAACCAAAACAGAAGACATGTTTAGCATAAAGCATTCCAGGAGAAGAAAATTATATCAACTGTGGAGCATGGAGGTGGAAGTGTCATACTTTGGGAACGCTTTGCTGTGGCAGGACCAGGCCACCTCACCATCATAGGCTCCACCCTGATTTATATTGTGTATAAGATGGTGACTGAGATAGATGTGAGACTATCTATAAAATATAAAAGCTGAAGACGAATGGGACCCTGCAATATGACAAAAACCCGAAACATAAATCCACCGAGGACTGGCTGAGCACTGAGAGATGGAAAAATTCTGGAATGGCCTAGTCAAAGCTCAGATCTTGATCTCATTGAGATGCTGTGGGGTGAAGTTTAGTGGGCTGAACATGCAAGAAACATCTCACAGCTGAAAGTGAGGAGTGGAGCATACTGTCCTTAGACCGATGTCAGAGATAGTAGAAAGTTGCAGAAAGCATCTCAATGAAGTTATTTCAACCAAGGGGGAAAAACTAGCTAGTATTAGGTAGGGTGTCCTTATTTTCTCTTAGCTAGAAAACATATTTTGTTGCCATCTTTTCTAGAGTAAAAAAAGCTTTATTTTTGGTGACATTAAATGACTTTCTCTTCTGGAGATAAAAATATTGATTAGACTTAAATATGTGAACATTTTTAATAAAGAACTTAGTATTTAGAGCAGTGCCCTGATTTTTACACATGGCTGTATAGGCAGCTGCTCTCAGAGAACATGGCTCATAACAACATCCTCCAACAACTGGATAAATCTCCATAGAAATCTTCACTTTGTGAATTATAACCGGACCTGCAGACTTTGTTATCTCTGCTTTCCTCTTGGGTGGACATTGTGTTATGCACTGATGCCTGAGCTCAGCTTTACAAACATCACTCTTCAGCAGCCCTCAGCTACTCGGTGCTCATTTTTTCCTTACATTGTTTTACAAATGTATCTATTTTTATTCATAGAAACAAACACCAATATAAACAAACATATCCCCCAGTTTCATTTGTACCGGTTTCCTTCCTTTCGTATTGCGTCATGCTGTATAAACTTGCTGTGATTTGGACACATCCAGCTCTAAAAGTCTAACATAAAACTGTCAGACATCTATGTCTTTAAGTGATGCTTTGATATTTAGCCGTGCAGCACAGAGACAGGTTCTGATCCGCTCATGTCTTTGCAGGATTCATGTTTTCTATAAACAGCGTTTGCTTTCCCCCGCTGACCACTGACGCTCTTTCATCAGCCGATATTAGATCCGACTCAGGATGAGAGGCCAAAACCAGCACTGGTTGCCAGAACTGAAAATAGCAGAGCTCCAATTAGCCTGTCTCTGACCTTTTTCAGCGCTACAGACAGAACGAGCTTTCATGCCAAGTTGGGACCCTGCCATGTTCTGCAAATAGGAAATCACGAGTCCTGAAGATAAAATAACAACCAACATAAAAGTGTGGAAGCTGGAGCTGCAGAGGTAGTGAAGAAAACCATTTTGTTTTGTCTTGGTTTGTTGTCTCAAGGCAACAGTGTGCTGTAAAGGCACGACAGCTACATGATACTTCTACATAATAGAAGGAAAGCGCAGCAATATAGATCTGGTGAAACCTTACATACATTCATGGGCAATAATTTTTAGGTCATATGAGTTATGGACCTTTTATGATTTATTGAACAGTGGAATGATTTCAGAACAAACTACAGCAGATATTTTAAAATACAACAACTTGGCGAATCTATCTATCTATCTATCTATCTATCTATCTATCTATCTATCTATCTATCTATCTATCTATCTATCTATCTATCTATCTATCTATCTATCTATCTATCTATCTATCTATCTATCTATCTATCTATCTATCTATCTATCTATCTATCTATCTATCTATCTATCTATCTATCTATCTATCTATCTATCTATCTATCTAGTCTCCCACCTTCTTAAGATCCGAACATTTTCAAGATTAAATCAGTTTTCTCCCAAACACACAAAATAGAAAGATTCCCCTTTCTACAGACCTCTCCTAGAAGCCTTAAATCCATTATCCTGTAAAAAAACACACACACACACACACACACATTGCTCTCTAAAGTTCAGTCTGAGGTCGAGAACTGGAGGAGAAGGCTGCAAAGTGCAAATACTGTGAAAGGTCAAATCTGATGAAAATGCACCACCTTTTCATCATCATGTGTTTTTACTGAAAACACAGCTGAAGCTGGAATAAAAGCAGTAAGAGGTGATAATGATAATCAGACAGTAAGAGAAGAGGTGGTGTTATGAACAGAAAAGATGCATTTATAGAGAGATTACTGTAAAGCTTGCTAGGAGAGAGTCTGAGCAGCTGAAATACCGTTTCATCAGGCTGCACTTCTCGAGCTACTCTTCAGATTGCGGTGAGTCTTCAGAACCTCTAAATACCAAATGGATGCACACGGAAAAAACAAAGTGCTGCACAACCAGCGCGAATGTCAGCTCGCTGGAAGGAAACAAAGCAGCGACAGCAACCCTCAGAATGTGACATTTCTCCTCTTTGACAGACTGTAAGTGATTGACAGTCATCTACAAAACTTAAAATAAGACAGTATCATCGCTGCAATAGGGTGTGATAACTTCATGAGTTATACATTATTCAGGAGGCTAAAACAAAGATTTATCTATATATAACTGACTGACATAAAGGATCATTTAGAGACAATCGTGGAAAAAAGAAAGTTTCCATGTCTATTGATACAATCATGGAAAAAGAGTCTTTAACGCTTGCTGCTTCCGCAGGATTTAAGAGGGAAAGTAGAGCCAGGACCTGCTGATCCAATGCACTGATTGCTTCTAATTCCTATTCCAATTTATTTATAAAGAACATCTAAAAAACAGCAAGTTTGCTCAATGTGCTTTACAAAAATAGAATAAATAAAAGAGATAAGACATGAAACAGAACAGAGACATTAAAAGGAGCTTTTAAAAGGGAATAAAAAATAGGAGGCAAAGATGCCTCTATAATATTTAAAGGCAACATATTCTAAGGTTTGGTAATCAACCCTGGAAACACCAATCTCCTCTTAAGCTTCCTCTTAGTTTTCAGGACAACTAAAACGGGACCTTTAGGTCCACAAAGGGAGATAAGCCTGGAGTAATTCAGAGAAGCAAGAACATTTAGTCATTTATAAGCTAACATTAGGATTTTAAAATGAATTCTGTGATGCACAAGGAGCCAATGAGGGGAGGAAAGCATACCTGTCTGTATGGACCAGTTAAAAGATGGGCGACAGCATTCTGAGTGGATGTCCACCGTCCAACGCTGCACCTCAGACTCTATAGGCCTGGGTTAGCAGGTTAACTGTTAAAGGTCATGATAGAACTGCTATAAAAACTCTGATGCACACAAATGGAGATATTTGGGAACATGATGCACAGCACCATGTTAGGAGAAAACCAGACAGTACATCGGCACAAACACCTCATACCAACTGTCAAGCGCGGTGGTGGAGGACTCATGATGTGGGCTTGTTTTGCAGCCACAGGATCTGGACACCTTGCAGCCATTGAGTGGACCATGAACTCCTCTATAGACCAAGTTGTTCTTGAGTCAAATGTAAGGCCATCTGCTGAAGCTTGGACCACAATGGGGTCATCGCTTTTCTAGCTACTTTGACCCATATGCAGAAATACACTCAGGAAACAGAAAGGTTTATTATGAAGTGTTTGAATTCTAGAAACAGGAACTCGCCGCTGTATGGAGAAGGGATCAATGGTAACTGGCTGATATAACTGAGAGTTGTTGATCTTGATATAATTTCGCTTACAGGTGGAGATTTGAAGATCCACTAGGGGGGGAAGAAGGATGGAAACTCCAGGAGTGTGTCAGGTAAGTGAATCGATCCAGGTAATCCTCTTTTATTTGCTCTTGGATAATGCACAAGGTGGGATTTCTTGGAGGGTGAGCCAGGTTCGTTCGCAGGTAAGCTGGAAGAGCCTTGAGACCAGAGCGCTGCCAACTGAGAATGCAATCTGTGAAGTCTTTTTGGAGAGAGCGGATCTGGGTTTTCTGCATAAGCAGACTGGGTACTGAAAACTCGAGGTTGTGAGTAACCTGGGAAGGAGAAGATAAGTACTCTGAATAATCACAAAGAGATTTTGTTTTTGGCCAGCTGGAGTTACCACTGTAGGTTAACGCTCAGGAACCGGAGTGTTGGCAGCATTGGGTTGCTCCTCTCCTGTTGAGGCTGATGGAGAACATCTGTTGGCTCAGCTCCTACCGTGCGTCTGGTGCCATCTAGAGGTTGGAAGTGGTTCGTAGTAGAGGCTGACATTTTTTCGGGAGTCCCACGGGTCACGGGATTCCCACGGGAAACCCGCGGGACGGGAGACAGCATCAGTAAAGATCACGTGATTGGGATGGTACAGGATAAAACATGAACTGGAGCAGACGGGAGCGGGAGCTAACCAATAGGAGGGAAAATAAACTAGGATCAATTGTCCTTGGAAATGTAAAACTGAGACTTTGTTATAAACTTTAAGAAAAAAAAACTTGGATCGACGCCGCCATTGTGTAGTTTTTTTCCAAGAAGCCTATACTATAATGTGAGTCAAACGAACTACATGACCCACAAGACAACAGTGCTTCTGCTCGGTGTTTTCCACCTGCGTTCAGAATGGAGGGAGCAAATGCAGGTGGAGAACTGGACGTGGTAAAATTATATTTGTAACGTAAAGTCAGAAATAAGGACTTATCTATTAAACTCATAGAGCAAATATTACCGAACTTCAGGAGTGTTGAATGTAGCGGTGTTAACACGCAGTCTGCTGCTTGTAAAACGTGTTTAGATGTAATCAAGTTCACCAGTGATTAAGGGACACTTGTAAGACAAATTCTGGATTAAATCAGTCCTGCATCTCTTCATTCATCAAACCAAAAGTACCAACATGTGTCAAGTCTCATCTCACCAACTAAATTGCTGCATGTGCTCTAAAGATTTAAGAGGTAAGGTACGGAAGCCCGTGAGGGGACATGGGGAAATGTATTACTTTTGCGTCTCCACGCAATACTTTTGCGTTCGGCATTTTGGAGCAACAGCACAGATGATAAACTGCTCATAAAACAAACACTGATATGTGATTGATATGGATTATTTGTCATATGCAGTAAACAATGCGATTAAATGCTTAAGATAAGAAGAATCGTTCAAATCACGATAAAAACAAAAACACTAATGGCGTAAAAAAAAAAGTACACATCATGCAGCAGTAATAAGCAAACAAAGTGTCACAGATGTGGTTTCATGCAGCATTATTGTCCAGAGTTCAGTAGTTTGTTTGACAGCTTGTGGATAAAAACTGTCTTTTAGTCTGATTTGAAGATAATTTTATTTAAGGCTGATTTCAAAATAAAACTCAATAAATCTCAAAACGGGTGTAGTGTTTGTTTCAATTTTGCAGTTATCTGGTTTGGAAACTATCCCACAAAGTATTGCGAAATAACGCAAAGACTATTGCGTGGGGACATAAAAGAGAAAAACAATTCCCCCATGTCCCATCGCGGACCCCGTAGAAAAGCTTCATCAAGGGAAGATATTAAATAAATATGTTGTGAAATAGAAAAAAAAAATGAATGTACCATTAAATGTACAATTTATTTAATACATCATTAAATATTAAATGTACCACTAATTACGTCATGTCGTCTTTAAAATTATACTTAATTATTCAGTGGCATATTTAATTGCATAATAGTCCATTTCATGATATAATGGTACATTTATTGTTTCTAATGATGTATTAAATAAATAAATGGTACCTTTAATTTAATGGCACATTTAATGTTACATTTCTTTCATGTTACATTTACTTCACTTATGGGACATTCAAAACATTTATTTATTTAATGATGATATTATTGAATGAATTTTGTCCAGTTTGACCCTCCATTCTTGATGCCTGTATAGGAGGTCATGTCAGAATTTAAATCAGGTGTTCTGGAGCAGACACACATCTAAAACTTGCAGGGAAGAGGTCCCTGAGGACCAGGGCTGTGAACCATTGAGGTACAGTTTCTAAATTATGAAAGTAATGCCTTTTTGGCCTTTTGTTCACCAAGTACAGTTCTCTTACTAGGTGCATTTTTCTTTCGTTTCAGCGACTTGAAACATAAAAGTGATGTCATTGTTCAAAGGAAACAATCACTTAATAAATGAGTAAAATACAACTATGTACATTTTGTTTATTCAACTAAGATAGGCATGGTCTGTTTCCTTGTTTAATATTTTATTATTTCTTCATTATTATTCTTTTTTACTTTAACTGGCCTTTACTACAGCTAAAAACAGGGACCTAACTGGTCCTTCAAAGAAAGAAATTTCCAAAAGACTAAATGAAGAAAACAAAAATGGGAGTGGCACAGGAGTGGGAGTCGTTCTGAATGGGAGCGGGATGGGAGTGGGAGTCAATTTACCAGGAGTGGGACGGGACAGGATTTTTTTCGTTATGCTGGCCTAGGATTGGGATGGGACAAGACATTTTTCTGTGGGAGCAGGATGGGACAGGAGAGAAAATCCACTCCCGTGTCACCCTCTAGTTCGTAGCAGGCAAAAAACAGGTGAACAGAAAACTCCTGGAACTCCGACACTTCGCCCTGCCCTTGTTGTGTAAAAAAGTGCTCTACAAATAAAAACTGATAGATTCACTGAGTTTTGCAGTGGCCTAGTCAAAGTCTGGACATCAACCTGATTGAAATGCTGTAGCGGGACCTTCAGAGAGCTGTGCAGAAACAAATCTCTGCAAACCTGGACTGAAGCAATATTTGAAAGCAGAGTGGACCAAAGTTCCTTCACAGCAATGGGAGAGAAAACCATTGTTGCTGAAGGTGGTTCTGCAAGCTGATGGGTGTACTTAGTTTTTCCCATCAGCGTGTCCACAGTCATGGAAACGTTCCTTTTTAGAAGACAGGGATGAGGGAAAAGTTGGAAAAAAGGACAAGGTATTGACATTTGATCCTATAATCCGACATTTAAAATAAATCTAAACCAGTTTCTGCAGTTTGCACAGAAAGCGTCGAAATGGCAAAACGAAGATGGATGGCTTTCCTCCATAATCTCAGAGTAACCTTTATAGACAGCTTTCAGAAACATCTTGCACCTTCTTGCACTTCTGGTCTGTTTAATTCAGCTTTTTAACAAAATATGTAAAGCTGTGGAGCAAGGTAAGGGTAACTTTCATGCCTTAGAATCAGAAAGACATCCCTCCAACACTGGAGCATCATAAATTTTTTATATGCAAAATGACCTCTGATAGGATTGGAATATTTTGCAGGACAGGAGGTGGAAAGATTTTGTGTGGCGCTGCTGAAATCCAAAGACAGAGGAGTTCCGGTCGCAGTGCGTCGATGAAAGCCAGACCAAATGCCCCTCGGGCCGCAGACGGGATAAGGTGCATCATCATTTTATGATGTTTGATGGAGTCAGTAGTCACAGAGACAAACAGCTGCAGAGGAGCCTTGCTTCGTTTTTAGAAACACTTTCAACCAGCTACATTCACTTTAAATTATTGATATCCAGCTTTTCTCTGAATATAACTCAAAGTTTTATTTAGGCCTGTTTTGTTCAGCTGAAACTTTTGAGGCAGTGATTTGAATTTTAATCTCTACATTGTTTTATTTGAGTCTGTTTTGGGGCTTTTAACTCCACTTTAAAAGCTGAACACATTTGGATTTTTGGTTCATTTTTAAAGTAAAGTATTTTGTTTCCTTTTGATGGAGATGGATTCATTTTAGTGATGTGAGAAGTCTTGACTCATCCATCATTCTTTAATGTTTTGCTTTCAAGGACACTGAATTTCTAAGCATTAAGTGGAAAAACGTCTTTAAGGCTACTTTTATCCTCCACCTGTAAAACCTTCCTTGTTTAGTCAAAGAAAACATTCAATCCAGCCTGATATATGACATGGTTAGATACAAGGCCCCCCTTTGGGGGTTCGTCTCTACCAGCTTTGAAATTCTACAGCAGGGGTGCCCAAATGCACCCATTGAGATTTACTGTCTCAATGGCTGCAACTTTCAGATGGCTGTCCTTGTATCCAACAACCTCCAACCATGTTAGGTTTCCACATTAAGTAACATCAAAGGTGCAGCGGTGATGATTGGGGTTGAAATCGGGTCTTGAAATACAATTATTTTCAAAGGCATGGTATCAGTCTTCAAAGCAGAACACAAGTATTGAAAGCACAACCTATAATAGATATCCCATTATGTTTCCTTAAAGTACAGAAGCTTCAAAGAGCCTTCAGACTTTCCATTGTAGCTAACAATGAAAATATGACAGTGGAAAATCAACAGTAATGAAATAGAAAACAGCTTTTCTGTCCCCAAGCATCCAGTTGCATATAGAGCATCATTTAGACCTATTTCCTAAAGATGATCTCAGTGAGGGTTTTATGTTGAGCTGCAGAAAGGAACTGGCAGCAGTCAGGGTCATCTGGTGATTTGTGTTTATCAGTTTTTAAAATTTACTTTTAAAAATTAGAAGAAAAAAAAAACCTAGATAGTTGAATTCACATTTTTCACCGTTTCCACATTTAGTTAATTTACAGACTAAATTTGAACCCACTCTAAGTATAGTTTCTTTTTCATCAGGTGTATCTGATCTCATCTGCTCATCCTTCAGATGCTTCTGCAGCTTGGCTGGAGTCCACCCATCCATCATCTGTACCTGCTTGTCCCTGCAAGGTCACGGGGGGGACTGATCTTCTGCAGACATTGAAGCAGGGTTCACCCTGGACAGATTGCTAGTCCTTTACAGAGGGCTTTACAGACACAAACACATCTTCCTTAGGACAGTTTAGTATAATCAATTAACCTAACATTCATGTTTTTAGATTGTGGGAAGAAACCGGAGGACCTGGAGAGAACCCACTAAAGAACAGGGAGAACATACAAACTCCATGCAGAAAGACCCCAGGCTGGGATTTGAACCCAGGACCTTATTGCTGCAAAGCAACAGTGCTACTAATTGCATCACCAACTGGAGTCCACCTAAAAAATGAATAAGATGAATATCATGTCTAATAAGAGGAATTCAGTTCATGTTTGTTCTAATAAACAGTGTCACATTCACAAACAAAACTATAGGAAAAAGGAAAAGGGTTCTTCACAGTTTGAATCAGTGAAAATAGAAATAAATTCAGATTTATTTACAAATGTTCTACTTCAGGCAGTGCCATTCCAATATAGTTCAGTGTAAACAGCAGGATTACTGATGTAATGATCACAGGTTTGGGACAAGAGATGTCGTTAGCAGAAGCCATACAAGAGAAGAAAGTAAACTCCAGAAAAATTCACCGTTGAGAGGGATTTGAAGCCAATCAGGTGTAGCTAGAGCTTAGACACAGAACCAGAAACCTCGTCACGTTTTCCTCTTCATTCAATGAAAGCAAACCTGTTGGCCTTTTTTGAGGGGCTTTCTTCAGGTTGAAAAAGCTAAAAATGAAAAAGCTGATGTGAAACTAAAGATCTCTCTGTCGGGATCTGCCATTTTGGGTTTTTTTGTTAAGTTTACTTGTTCTCTGTTAGGTGTTTTTCTGTTCCTTTCTGATTAGTAGTTACTTCTGTTAAGTTATCACTTTCTAGATTCAGGTGTTCATGTGTTTCCCTTCAGATCTAGTTTTTCCCCCCAGGTTTGTTTAGTTTAGTTCTCCTTTAGTTAGTTCCTTGTTTGTGTTCTCTGTCAGCTCTCATTAGTTGCAGTCTGTCACTTAGTGTTTTGTGTTTGTTTACTTTTCTCAGTTAGCTTTCCTCATGTCCTCAGGTTACTTTTGTTAGTTGTTATTTTCCAGACTCCTATACTTTATGTTTGTTAACAGTTTCCTTAGATTTGTTGCCTGAGTTTTGTTATCTAGTTTTGGTTTCCCTGTTAATTAGTTTCCTTCAGATACATTTCCCCTCGGTTCCCTGCAGCGTGCTCCTCACACCTGTTCAGTATTCATCTGATTACCTGCCTCCCTTTCTCATTGGTTCCACATTGCACTTCCCACTGTTTAAAAACTCTCTGATTCTCATTGTCACTTGCTGTTTCCTCTGTTAAACTACCTTGTTGTTCCCTGCTGAGTGTCCATGTCTTCTTGTTGTCAACCCATGTAAGTTTGGAAACTTCTCATTAAAGAAAAGACATTTTTTCATCATGCTGCTGCCCAGTGTTTGGTCCCACACAACTTCAAGCAATGACACATCCAGAGAAAATATAAAACCTCAAATCCAGCACTAGATGTTATTTCCAGCAGGAGATGCATGTTTGTTGAAAATC
Organism: Girardinichthys multiradiatus; assembly: GCF_021462225.1. Classification (NCBI taxonomy): domain Eukaryota; kingdom Metazoa; phylum Chordata; class Actinopteri; order Cyprinodontiformes; family Goodeidae; genus Girardinichthys; species Girardinichthys multiradiatus. Next base: position 50,909,086 of record NC_061797.1, on the reverse strand, counting down.
AGTAGTGTGGACTTGACTGGATGATTTCAAAAGACTGATTTTAACTTGGACTTTCACCAATGACTCGTGACTACAATTTGACAGAAAATGTGATGGTGCGCTGTGCACAAGGTCACATTTTCTGTTTGGTGTAAGATATCAAGTCTTTTTGAGTCAAAGGGTTCATGTCAAATTGAAGTCACTGTGTGCCAGGCCATTTGCGAAAATTGCCTCCTCTAGTTGCTACAACAACCACGTTCCATCGGCCGTGCTGTTTACCTGCTTTACTTCTGCATCCTGACAGCAAAGACTGACGGTAGTAGAGAGGTCCTGTCATCCAACTTTATTTGGGAAGTTTGCCCTAAGTTGGCACAAGAAAATAAAAAGCTGCGTTTGTTAGGGTGGTTCAGGACATGTAAGAGGGCTGTAAGACAGTGGTGAGGTGTGCTGTGGGCGTGACAGAGGAGTTTAGTCAAAGTGGGACTGCCATCTTCAGAGATGAAGATGCTGAGGTTCCTTTGGGAGTGACGAGGATGGATAGGATCAGGAATGAGCAGATCGGTGAAACATCTCATGTTAGATGTGTTGGAGTTAAAGCCAGAGAGGCCAGACTGAGATGGTTTGGACATGGAAAGACGAGAGATAATGGGAACATTGGCAGAAGTATTTTGAGTCTGGAACTGCCAGGCAGGAGGCCTAGAGGAACACCAAAGAGGAGATTTATGGATGTGATAGCAGTGTTGTGATTATGAATTTTAATTTTATTTTTATTTGGTAGGGACAATGCTCATAAATTAACATTCTGTAAATGTGCCAGAATTACCCAAAAGGCTATTTTTCATCTGTTGTCCCTGGACAAAGCGCAATTTGTCTTTCTAATGTTAGGATTATGATTATTGATTAATTAATATTCATCAAGAATTATAATTAAAAATCATAATTTGAGAAAATTAATTTCTTAACCAAAAATCCTCATTTATGAATCGAGACCAGAGATGTCTTCTGGTGTTGTAATTGTGGCTCAACGCCTTTGATAATTACAACCGTTAAATACTCAGTAATAATTAATAACTATTACCAGATGTCACTGTTTAATCAACCATTTCTGCCGAAACGTGGGGAACTTTAACCTGATTTTGAAAGTGTAGCTTACAGTGAGCCATAAAACTTCCACCACCACTGGGGATGTTCGAGAACACAAAGGGTTGTAAAACTTTTGGCGGCAAACCAGTAAAACATGAAGTTGGAAACAAAGGAAACGGTAGAATTTCACCATGAGGTTATAACAGTCCAGTTTTAAAAGGTGCCCTGAGCTTTGCTCTCAGGTGTTACAACAACGCAGTGAAACACACACAGCTTGAAAAGCAGCTTTCAGATATCCACAGCATCAAAGTTTCAATAAAAGGTTGCATGCACATACAATTCAGAACACTTTAGACTCTAAGTGGCGATTCTACATCGCACTAAAACCTCCTCTATCCTGCCCGAGCTATTCCTAATAAAGAAATAAAAATAAAAGGTGGATTTTACTTGTCTTTGTCTCCTCTGAGCAGAGGGACAGTGAGGGAGGTGAAGAGATCCACGCGTCCGTGGATCTTCAGCAGAGCAGTCCGTTTTCTTCCTTGGTGGCCTCCGTGGCAGAAAGGTAAAAAAATTATGACGGACCGTCTCTAGTCGACTGGTACAAAAACAAGGAGGAAAAATTGCGTCTCCTTGAAAACTCCGTGGTTTCTTTGGTTACGTGTTAAACTCACGTCTTTGATCAGTAAAGTGAAATTTCTGGCCTTCCTATTCCAGAAACTTCTTTCATGAATTTTTCGTTGGCCAACGAGGAGAATAAATGTAAGTCCACTTGTGATTTTCTTCTCCAGAGGGATGCTTCAGTTGCGTGGTAACCGTGTCGAGGTCCCAAGCTGAAAAGCATCATGGGCCGTCTCATACTCTGTTATATAGTTGACGGTGGCCTCAGGGCTGCGACGCCCCCGCCCAATCAGCCACGGCGCCCGCCGGGATCCGTAGGAACAGACTATCCTGCGGTACAAAATGGCCGATGACGTTGGAAAGGCATAGTGGTGTCCAGCAACGTGCAAATGGTCCAATATTCAGCAAACAAGTGGTCCAACAATAAAAACAAACAAATGGATTAATTGGATGAATAGGAATATATTATTTAATATATTTAATATAATTCGGTCTGTTAAGGATTGTCCTGTGAATACCAGCTCAATAAGGCGAAATAAGACCTTTTCCATCGGTTGGTCCTTGTTTCACAATCCTGAGGTCTTTAGGTTTTTGATTTTCTTCTGTGTAATTTATTTGGACAATTTCCTTGCAGTTTATTATGATCTTTAGACCTTGCATTTTTAGTTTATTTTCCTATGTTTATTACTGGTAGGTGTTTTTTCATTCGGGTTATTCTTTTGAGATTTATTCTTGTCTTTATTCATCTAGAGTTATTTTTGTTAGATGTTTTCTCTGGATTTTCTTGTACTTCTGTTTCTGGGTAATTAGTCTTCCTCTTTCAGCTGCTCTGCATTCTCTCTGCCACAGCTGCTCCTCATTCCATCTGATTAGCTCTTCTGGTTTGCTTGCCACGTCTTCCTACTTTTTCACCATGTCATTCCATTTATTACACCAAACTTAATTTGTGGACATCGGCAGTTTAATTTGTATGTGTGGACTAGATGGGTTGTTACTGACATCTGGTCTTTTTTCTGCATTTTAAATAATAATTTCATGTTGATTGCAGCTTTGGAGACATTAACACTTAGAAGATGTCTGATGTGTTTAATACCTGTTTTACCCACTGTATCCATTTTTGTTCTTCTTGTATTTTTCCTAATTTTTTGCACATTTTGAATAAATTTTTTCTTTCAAAGTAGTTGACTAGGTATCTGCACATCCTGAAACCTAAGAACAAAGCATGGATTTCAGGCATGATTGGCATCAGTTAAACACATTAATACACTTTTTGGCAGATTTAATTATCCAACATCTTTAGCGATAATCAGAGAAGATGTCATAAAAACCAAACTGTCTGGTCAATGATTGTCATTAAATCCCATCGCTGCTTCCTACATAACTGCTGCATCTTCTGATTCTTCCATTGGAATCAACTCCAGGCAGGAGAACTTGTAAGCAGCCCTGTTGTGATGTCATCATCCCAAGTTAACAGAGAATTGTCAGGGTTGTTTTTTCACTGCGCTTCTTAAAAATGTTGCGTTTTGTAAAATCCTGCAGTGGAACTAATAGAACTCGGGTTTTATTGCAGCATCTGGGCTTCCTGTGACCTCCTCCAGCTCTGTACAGGCATTAACTAGATAACCCCTGACATGTTGTCATACATTCGCTCTTTTTAGACTGCAAACAGATTGACGCACGCTGCAGTCTGCGCTTACCTTGCTGAACGCTGGAAGCTGCGGGGAAGCTGACACTGATCCTACCTAAATATCCGAGGAGCAGGAATGAGTCATGATGTCAAATAGGATGCACTAACCCCGCTGGACTTTTGGTGTAAAGTTAAAAGCTCTCTGACTGTGGACACAAAGCTGACTGATTTGCTCCGAGTCAGCCGAAGAAAATCTCCTATTCGCTCATTTGAGTAATGAGTGTGAGCGCTGCTTCAGATGGCTTTTTGAAAGCTTTGTCACGTTTCAGGCTGAATATTTAAGCACAGCTCTGCACAGAGCATCACCTCGCCACCCACAGCAGAGAAAATCCTGGGGTCAGAAAACTGTGTGCTCAGCACAGAAGATTAGTTTTGACAATGTTTTCCACTGATTGTAATGAAAACAAATGAGTCTTTGTGGAGAGTGGGGCTGTTAATGCTTGTCCCCATGAGGGCAGTAAACGGCCTCACACAGCAGAGCATGACAAACCTAATTAAAGCAGCTACACAAGTGGACAAATGGAAAGTTTCTACATTCAGCGATCTGTAAAGGAATCAATAAACCAACTGTCCGCCACTCCATCAATCAATATATCAGCTCATTTTAAACTCACAAATACACTTACCCCACGCGTGCTGTGCACTTTGGAAATATATGGAAAGTAGTTTCCACATTTTCCAGGTCTTGTAAATTTTGCGAAAAATAAAATATGAAAACATATCCTGCCCTATTTTTCTCTCTGGTTTTTCTAGTTTCTATGTTTAAAGCCTAGCCCCTGTAGATATATCTTCTAGAAATTTATGGAGGTAAATTTGTCTCAATATTATTCAATCAAAAAATATTAAGTTGTGATCTTTTTTTTATGGAATATTTTATTTTGGGGAGAAAAAAAATTGTTTGAAAAAACTTTTTTTGATTAAAATGACACATTTTTTCTCACAAAGAGAAAAAAGTTATTTGCAAAACATAAACTTTTATTTGCGTATGTCAAAAATATTTGGTTACGAGTCTCGCTCTCTTGGTTTTGACGCTCTCTGTTTTTGGTTGAACTAAAAGAATTTTGAGTTCTGGGAACATGAACATCCTGGGCGGGGCCTAAAGGCGAACAATGTAAGACGTTTCCCTATTGGTTAGCGCTGACTAAAGCAGCAGACTCTGATCCCTCCCACCTCTGAACTTCTGCTCGAACTGCAGGGCTTGCCGCGTCGCTTCAGTGAGGAGACATCAACTCTACAGAAGAAAGGAGGTAACACCGAACGTGAATGGTAAGTATCGGTAATCTTCACAGATTTACAGTTCAACAGCTGCTAAAGTGTCCATCCTTTTTTCAAAGAAGAAAGTTTTACACAATTTAGGAAGACAGTCGATTATCTTGTGTGCCGCGTCCTGGTTAGCATAGCACGCTAGCTAATGTTAGCATCAGGTAAAGTGCATAAACTGGGCTTGTGTAATGTTTGCCTGTCTTTATGTTAAATCCGTTAACTAGTGCACCTTTGTCGAGTTGCATTAAGCGTGGCAAAATACCAAATGTATGTGATGGAAATAAATGTTAAGAAACTGTTACCTTCGTGTGTGAACTAACTAGCAGCGACGCTAAGGTGGGGAAACACAGCGGACCGCTGCGCTACAGTATCATTACGTCCATGTTGATCTACACCACACATGTCACATGACTGTACAATCATATTATTTATTTCCCGAGCACATAATCAGGGCTGTAGATAAGGGGAGACAATGTAACATCTAAATATATATTTTCTTCTAGATGCAAAATGGAAAACCAAACTGGTAGATCACAGGCAGAGGTAGGATGTTCACATAATTTCTATCTTTTTTTATTAGTGTTAATAAATTGCTATCTGTCTGGTATTTAGATCATATTTTGTCACACCCATTTAAACATAAATCCCCACTACTCTAACACCGACCTTAGTTCAAGTTGACTTTAAAGTTATGTTTTTTCTTTCATGCTCCAATACCGTCTCTCAGCGGCACTGGCTGTGGGGATGCTTTATCACCTTGAACTCTGTTCATACTAAAGCCTAAAAGATATCCAACCAGACCCACAGACATTGTGTCAGATAACATTTGTTCCTTTTTTTTCCAGTCACTGTTGAATTTTCTGTTAATTCAGAAGTGACTATAGACTAATTGCAATGGCATGATATTACCCTCTTGTACACAGAATGGAAAACCAACTGGACAGTCCGCAGACCCAAGAATGCTGCTGCCTAATTGCATTTTGATTTATTTACTTTGGTCAACACCTAAAGTATTATGCTGTGTTAGTTGCATGTAAAATAATAACCTTGTGGAATTTCTTAAATGTGTAAAGACTAATCAATATGTTCTCATATTTTTTTTGTTTTTTTCTTAGGAATCTATGCTGCATCAGCTTTTACAAAGAGTTAGGCATAGAGTGATTTCTACTCTCAACAGGCAGCCCATTGACTTTGACTATTTGTACTTTGTTTGTTGTCAGGAGTTACAGTTTCTCAAAGCCGGAGCAGCTTATGTTGACCTTGTGGAGTCAGTGGTTGAGAATTTTCAGAGGTTGACTGAAGTTCTCAGTTCTTATGCCTCTGCTCCAAGATTATTCGATGTAGCTCAGGTTGAACACAGCGGGAATGCAGGGAGACCCAAAGTTAACATAGAAAGAGAAACTCTCACAGATCTACTTAGTAGTGGTTTACCATTGACTTCCTTATGTAGCCTTTCTGGAATTGCAAGGTCAACTTTGTATAGACGTTTGAAAGAGCATGATCTGTCTGTAAGAAAATGCTATTCCAGCATTTCAGATGACTCATTAGATCAGAAGGTTAGGTGTATAAAGACCAGAATGCCAAATGTGAAAGGGTCTCTTCAAGCAATTGGTGTCCGGATTCCTTGGGAGAGAGTGAAAATGTCCTTGCAGCGTGTGGACGGAGCAGGACAGAATAATCAGAGCTGACCTTCCCTCCATCCAGGACTTATACAGGTCTAGGGTCAAGAAAAGAGCTGCCAAAATCTCTGCAGACCCCACACACCCTGCACACAAACTGTTTAGAGTTTTACCTTCAGGTGGCGCTACAGAGCACTGTTCACTAAAACCAGCCACCACAGAGACAGTTTCTTCCCCCAGGTTGTTTCTCTGTTGAACATTTAATAGAGTACAAAACAACAGCATACAGATGTTACAAATGTACCTTTTTATTATATATGTGTATATTGTACATTGTAAATATTTATATTCTGTAATGCAAAAACAAAACCAGAGAGCAAAGTGTACCGGAGTCAAATTCCTTGTTTGTATGTACGAACTTGGCAATAAAGCTGATTCTGATTCTGACTTATTGCCAGAATGGTCCAGCTGTCTTGCATCGCAAGACGACAATACTGTGTTCCAGCTCCCTTATCTCTTGTCCACGTTGATACAAATCATAAGCTCATCAGGTTTGTTTATTGAATACATAAAGAATATATACATATATTCTGTTGATAACAGTGTGTATATTCCTAGGTACAACATTGTTGTGTTTGGAGCAATTGATGGTTTTTCAAAGAAGGTAAGGTATGTGTTTTTGTTTATTTTAAATCTTGTTATCACTTCTGTTTAATTCTAGAAATTATCCTACAGATCTTTTACTTGGACACAGCTGGCAACAACAAGGCAGGGACAGCTTTTTGTTTCTTCATGGATGTGGTTTGTAAACATGGATGGCCATCAAGGCAAGTTAATTTAGGTTAAAAAAAGATAAAGATTGCATATGATGTTCTTGAATTACATTGATTTAGCAAAATATAACTTTCCACTTTGTCTTATAGAGTTCAAGGTGATCACGGGGTTGAAAATGTGGACATTGCAAGGTGCATGTTTACGGTTCGAGGTACTGGACGTGGCAGTTTCATTGCTGGGAAAAGTGTTCATAACCAGAGGTAACATACCACAAATCTGTCTTTTTTTGTCTTTACAAGAACAATCTTGGTTATTTTACTTTACATTGTTTTTCTATAAATATCTGCTACAACACTCACATTTGACAACATTTTCCTAATAATAAAGCAAAGAAAACTGGCAGATCTGTCAAAAAGCATAGTAAGCAAAAGATCCAACAGATTGTGAATGACTTGGGTTGCTCCAATTTCGTGTAATTTGGTAAACTCCCTTCTGGAAGAACATATAAGACAATAAGGGCAACATCAATACATAATATTGGAGTCATTTCTCATTGTTTATTCATGTCCTCATATTGTGTGTGGAATTTGCTGTATGTTGTTTTTTAAACTATCACCTGAAACCGAAGCCAAATTTTCACATTTGTGAATAACAATAACTAATGTTCATTATACAATTATTTCAAAAAAAGAAAGTTGCCTGATTTTGACAGTTGTAATGTTTTGCCATTTTATTTAGAATTGAACACCTATGGAGAGATGTTTGGAGTGTGACTTCAAAATATTACAACATGCTCTACAGTTTGGAGGAAGAGGGTCTCATTGACCTGTCGAATGTGGTCCATCTGTTCTGTGTGGGCTATGTCTTTATACCACGACTACGAGAAGATCTGCAGGTTTTCGACGAGAGTTGTAATTCTCATCCCTTGAGGACAGAGAGAAACCTAACACCCAGTCAACTGTGGATGATCGGTATGCTGCAGGAACCAGTGTCAGAACCAGATCTGACAGAGGTATGTTTTACTTGGATTTAATTGCAACATTCGGGCTTCATAAATATGACAGATGGCTACATGGATTTGTAGATTTTTATTTATTTTCCCTGGTATTTTTTATGGGTAATCTGTCTATGGCTTTCGTCAAAGCAGATTCAGCATGCTGAGGAGCTGCTGTCCCAAGAACAGCAAAGTGAAGAAGTTGAACATGGGGTCAATGTGCCTGTTCTTCAGTGTCTGCTGTTCTTCAGTGTCTGCTGTTCTTCAGTGTCTGCTGTTCTTCAGTGT